>NC_134531.1:245488694-245830782 GCF_050624435.1 Tenrec ecaudatus
CTATGTAGGTTCCCGATCAGGGACTTGGACAATGTAGGTTAACTAGCGGGCACTAGGACTATGTAGGTTAACTAGTGGGTCCTTGTACTATGTAGGTTAACTAGCGGGCACTTGGACTATCTAGGTTAACTAGCGGGCCCTTGGACTATGTAGGTTAACTAGCGGGCACTTTGACGATCTAGGTTAGCAAACGGGCACTTGGAATATGTAGGTTACCTAGCAGGCACTTGGACTGTCTAGGTTACCTAGCGGGCACTTGGACTATCTAGGTTAATGAACGGGCACTTGGACTATGTGGTTACCTAGCGAGCACTTGCACTATCTCTGTTAGCTAACGGGCACTTGGACTATCTAAGTTACCTAGCGGGCACTTGGACTATGTAGGTAACCTAGCGGGCACTTGGACAATCTAGGTTAACGAACGGGCACTTGGACTATGTAGGTTAGCTAACATGAACTTGGACAATCTAGGTTAACTAGCGGGCACTTGGACGATGCAGGTTCCCTAGTGGGCACTTTGACTATGTAGGTTCCCTAGCGGGCACTTGGACTATGTGGGTACCCTAGTGGGCATTTGGAATATCAAGGCTTCCTAACGGGCATTTGGACTATGTAGGTTCCCTAGCGGGCACTTGGATTTTGTAGGTTCCCGTCTTGCACTTGGACTATGTAGGTTACCTAGCGGGCACTTGGACTATGTAGGTTAACTAGCGGGCCCTTGCACTATGTAGGTTAACTAGCGGGCCCTTGGACTATGTAGGTTATCCAGCGGGCACTTGGACCATCTAGGTTAACTAGTGGGCACTTGGAGGATATAGGTTAACTAGCGGACACTTGGATTAGCTAGGTTACCTAGCGGGACCTTGAACCATGTAGGTTAACTATTTGGCCCTTAGACTATCTAGGTTAGCTAACGGGCACTTGGACAATGTAGGTTAATTAGAGGGTACTTGGACTATGTAGGTTACCTAGCGGGCACTTGGAGTATCTTGGTTACCTATTGGGCACTTGAACTATGTAAGTTCCCTAGCGGGCACTTTCACTATGTGGGTTCCATAGCGGGCATTTGGACTATCTAGGTTACCTAACGGGCACTTGGAGTATGTAGGTTCCCTAGCGGGCACTTGGACTATGTAGGTTACTAGCGGGCACTTGGACTATGTACCTTCGCTATCTGACACTTGGACAATGTTGGTTAACTAGCGCGCACTAGGACTATGTAGGTTACCTATCAGGTACTTGGACTATATAGGTTAACTAGCGGGCCCTTGGACTATCTAGGTTACCTAGCGGGCACTTGGACTATGTAGGTTAACTAGCGGGCACATGGACTATCTAGGGTTACCTAGCGGGCACTTGGACTATGTACGTTCCCTAACGGGCAATTGGACTATGTAGGTTCCCTAGCGGGCACTTGGACTATCTAGGTTAGCTAACCGGCACTTGGACAATATAGGTTAATTAGCCGGTACTTGGACTATGTAGGTCAACTAGCAGGCCCTTGGACTATCTAGGTTAGCTAAGGGGCACTTGGATTATGTAGGTTAAATAGTGGGCACTTGGACAATGTAGGTTAACTAGCGGACATTTGGACGATCTAGGTTAACTAGCGGGTCTTTTCACTATGTAGGTTAACTAGCGGGCCCTTTGACTACGTAGGTTAACTAGCGGGCACTGGGACGATCTAAGTTAACTAGCGGGCACTTGGACTATGTAGGTTAGCTAGCGGGAACTTGAACTATGTAGGTTAACTAGTGGGCCCTTAGAATATCTAGGTTAGCTAGCGGGCACTTGGACTGTGTAGGTTAATTAGTGGATATTTTGAATATGTAGGTGCCCTAGCGGGCATTTGGACTATATAGGTTACCTAGGGGGCACTTGGACTTTGTAGGTTACGTAGCGGGCACTTGGACTATCTAGGTTACCTAGCGTGCACTTGAACTATCTACGTTACCTAGCGGGTACTTGGACTATCTAGGTTAACTAGCGGGCACTTGGACTATGTAGGTTCACTAACGGGCACTTGTACTATGTAAATTCCCTAGCGGACACTTGGATTATGTAGGTTCCCTATCAGGCACTTGGACTATGTAGGTTACTAGCGGGCATTTGGACTATGTAGGTTACCTAACGGGCACTTGGACTATGAGGGTTCCGTATCGGGCACTGGGACAATGTTGGTTAACTAGCGGGCACTAGGACTATGTAGGTTACCTAGCGGGCACTTGGACTATCTAGGTTAGGTAACGGGCACTTGGACTATCTAGGTTACCTAGTGGGAACTTGGACTATGTAGGTTACCTAGCGCGCACTTTGACTATCTTGGTTATTTAGCGCGCACTTGGACTATATAGGTTAACTAGCGGACACTTGGACGAACTAGGTTAACGAGCGGGCCCTTGGACTATGTAAGTTACCTAGCGGGCACTTGGACTATCTAGGTTAGCTAACAGGAACTTGGACTATCTAGGTTACCTACCGGGCACTTGGACTATCTAGGTTACCTAACGGGCACTTGGACTATGCAGGTAACCTAGCGGGCACTTGGACTGTCTAGGTTACCTAGCGGGCACATGGATTTCTAGGTTAACGAACGGGCACTTGGACTATGTAGGTTGCCTAGCGGGCACTTGGCCGATGTATGTTTGGTAGCGGGCGCTAGGACTATCTAGGTAACCTAGCGGGCACTTGGACTATCTAGGTTACTTAACGGGCACTTGGACGATCTAGCTTAACTAGCGGGCACTTCACGATATAGGTTAACTAGCGGACCCTTGGATTAGCTAGGTTACCTAGCGGGCACTTGAACCATGTAGGTTAACTATTTGGACCTTGGACTATCTAGGTTAGCTAACGGGCACTTGGACTATGTAGGTTAATTAGCGTGCACTTGGACTATGTAGGTGCCCTAGCGGGCATTTGGACTATATAGATTACCTAGCGGGCACTTGGACTTTGTAGGTTACCTAGCGGGCACTTGGACTATCTGGGTTACCTAGCGGGCACTTGGACTATCTAGGTTCCTTAGCGGGCACTTGGACTACATAGGTTCCCTAAAGGGCACTTGGACTATGTAGGTTCCCTAGCAGGCACTCATACTATGAAGGTTCCCTAGTGGGCATTTGGACTATGTAGGTTCCATAGCAGAACCTTTGACTATGTAAGTTCTCTAACGGGAACTTGGACTATGTGGGTTCCCTAGCGGGCCCTTGGACTATGTAGGTTAACTAGCGGGCACTTTGACGATCTAGGCTAGGAAACGGGCACTTGGAATATGTAGGTTACCTAGCAGGCACTTGGACTGTCTAGGTTACCTAGCGGGCACTTGGACTATCTAGGTTAACGAACGGGCACTTGGACTATGTGGTTACCTAGCGGGCACTTGGACTATCTCTGTTAGCTAACGGGCACTTGGACTATCTAAGTTACCTAGCGGGCTCTTGGACTATGTAGGTTACCTAGCGGGCACTTGGACAATCTAGGTTAACGAACGGGCACTTGGACTATGTAGGTTAGCTAACAGGAACTTGGACAATCTAGGTTAACTAGCGGGCACTTGGACGATGCAGGTTCCCTAGCGGGCATTTTGACTATGTAGGTTCCCTAGCGGGCACTTGGACTATGTGGGTACCCTAGCGGGCATTTGGACTATATAAGTTTCCAAACGGGCATTTGGACTTTGTTGGTTCCCTAGCGGGCACTTGGATTATGTAGGTTCCAGTCTTGCACTTGGACTATGTAGGTTACCTTGCGGGCACTTGGACTATGTAGGTTAACTAGCAGGCCCTTGCACTATGTAGGTTAACTAGCGGGCCCTTGGACTATGTAGGTTAACCAGCGGGCACTTGGTCCATCTAGGTTAACTAGTGGGCACTTGGAGGATATAGGTTAACTAGCGGACACTTGGATTAGCTAGGTTACCTAGCGGGCACTTGAACCATGTAAGTTAACTATTTGGCCCTTGGACTATCTAGGTTATCTAACGGGCACTTGGACAATATAGGTTAATTAGAGGGTACTTGGACTATGTAGGTTACCTAGCAGGCACTTGGAGTATCTTGGTTACCTATTGGGCACTTGAACTATGTAAGTTCCCTAGCGGGCACTTTCACTATGTGGGTTCCATAGTGGGCATTTGGACTATCTAGGTTACCTAACGGGCACTTGGAGTATGTAGGTTCCCTATCGGGCACTTGGACTATGTAGGTTACTAGCGGGCACTTGGACTATGTACCTTCGCTATCTGGCACTTGGACAATGTTGATTAACTAGCGCGCACTAGGACTATCTAGGTTACCTAGCGGGCACTTGGACTATGTAGGTTAACTAGCGGGCACATGGACTATCTAGGTTACCTAGCGGGCACTTGGACTATGTACGTTCCCTAACGGGCACTTGGACTATGTAGGTTCTCTAGCGGGCACTTGGACTATCTAGGTTAGCTAACGGGCACTTGGACAATATAGGTTAATTAGCCGGTACTTGGACTATGTAGGTCAACTAGCAGGCCCTTGGACTATCTAGGTTAGCTAAGGGGCACTTGGATTATGTAGGTTAAATAGCGGGCACTTGGACAATGTAGGTTAACTAGCGGACATTTGGACGATCTAGGTTAACTAGCGGGCCCTTTCACTATGTAGGTTAACTAGCGGGCCCTTGGACTATGTAGGTTAACTAGCGGGCACTGGGACGATCTAGGTTAACTAGCGGGCACTTGGACTATGTAGGTTAGCTAGCGGGAACTTGAACTATGTAGGTTAACTAGTGGGCCCTTAGACTATCTAGGTTAGCTAGCGGGCACATGGACTATGTAGGTTAATTAGCGGGTATTTTGACTATGTAGGTGCCCTAGCGGGCATTTGGATTATATAGGTTACCTAGGGGGCACTTGGACTTTGTAGGTTACGTAGCGGGCACTTGGACTATCTAGGTTACCTAGCGTGCACTTGAACTATCTACATTACCTAGCGGGTACTTGGACTATCTAGGTTAACTAGCGGGCACTTGGACTATCTAGGTTCACTAACGGGCACTTGGACTATGTAAATTCCCTAGCGGACACTTGGATTATGTAGGTTCCCTATCAGTCACTTGGACTATGTAGGTTACTAGCGGGCATTTGGACTATGTAGGTTACCTAACGGGCACTTGGACTATGAGGGTTCCTTATCGGGCACTTGGACAATGTTGGTTAACTAGCGGGCACTAGGACTATGTAGGTTACCTAGCGGGCACTTGGACTATCTAGGTTAGGTAACGGGCACTTGGACTATCTAGGTTACCTAGTGGGAACTTGGACTATGTAGGTTACCTAGCGCGCAATTTGACTATCTTGGTTATTTAGCGGGCACTTGGACTATATAGGTTAACTAGCGGACACTTGGATGAACTAGGTTAACGAGCGGGCCCTTGGACTATGTAGGTAACCTAGCGGGCACTTGGACTATCTAGGTTACTTAACGGGCACTTGGACGATCTAGGTTAACTAGCGGGCACTTCACGATATAGGTTAACTAGCGGACACTTGGATTAGCTAGGTTACCTAGCGGGCACTTGAACCATATAGGTTAACTATTTGGACCTTGGACTATCTAGGTTAGCTAACTGGTACTTGGACTATGTAGGTTAATTAGCGTGCACTTGGACTATGTAGGTGCCCTAGCGGGCATTTGGACTATATAGATTACCTAGCGGGCACTTGGACTTTGTAGGTTACCTAGCGGGCACTTGGACTATCTGAGTTACCTAGCGGGCACTTGGACTATCTAGGTTACTTAGCGGGCACTTGGACTACATAGGTTCCCTAAAGGGCACTTGGACTATGTAGGTTCCCTAGCAGGCACTCGGACTATGAAGGTTCCCTAGTGGGCACTTGGACTATGTAGTTTCCATAGCAGGCCCTTTGACAATGTTAGTTCTCTAACGGGAACTTGGACTATGTGGGTTCCCTAGCGGGCCTTTGGACTATCTAGGTTACCTAACGGGCACTTGGACTATGTAGGTTCTCTAGCGGGCACTTGGACTATGTACGTTACTAGGGGGCATTTGGACTATGTAGGTTACCTAGCGGATACTTGGACTATGTAGGTTCCTGATCAGGGACTTGGACAATGTAGGTTAACTAGCGGGCACTAGGACTTTGTAGGTTAACTAGCGGGTACTTGTACTATGTAGGTTAACTAGCGGGCACTTGGACGAACTAGGTTAACGAGCGGGCCCTTGGACTATGTAGGTTACCAAGCTGGCACTTGGACTATCTAGGTTAGCTAACAGGAACTTGGACTATCTGGGATACCTACCGGGCACTTGGACTATCTAGGTTACCTAACGGGCACTTGGACTATGCAGGTAACCTAGCGGGCACTTGGACTGTCTAGGTTACCTAGCGGGCACATGGATTTCTAGGTTAACGAACGGGCACTTGGACTATGTAGGTTGCCTAGCAGGCACTTGGCCGATGTATGTTTGGTAGCGGGCGCTAGGACTATCTAGGTAACCTAGCGGGCACTTGGACTATCTAGGTTACTTAACGGGCACTTGGACGATCTAGGTTAACTAGCGGGCACTTCACGATATAGGTTAACTAGCGGACAATTGGATTAGCTAGGTTACCTAGCGGGCACTTGAACCATGTAGGTTAACTATTTGGACCTTGGACTATCTAGGTTAGCTAACGGGCACTTGGACTATGTAGGTTAATTAGCGTGCACTTGGACTATGTAGGTGCCCTAGCGGGCATTTGGACTATATAGATTACCTAGCGGGCACTTGGACTTTGTAGGTTACCTAGCGGGCACTTGGACTATCTGGGTTAACTAGCGGGCACTTGGACTATCTAGGTTCCTTAGCGGGCACTTGGACTACATAGGTTCCCTAAAGGGCACTTGGACTATGTAGGTTCCCTAGCAGGCACTCATACTATGAAGGTTCCCTAGTGGGCATTTGGACTATGTAGGTTCCATAGCAGAACCTTTGACTATGTAAGTTCTCTAACGGGAACTTGGACTATGTGGGTTCCCTAGCGGGCCCTTGGACTATGTAGGTTAACTAGCGGGCACTTGGACTATCTAGGTTAACTAGCAAGCCCTTGGACTATGTAGGTTAACTAGCGGGCACTTTGACGATCTAGGTTAGCAAACGGGCACATGGAATATGTAGGTTACCTAGCAGGCACTTGGACTGTCTAGGTTACCTAGCGGGCACTTGGACTATCTAGGTTAACGAACGGGCACTTGGACTATGTGGTTACCTAGCGGGCACTAGGACTATCTCTGTTAGCTAACGGGCACTTGGACTATCTAAGTTACCTAGCGGGCACTTGGACTATGTAGGTTACCTAGCGGGCACTTGGACAATCTAGGTTAACGAACGGGCACTTGGATTATGTAGGTTAGCTAACAGGAACTTGGACAATCTAGGTTAACTAGCAGGCAATTGGACGATGCAGGTTCCCTAGCGGGCATTTTGACTATGTAGGTTCCCTAGCGGGCACATGGACTATGTGGGTACCCTAGTGGGCATTTGGACTATCAAGGCTTCCTAACGGGCATTTGGACTATGTAGGTTCCCTAGCGGGCACTTGGATTATGTAGATTCCCGTCTTGCATTTGGACTATGTAGGTTACCTAGCGTGCACTTGGACTATGTAGGTTAATTAGCGGGCCCTTGCACTATGTAGGTTAACTAGCGGGCCCTTGGACTATGTAGGTTAACCAGCGGGCACTTGGACCATCTAGGTTAACTAGTGGGCACTTGGAGGATATAGGTTAACTAGCGGACACTTGGATTAGCTAGGTTACCTAGCGAGCACTTGAACCATGTAGGTTAACTATTTGGCCCTTGGACTATCTAGGTTAGCTAAGAGGCACTTGGACAATGTAGGTTAATTAGAGGGTACTTGGACTATATAGGTTACCTAGCGGGCACTTGGAGTATCTTGGTTACCTATTAGGCACTTGAACTATGTAAGTTCCCTAGCGGGCACTTTCACTACGTGGGTTCCATAGAGGGCATTTGGACTATCTAGGTTACCTAACGGGCACTTGGAGTATGTAGGTTCCCTAGCGGGCACTTGGATTATGTAGGTTCCCTATCGGGCACTTGGACTATGTAGGTTACTAGCGGGCACTTGGACTATGTACCTTCGCTATCTGGCACTTGGACAATGTTGGTTAACTAGCGCGCACTAGGACTATGTAAGTTACCTATCGGGCACTTGGACTATATAGGTTAACTAGCGGGCACATGGACTATCTAGGTTACCTAGCGGGCACTTTGACTATGTACGTTCCCTAACGGGCACTTGGACTATGTAGGTTCCCTAGCGGGCACTTGGACTATCTAGGTTAGCTAACGGGCACTTGGACAATATAGGTTAATTAGCCGGTACTTGGACTATGTAGGTCAACTAGCAGGCCCTTGGACTATCTAGGTTAGCTAAGGGGCACTTGTATTATGTAGGTTAAATAGTGGGCACTTGGACAATGTAGGTTAACTAGCGGACATTTGGACGATCTAGGTTAACTAGCGGGCCTTTTCACTATGTAGGTTAACTAGCGGGCCCTTGGACTACGTAGGTTAACTAGCGGGCACTGGGACGATCTAGGTTAACTAGCGGGCACTTGGACTATGTAGGTTAGCTAGCGGGAACTTGAACTATGTAGGTTAACTAGTGGGCCCTTAGACTATCTAGGTTAGCTAGCGGGCACTTGGAATATGTAGGTTAATTAGCGGATATTTTGACTATGTAGGTGCCCTAACGGGCATTTGGACTATATAGGTTACCTAGGGGGCACTTGGACTTTGTAGGTTACGTAGCGGGCACTTGGACTATCTAGGTTACCTAGCGTGCACTTGAACTATCTACGTTACCTAGCGGGTACTTGGACTATCTAGGTTAACTAGCGGGCACTTGGACTATCTAGTTTCACTAACGGGCACTTGGACTATGTAAATTCCCTGGCGGACAATTGGATTATGTAGGTTCCCTATCAGGCACTTGGACTATGTAGGTTACTAGCGGGCATTTGGACTATGTAGGTTACCTAACGGGCACTTGGACTATGAGGGTTCCGTATCGGGCACTTGGACAATGTTGGTTAACTAGCGGGCACTAGGACTATGTAGGTTACCTAGCGGGCACTTGGACTATCTAGGTTAGGTAACGGGCACTTGGACTATCTAGGTTACCTAGTGGGAACTTGGACTATGTAGGTTACCTAGCGGGCACTTTGACTATCTTGGTTATTTAGCGCGCACTTGGACTGTATAGGTTAACTAGCGGACACTTGGACGAACTAGGTTAATGAGCGGGCCCTTGGACTATGTAGGTTACCTAGCGGGCACTTGGACTATCTAGGTTAGCTAACAGGAACTTGGACTATCTAGGTTACCTAGCGGGCACTTGGACTATCTAGGTTACCTAACAGGCACTTGGACTATGCAGGTAACCTAGCGGGCACTTGGACTGTCTAGGTTACCTAGCGGGCACATGGATTTCTAGGTTAACGAACGGGCACTTGGACTATGTAGGTTGCCTAGTGGGCACTTGGCCGATCTATGTTTGGTAACGGGCACTAGGACTATCTAGGTTACCTAGCGGGAACTTGGACTATGTAGGTAACCTAGCGGGCACTTGGACTATCTAGGTTACTTAACGGGCACTTGGACTTCTAGGTTAACTAGCGGGCACTTCACGGTATAGGTTAACTAGCGGACACTTGGATTAGCTAGGTTACCTAGCAGGCACTTGAACCATGTAGGTTAACTATTTGGACCTTGGACTATCTAGGTTAGCTAACGGGCACTTGGACTATGTAGGTTAATTAGCGTGTACTTGGACTATGTAGGTGCCCTAGCGGGCATTTGGACTATATAGATTACCTAGCGGGCACTTGGACTTTGTAGGTTACCTAGCGGGCACTTGGACTATCTGGGTTACCTAGCAGGCACTTGGGCTATCTAGGTTCCTTAGCGGGCACTTGGACTACATAGGTTCCCTAAAGGGCACTTGGACTATGTAGGTTCCCTAGCAGGCACTCGGACTATGAAGGTTCCCTAGTGGGCATTTGGACTATGTAGGTTCCATAGCAGAATCTTTGACTATGTAAGTTCTCTAACGGGAACTTGGACTATGTGGGTTCCCTAGCGGGCCCTTGGACTATGTAGGTTAACTAGCGGGCACTTTGACGATCTAGGCTAGCAAACGGGCACTTGGAATATGTAGGTTACCTAGCAGGCACTTGGACTGTCTAGGTTACCTAGCGGGCACTTGGACTATCTAGGTTAACGAACGGGCACTTGGACTATGTGGTTACCTAGTGGGCACTTGGACTATCTCTGTTAGCTAACGGGCACTTGGACTATCTAAGTTACCTAGCGGGCACTTGGACTATGTAGGTTACCTAGCGGGCACTTGGACAATCTAGGTTAACGAACGGGCACTTGGAGTATGTAGGTTAGCTAACAGGAACTTGGACAATCTAGGTTAACTAGCGGGCACTTGGACGATGCAAGTTCCCTAGCGGGCATTTTGACTATGTAGGTTCCCTAGCGGGCACTTGGACTATGTGGGTACCCTAGAGGGCATTTGGACTATCTAGGTTTCCAAACGGGCATTTGGACTATGTAGGTTCCCTAGCGGGCACTTGGATTATGTAGGTTCCCGTCTTGCACTTGGACTATGTAGGTTACCTAGCGGGCACTTGGACTATGTAGGTTAACTAGCGGGCCCTTGCACTATGTAGGTTAACTAGCGGGCCCTTGGACTATGTAGGTTAACCAGCGGGCACTTGGTCCATCTAGGTTAACTAGTGGGTACTTGGAGGATATAGGTTAACTAGCGGACACTTGGATTAGCTAGGTTACCTAGCGGGCACTTGAACCATGTAGGCTAACTATTTGGCTCTTTTGCTATCAAGGTTAGCTAACGGGCACTTGGACAATGTAGGTTAATTAGAGGGTACTTGGACTATGTAGGTTACCTAGCGGGCACTTGGAGTATCTTGGTTACCTATTGGGCACTTGAACTATGTAAGTTCCCTAGCGGGCACTTTCACTATTTGGGTTCCATAGTGGGCATTTGGACTATCTAGGTTACCTAACGGGCACTTGGAGTATGCGGGTTCCCTAGCGGGCACTTGGATTATGTAGGTTCCCTATCGGGCACTTGGACTATGTAGGTTACTAGCGGGCACTTGGACTATGTACCTTCGCTATCTGGCACTTGGACAATGTTGGTTAACTAGCGCGCACTAGGACTATGTAGGTTACCTATCGGGCACTTGGACTATATAGGTTAACTAGCGGGCCCTTGGACTATCTAGGTTACCTAGCGGGCACTTGTACTATGTAGGTTAACTAGCGGGCACATGGACTATCTAGGTTACAAGCGGGCACTTGGACTATGTACGTTCCCTAACGGGCACTTGGACTATGTAGGTTCCCTAGCGGGCACTTGGACTATCTAGGTTACAAGCGGGCACTTGGACTATGTACGTTCCCTAACGGGCACTTGGACTATGTAGGTTCCCTAGCGGGCACTTGGACTATCTAGGTTAGCTAACGGGCACTTGGACAATATAGGTTAATTAGCCGGTACTTGGACTATGTAGGTCAACTAGCAGGCCCTTGGACTATCTAGGTTAGCTAAGGGGCACTTGGATTATGTAGGTTAAATAGCGGGCACTTGGACAATGTAGGTTAACTAGCGGACATTTGGACGATCTAGGTTAACTAGCGGGCCCTTTCACTATGTAGGTTAACTAGCGGGCCCTTGGACTATGTAGCTTAACTAGCGGGCATTGGGACGATCTAGGTTAACTAGCGGGCACTTGGACTATGTAGGTTAGCTAGCGGGAACTTGAACTATGTAGGTTAACTAGTGGGCCCTTAGACTATCTAGGTTAGCTAGCGGGCACTTGGACTATGTAGGTTAATTAGCGGGTATTTTGACTATGTAGGTGCCCTAACGGGCATTTGGACTATATAGGTTACCTAGGGGGCACTTGGACTTTGTAGGTTGCGTAGCGGGCACTTGGACTATCTAGGTTACCTAGCGTGCACTTGAACTATCTACGTTACCTAGCGGGTACTTGGACTATCTAGGTTAACTAGCGGGCACTTGGACTATCTAGGTTCACTAACGGGCACTTGGACTATGTAAATTCCCTAGCGGACACTTGGATTATGTAGGTTCCCTATCAGGCACTTGGACTATGTAGGTTACTAGCGGGCATTTGGACTATGTAGGTTACCTAACGGGCACTTGGACTATGAGGGTTCCGTATCGGGCACTTGGACAATGTTGGTTAACTAGCGGGCACTAGGACTATGTAGGTTACCTAGCGGGCACTTGGACTATCTAGGTTAGCTAGTGGGCACTTGGAGGATATAGGTTAACTAGCGGGCCCTTGGACTATCTAGGTTACCTAGCGGGCACTTGGACTATGTAGGTTAACTAGCGGGCACATGGACTATCTAGGTTACCTAGCGGGCACTTTGACTATGTACGTTCCCTAACGGGCACTTGGACTATGTAGGTTCCCTAGCCGGCACATGGACTATCTAGGTTAGCTAACGGGCACTTGGACAATATAAGTTAATTAGCCGGTACTTGGACTATGTAGGTCAACTAGCAGGCCCTTGGACTATCTAGGTTAGCTAAGGGGCACTTGTATTATGTAGATTAAATAGTGGGCACTTGGACAATGTAGGTTAACTAGCGGACATATGGACGATCTAGGTTAACTAGCGGGCCTTTTCACTATGTAGGTTAACTAGCGGGCCCTTGGACTACGTAGGTTAACTAGCGGGCACTGGGACGATCTAGGTTAACTAGCGGGCACTTGGACTATGTAGGTTACCTAGCGGGCACTTGGACTATGTAGGTTAACTAGCGGGCCCTTGCACTATGTAGGTTAACTAGCGGGCCCTTGGACTATGTAGGTTACCCAGCGGGCACTTGGTCCATCTAGGTTAACTAGTGGGTACTTGGAGGATATAGGTTAACTAGCGGACACTTGGATTAGCTAGGTTACCTAGCGGGCACTTGAACCATGTAGGCTAACTATTTGGCTCTTTTGCTATCAAGGTTAGCTAACGGGCACTTGGACAATGTAGGTTAATTAGAGGGTACTTGGACTATGTAGGTTACCTAGCGGGCACTTGGAGTATCTTGGTTACCTATTGGGCACTTGAACTATGTAAGTTCCCTAGCGGGCACTTTCACTATTTGGGTTCCATAGTGGGCATTTGGACTATCTAGGTTACCTAACGGGCACTTGGAGTATGCAGGTTCCCTAGCGGGCACTTGGATTATGTAGGTTCCCTATCGGGCACTTGGACTATGTAGGTTACTAGCGGGCACTTGGACTATGTACCTTCGCTATCTGGCACTTGGACAATGTTGGTTAACTAGCGCGCACTAGGACTATGTAGGTTACCTATCGGGCACTTGGACTATATAGGTTAACTAGCGGGCCCTTGGACTATCTAGGTTACCTAGCGGGCACTTGTACTATGTAGGTTAACTAGCGGGCACATGGACTATCTAGGTTACAAGCGGGCACTTGGACTATGTACGTTCCCTAACGGGCACTTGGACTATGTAGGTTCCCTAGCGGGCACTTGGACTATCTAGGTTAGCTAACGGGCACTTGGACAATATAGGTTAATTAGCCGGTACTTGGACTATGTAGGTCAACTAGCAGGCCCTTGGACTATCTAGGTTAGCTAAGGGGCACTTGGATTATGTAGGTTAAATAGCGGGCACTTGGACAATGTAGGTTAACTAGCGGACATTTGGACGATCTAGGTTAACTAGCGGGCCCTTTCACTATGTAGGTTAACTAGCGGGCCCTTGGACTATGTAGCTTAACTAGCGGGCATTGGGACGATCTAGGTTAACTAGCGGGCACTTGGACTATGTAGGTTAGCTAGCGGGAACTTGAACTATGTAGGTTAACTAGTGGGCCCTTAGACTATCTAGGTTAGCTAGCGGGCACTTGGACTATGTAGGTTAATTAGCGGGTATTTTGACTATGTAGGTGCCCTAACGGGCATTTGGACTATATAGGTTACCTAGGGGGCACTTGGACTTTGTAGGTTGCGTAGCGGGCACTTGGACTATCTAGGTTACCTAGCGTGCACTTGAACTATCTACGTTACCTAGCGGGTACTTGGACTATCTAGGTTAACTAGCGGGCACTTGGACTATCTAGGTTCACTAACGGGCACTTGGACTATGTAAATTCCCTAGCGGACACTTGGATTATGTAGGTTCCCTATCAGGCACTTGGACTATGTAGGTTACTAGCGGGCATTTGGACTATGTAGGTTACCTAACGGGCACTTGGACTATGAGGGTTCCGTATCGGGCACTTGGACAATGTTGGTTAACTAGCGGGCACTAGGACTATGTAGGTTACCTAGCGGGCACTTGGACTATCTAGGTTAGCTAGTGGGCACTTGGAGGATATAGGTTAACTAGCGGGCCCTTGGACTATCTAGGTTACCTAGCGGGCACTTGGACTATGTAGGTTAACTAGCGGGCACATGGACTATCTAGGTTACCTAGCGGGCACTTTGACTATGTACGTTCCCTAACGGGCACTTGGACTATGTAGGTTCCCTAGCGGGCACATGGACTATCTAGTTTAGCTAACGGGCACTTGGACAATATAAGTTAATTAGCCGGTACTTGGACTATGTAGGTCAACTAGCAGGCCCTTGGACTATCTAGGTTAGCTAAGGGGCACTTGTATTATGTAGATTAAATAGTGGGCACTTGGACAATGTAGGTTAACTAGCGGACATTTGGACGATCTAGGTTAACTAGCGGGCCTTTTCACTATGTAGGTTAACTAGCGGGCCCTTGGACTACGTAGGTTAACTAGCGGACACTGGGACGATCTAGGTTAACTAGCGGGCACTTGGACTATGTAGGTTAGCTAGCGGGAACTTGAACTATGTAGGTTAACTAGTGGGCCCTTAGACTATCTAGGTTAGCTAGCGGGCACTTGGAATATGTAGGTTAATTAGCGGATATTTTGACTATGTAGGTGCCCTAACGGGCATTTGGACTATATAGGTTACCTAGGGGGCACTTGGACTTTGTAGGTTACGTAGCGGACACTTGGACTATCTAGGTTACCTAGCGTGCACTTGAACTATCTACGTTACCTAGCGGGAACTTGGACTATCTAGGTTAACTAGCGGGCACTTGGACTATCTAGTTTCACTAACGGGCACTTGGACTATGTTAATTCCCTAGAGGACACTTGGATTATGTAGGTTCCCTATCAGGCACTTGGACTATGTAGGTTACTAGCGGGCATTTGGACTATGTAGGTTACCTAACGGGCACTTGGACTATGAGGGTTCCGTATCGGGCACTTGGACAATGTTGGTTAACTAGCGGGCACTAGGACTATGTAGGTTACCTAGCGGGCACTTGGACTATCTAGGTTAGCTAGTGGGCACTTGGAGGATATAGGTTAACTAGCGGACACTTGGACTATGTAGGTTACCTAGCGGGCACTTTGACTATCTTGGTTATTTAGCGCGCACTTGGACTGTATAGGTTAACTAGCGGACACTTGGACGAACTAGGTTAACGAGCGGGCCCTTGGACTATGTAGGTTACCTAGCGGGCACTTGGACTATCTAGGTTAGCTAACAGGAACTTGGACTATCTAGGTTACCTAGCGGGCACTTGGACTATCTAGGTTAGCTAACAGGAACTTGGACTATCTAGGTTACCTAACGGGCACTTGTACTATGCAGGTAACCTAGCGGGCACTTGGACTGTCTAGGTTACCTAGCGGGCACATGGATTTCTAGGTTAACGAACGGGCACTTGGACTATGTAGGTTACCTAGCGGGCACTTGGACTATCTAGGTTACCTAGCGGGAACTTGGACTATGTAGGTAACCTAGCGGGCACTTGGACTATCTCGGTTACTTAACGGGCACTTGGACGATCTAGGTTAACTAGCGGGCACTTCACGATATAGGTTAACTAGCGGACACTTGGATTAGCTAGGTTAACTAGCAGGCACTTGAACCATGTAGGTTAACTATTTGGACCTTGGACTATCTAGGTTAGCTAACGGGCACTTGGACTATGTAGGTTAATTAGCGTGCACTTGGACTATGTAGGTGCCCTAGCTGGCATTTGGACTATATAGATTACCTAGCGGGCACTTGGACTTTGTAGGTTACCTAGCGGGCACTTGGACTGTCTGGGTTACCTAGCGGGCACTTGGACTATCTAGGTTCCTTAGCGGGCACTTGGACAACATAGGTTCCCTAAAGGGCACTTGGACTATGTAGGTTCCCTAGCAGGCACTCGGACTACGAAGGTTCCCTAGTGGGCATTTGGACTATGTAGTTTCCATAGCAGAACCTTTGACTATGTAAGTTCTCTAACGGGAACTTGGACTATGTGGGTTCCCTAGCGGGCCCTTGGACTATGTAGGTTAACTAGCGGGCACTTTGACGATCTAGGATAGCAAACGGGCACTTGGAATATGTAGGTTACCTAGCAGGCACTTGGACTGTCTAGGTTACCTAGCGGGCACTTGGACTATCTAGGTTAACGAACGGGCACTTGGACTATGTGGTTACCTAGCGGGCACTTGGACTATCTCTGTTAGCTAACGGGCACTTGGACTATCTAAGTTACCTAGCGGGCACTTGGACTATGTAGGTTACCTAGCGGGCACTTGGACAATCTAGGTTAACGAACGGGCACTTGGAGTATGTAGGTTAGCTAACAGGAACTTGGACAATCTAGGTTAACTAGCGGGCACTTGGACGATGCAAGTTCCCTAGCGGGCATTTTGACTATGTAGGTTCCCTAGCGGGCACTTGGACTATGTGGGTACCCTAGAGGGCATTTGGACTATCTAGGTTTCCAAACGGGCATTTGGACTATGTAGGTTCCCTAGCGGGCACTTGGATTATGTAGGTTCCCGTCTTGCACTTGGACTATGTAGGTTACCTAGCGGGCACTTGGACTATGTAAGTTAACTAGCGGGCCCTTGCACTATGTAGGTTAACTAGCGGGCCCTTGGACTATGTAGGTTAACCAGCGGGCACTTGGTCCATCAAGGTTAACTAGTGGGTACTTGGAGGATATAGGTTAACTAGCGGACACTTGGATTAGCTAGGTTACCTAGCGGGCACTTGAATCATGTAGGTTAACTATTTGGCTCTTTGGCTATCAAGGTTAGCTAACGGGCACTTGGACAATGTAGGTTAATTAGAGGGTACTTGGACTATGTAGGTTACCTAGCGGGCACTTGGAGTATTTTGGTTACCTATTGGGCACTTGAACTATGTAAGTTCCCTAGCGGGCACTTTCACTATTTGGGTTCCATAGTGGGCATTTGGACTATCTAGGTTACATAACGGGCACTTGGAGTATGTAGGTTCCCTAGCGGGCACTTGGATTATGTAGGTTCCCTATCGGGCACTTGGACTATGTAGGTTACCTAACGGGCACTTGGACTATGAGGGTTCCTTATCGGGCACTTGGACAATGTTGGTTAACTAGCCGGCACTAGGACTATGTAGGTTACCTAGCGGGCACTTGGACTATCTAGGTTAGGTAACGGGCACTTGGACTATCTAGGTTACCTAGTGGGAACTTGGACTATGTAGGTTACCTAGCGGGCACTTTGACTATCTTGGTTATTTAGCGGGCACTTGGACTATATAGGTTAACTAGCGGACACTTGGACGAACTAGGTTAACGAGCGGTCCCTTGGACTATGTAGGTAACCTAGCGGGCACTTGGACTATCTAGGTTACTTAACGGGCACTTGGACGATCTAGGTTAACTAGCGGGCACTTCACAATATAGGTTAACTAGCGGACACTTGGATTAGCTAGGTTACCTAGCGTGAACTTGAACCATGTAGGTTAACTATTTGGACCTTGGACTATCTAGGTTAGCTAACGGGCACTTGGACTATGTAGGTTAATTAGCGTGCACTTGGACTATGTAGGTGCCCTAGCGGGCATTTGGACTATATAGATTACCTAGCGCGCACTTGGACTTTGTAGGTTACCTAGCGGGCACTTGGACTATCTGGGTTACCTAGCGGGCACTTGGACTATCCATGTTCCTTAGCGGGCACTTGGACTACATAGGTTCCCTAAAGGGCACTTGGACTATGTAGGTTCCCTAGCAGGCACTCGGACTATGAAGGTTCCCTAGTGGGCACTTGGACTATGTAGGTTCAATAGCAGGCCCTTTGACTATGTAAGTTCTCTAACGGGAACTTGGACTATGTGGGTTCCCTAGCGGGCCTTTGGACTATGTACGTTACTAGGGGGCATTTGGACTATGTAGGTTACCTAGCGGATACTTGGACTATGTAGGTTCCCAATCAGGGACTTGGACAATGTAGGTTAACTAGCGGACACTAGAAATATGTAGGTTTACTAGCGTGTCCTTGTACTATGTAGGTTAACTAGCGGGCACTTGGACTATCTAGGTTAACTAGCGGGCCCTTGGACTATGTAGGTTAACTAGCGGGCACTTTGACGATCTCGGTTAGCAAACGGGCACATGGAATATGTAGGTTACCTAGCAGGCACTTGGACTGTCTAGGTTACCTAGCGGGCACTTGGACTATCTAGGTTAACGAATGGGCACTTGGACGATGTGGTTACCTAGCGGGCAGTTGGACTATCTCTGCTAGCTAATGGGCACTTGGTCTATCTAAGTTACCTAGCGGGCACTTGGACTATGTAGGTTACCTAGCGGGCACTTGGACAATCTAGGTTAACGAACGGGCACTTGGACTATGTAGGTTAGCTAACAGGAACTTGGACAATCTAGGTTAACTAGCGGGCACTTGGACGATGCAGGTTCCCTAGCTGGCACTTGGACTATATAGGTTCCCTATGGGCACTTGGACCCTCTAGGTTCCCTAAAGGGCACTTGGACTATGTAGGTTCCCTAGCGGGCACTTGGACTATGTAGGTTAACTAGCAGGCCCTTGGACTATCTAGGTTCCCTAGCGGGCACTTGGACTATGTAGGTTCCCTAACGGGCACTTGGACTATGTAGGTTCCATAGCGGGCACTTGGACTATGTAGGTTCCCTATCGGGCACTTGGACTATGTAGGCTTCTATCAGGCACTTGGTCTATGTAGATTAACTAGTGGGTACTTGGACTATCTAGGTAACCTAGGGGGCACTTGGACTATGTACGTCCCCTAGTGGGCACTTCGACTATCTAGGTTAACTAGCGGGCACTCGGTTTATCTAAGTTTCCTGGTGGGCACTTGGACTATGTAGGTTAACTAGCGGACACTTGGACGATCTAGGTTAACTAGCGGGCACTTGGACGATATAGGTTAACTACCGGGCACTTGGATTATCTAGGTTGGCTAGCAGGCACTTGAACTATGTAGGTTAACTAGTGGGCCCTTAGATTATCTAGGTTAGCTAACGGGCACTTGGACAATGTAGGTTAATTAGAGGGTACTTGGACTATGTAGGTTACCTAGCGGGCACTTGGAGTATCTTGGTTACCTATTGGGCACTTGAACTATGTAAGTTCCCTAGCGGGCACTTTCACTATGTGGGTTCCATAGCGGGCATTTGGACTATCTAGGTTACCTAACGGGCACTTGGTGTATGTAGGTTCCCTAGAGGGCACTTGGACTATGTAGGTTACTAATGGGCATTTGGACTATGTAGGTTACTAGCGGGCATTTGGACTATGTAGGTTACCTAACGGGCCCTTGGACTATGTACCTTCGCTATCGGGCACTTGGACAATGTTGGTTAACTAGCGAGCAGTAGGACTATGTAGGTTACCTAGCGGGCACTTGGACTATCAAGGGTACCTAGCGGGCACTTGGACTGTTTAGGTTAACTAGCGGGCCCTTGGACTATCTAGGTTACCTAGCGGGCACCTGGACTGTGTAGGTTAACTAGCGGGCACATGGACTATCTAGGTTACCTAGCGGGCATTTGGACTATGTAGGTTACCTAACGGGCCCTTGGACTATGTACCTTCGCTATCGGGCACTTGGACAATGTTGTTAACTAGCGCGCACTAGGACTATGTAGGTTACCTAGCGGGCACTTGGACTATCAAGGTTACCTAGCGGGCACTTGGACTGTATAGGTTAACTAGCGGGCCCTTGGACTATCTAGGTTACCTAGCGGGCACTTGGACTGTGTAGGTTAACTAGCGGGCACATGGACTATCTAGGTTACCTAGCGGGCACTTGGACTATGTATGTTCCCTAACGGGCACTTGGACTATGTAGGTTCCCTAGCGGGCACTTCGACTATCTAGGTTAGCTAACGGGCACTTGGACAATATAGGTTAATTAGCCGGTACTTGGACTATGTAGGTCAACTAGCGGGCCCTTGGACTATCTAGGTTAGCTAAGGGGCACTTGGATTATGTAGGTTAAATAGCGGGAACTTGGACAATGTAGGTTAACTAGCGGACATTTGGACGATCTAGGATAACTAGCGGGCCCTTTCACTATGTAGGTTTACTAGCGGGCCCTTGGACTATGTAGGTTAACTAGCGGGCACTTGGACGATCTAGGTCAACTAGCGGGCACTTGGACTATGTAGGTTAGCTAGCGGGCACTTGAACTATGTAGGTTAACTAGTGGGCCTTTAGACTATCTAGGTTAGCTAGCGGGCACTTGGACTATGTAGGTTAATTAGCGGGTATTTCCACTATGTAGGTGCCCTAGCGGGCATTTGGACTATATAGGTTACCTAGGGGGCACTTGGACTTTGTTGGTTACGTAGCGGGCACTTGGACTATCTAGGTTACCTAGCGTGCACTTGAACTATCTACGTTGCCTAGCGGGTACTTGGACTATCTAGGTTAACTAGCGGGCACTTGGACTATCTAGGTTAACTAACGGGCACTTGGACTATGTAAATTCCCTAGCGGGCACTTGGATTATGTAGGTTCCCTATCAGGCACTTGAACTATGTAGGTTACTAGCGGGCATTTGTACTATGTAGGTTACCTAACGGGCACTTGGACTATGAGGGTTCCGTATCGGGCACTTGGACAATGTTGGTTAACTAGCGGGTACTTGGACTATGTAGGTTACCGAGCGGGCACTTGGACTATCTAGGTTAGGTAACGGACACTTGGACTATCTAGGTTACCTAGTGGGAACTTGGACTATGTAGGTTACCTAGCGGGCACTTTGACTATCGTGGTTATTTAGCGGGCACTTGGACTATATAGATTAACTGGCGGACACTTGGACGAACTAGGTTAACGAGCGGGCCCTTGGACTATGTAGGTTACCTAGCGGGCACTTGGATTATGTAGGTTCCCTATCAGGCACTTTGACTATGTAGGTTACTAGCGGGCATTTGGACTATGTAGGTTACCTAACAGGCACTTGGACTATGAGGGTTCCGTATCAGGCACTTGGACAATGTTGGTTAACTAGCGGGCACTAGGACTATGTAGGTCACCTAGCGGGCACTTTGACTATCTAGGTTAGCTAACGGGCACTTGGCCTATCTAGGTTACCTAGCGGGCACTTATACTATGTAGGTTACCTAGTGGGCACTTGGACTATCTAGGTTACCTAACGGGCACTTGGACTATGCAGGTAACCTAGCGGGCACTTGGACAGTCTAGGTTACCTAGCGGGCACATGGATTTCTAGGTTAACGAACGGGCACTTGGACTATGTAGGTTGCCTAGCGGGCACTTGGCTGATCTATGTTAGGTAATGGGCACTAGGACTATCTAGGTTACCTAGCGGGAACTTGGACTATGTATTTAACCTAGCGGGCACTTGGACTATCTAGGTTACTTAACGGGCACTTGGACGATCTAGGTTAACTAGCGGGCACTTGGAATATGTAGGTTAACTAGCAGGCACTTGGACTATCTAAGTTAACTAGCGGGCACTTGGACGATGCAGGTTCCCTAGCGGGCACTTGGACTATCTAGGTTCCCTAACGGGCACTTAGTCTATGTAGGTTCCCTAGCGGGCACTTGGACTATGTACTTTCCTTAGCGGGCACTTGGACTATGTTGGTTTCCTATCTGGCACTTGGACTATGGAGGTTAACTAGCGGGCCCTTGGACTATGTAGGTTAACTAGCGGGCACTTAGACTATCTAGGTTACCTATCGGGCACTTGGACTATGTACATACCCTAGCGGGCACTTGGACTATCTAAGTTACCTAGCGGGCACTTGAACTATGTAGGTTAACTAGAGGGCATTTGGACTATGTAGGTTAACTAGCGGGCACTTGGACCATGTATGTTCCCTAACGGGCACTTGGACTATGTAGGTTCCCTAGCGGGCACTTGGACTATCTAGGTTAGCTAACGGGCACTTGGACAATATAGGTTAATTAGCCGGTACTTGGACTATGTAGGTCAACTAGCGGGCCCTTGGACTATCTAGGTTAGCTAAGGGGCACTTGGATTATGTAGGTTAAATAGCGGGAACTTGGACAATGTAGGTTAACTAGCGGACATTTGGACGATCTAGGATAACTGGCGGGCCCTTTCACTATGTAGGTTTACTAGCGGGCCCTTGGACTATGTAGGTTAACTAGCGGGCACATGGACGATCTAAGTTAACTAGCGGGCACTTGGACGATGCAGGTTCCCTAGCGGGCACTTGGACTATCTAGGTTCCCTAACGGGCACTTGGTCTATGTAGGTTCCCTAGCGGGCACTTGGACTATGTACGTCCCTTAGCGGGCACTTGGACTATGTTGGTTTCCTATCTGGCACTTGGACTATGGAGGTTAACTAGCGGGACGTTGGACTATGTAGGTTAACTAGCGGGCACTTAGACTATCTAGGTTACCTATCGGGCACTTGGACTATGTACATACCCTAGCGGGCACTTGGACTATCTAAGTTACCTAGCGGGCACTTGGACTATGTAGGTTAACTAGCGGGCACTTGGACTATGTATGTTCCCTAACGGGCACTTGGACTATGTAGGTTCCCTAGCGGGCACTTGGACTATCTAGGCTAGCTAACGGGCACTTGGACAATATAGGTTAATTAGCCGGTACTTGGACTATGTAGGTCAACTAGCGGGCCCTTGGACTATCTAGGTTAGCTAAGGGGCACTTGGATTATGTAGGTTAAATAGTGGGAACTTGGACAATGTAGGTTAACTAGCGGACATTTGGACGATCTAGGATAACTGGCGGGCCCTTTCACTATGTAGGTTTACTAGCGGGCCCTTGGACTATGTAGGTTAACTAGCGGGCACTTGGACGATCTAGGTTAACTAGCGGGCACTTGGACTATGTAGGTTAGCTAGCGGACACTTGAACTATGTAGGTTAACTCGTGGGCCTTTAGACTATCTAGGTTAACTAGCCGGCACTTGGACAATCAAGGTTAACTAGCGAGCCCTTGGACTATGTAGGTCAACTAGCGGGCCCTTGGACTATCTAGGTTAGCTAAGGGGCACTTGGATTATGTAGGTTAAATAGCGGGAACTTGGACAATGTAGGTTAACTAGCGGACATTTGGACGATCTAGGATAACTAGCGGGCCCTTTCACTATGTAGGTTTACTAGCGGGCCCTTAACTATGTAGCTTAACTAGCGGGCACTTGGACGATCTAGGTTAACTAGCGGGCACTTGGACTATGTAGGTTAGCTAGCGGGCACTTGGACTATGTAGGTTAACTAGTGGGCCTTTAGACTATCTAGGTTAGCTAGCGGGCACTTGGACTATGTAGGTTAATTAGCGGGTATTTCACTATGTAGGTGCCCTAGCGGGCATTTGGACTATATAGGTTACCTAGGGGGCACTTGGACTTTGTAGGTTACGTAGCGGGCACTTGGACTATCTAGGTTACCTAGCGTGCACTTGAACTATCTACGTTGCCTAGCGGGTACTTGGACTATCTAGGTTAACTAGCGGGCACTTGGACTATCTAGGTTAACTAACGGGCACTTGGACTATGTAAATTCCCTAGCGGGCACTTGGATTATGTAGGTTCCCCATCAGGCACTTGAACAATGTAGGTTACTAGCGGGCATTTGGACTATGTAGGTTACCTAACGGGCACTTGGACTATGAGGGTTCCGTATCGGGCACTTGGAAAATGTTGGTTAACTAGCGGGTACTTGGACTATGTAGGTTACCTAGCGGGCACTTTGACTATCGTGGTTATTTAGCGGGCACTTGGACTATATGGGTTAACTGGCGGACACTTGGACGAACTAGGTTAACGAGCGGGCCCTTGGACTCTGTAGGTTACCTAGCGGGCACTTGGATTATGTAGGTTCCCTATCAGGCACTTTGAATATGTAGGTTACTAGCGGGCATTTGGACTATGTAGGTTACCTAACAGGCACTTGGACTATGAGGGTTCCGTATCGGGCACTTGGACAATGTTGGTTAACTAGCGGGCACTAGGACTATGTAGGTCACCTAGCGGGCACTTGGACTATCTAGGTTAGCTAACGGGCACTTGGCCTATCTAGGTTACCTAGCGGGCACTTATACTATGTAGGTTACCTAGTGGGCACTTGGACTATCTAGGTTACCTAACGGGAACTTGGACTATGCAGGTAACCTAGCGGGCACTTGGACAGTCTAGGTTACCTAGCGGGCACTTGGACTATGTAGGTGAACTAGAGGACATTAGGACGATCTAGGTTAACTGGTGGGCCCTTGGACTATGTAGGTTAACTAGCGGGCACTTGGACTATCTAGGTTAACTATCCGGCACATGGACTATCAAGGTTAACTAGCGAGCCCTTGGACTATGTAGGTTAACTAGCGGGCCCTTGGACTTGTAGCTTACCTAGCGGGCACATGGACTAAGTAGGTTACCTAGCGGGCACTTGGACTATCTAGGTTAGCGAACGGGGACTTGCACTATGTAGGTGACCTACCAGGCACTTGTACTGTCTAGGTTACCTAGCGCGCACTTGGACTATGTAGGTTACCTAGCGTGCTCTTGGACTATGTATGTTAGCTAACGGGCATTGGACTATCTAGGTTACCTAGCGGGCACTTGGAATATGTAGGTTATCTAGCGGGCACTTGGACTATCTAGGTTACCTAACGGGCACTTCGATTATCTAGGTTACGTTGCGGGCACTTGGACTATGTAGGTTACCTACAGGACATTTGGATGATCTAGGTTAACTAGTGGGCCCTTGGACTATGTAGGTTAACTAGCGGGCACTAGGACGATCTAGGTTAACTAGCGGGCACTTGGACGATGCAGGTTCCCTAGCGGGCACTTTGACTATGTAGGTTCCCTAGCGGGCACTTGGACTATGTGGGTACCCTAGTGGGCATTTGGACTATCTAGGTTTCCTAACGGGCATTTGGACTATGTAGGTTCCCTAGCAGGCACTTGGATTATGTAGGTTCCCGTCTTGCACTTGGACTATGTAGGTTACCTAGCGGGCACTTGGACTATGTAGGTTAATTAGCGGGCCCTTGCACTATGTAGGTTAACTAGCGGGCCCTTGGACTATGTAGGTTAACCAGGGGGCACTTGGACCATCTATGTTAACTAGTGGGCACTTGGAGGATATAGGTTAACTAGCGGACACTTGGATTAGCTAGGTTACCTAGCGGGCACTTGAACTATGTAGGTTAACTATTTTGGCCCTTGGACTATCTAGGTTAGCTAACGGGCACTTGGACTATGTAGGTTAATTAGCGTGCACTTGGACTATGTAGGTGCCCTAGCGGGCATTTGGACTATATAGATTACCTAGCGGGCACTTGGACTTTGTAGGTTACCTAGCGGGCACTTGGACTATCTAGGTTCCCTAGCGGGCACTTGGACTACATATGTTCCCTAAAGGGCACTTGGACTATGTAGGTTCCCTAGCAGGCACTCTGACTATGAAGGTTCTCTAGCGGGCACTTGGACTATGTAGGTTCCATAGCAGGCCCTTTGACTATGAAAGTTTTCTAACGGGCACTTGGACTATGTATGTTAGCTAACGGGCACTTGGACTATGTAGGTTACCTAGCGGTCACTTGGACTATCTAGGTTACGTAGCGGGCACTTGGACTATGTAGGTGAACTAGAGGACATTAGGACGATCTAGGTTAACTAGTGGGCCCTTGGACTATGTAGGTTAACTAGCGGGCACTTGGACTATCTAGGTTAACTAGCCGGCACTTGGACTATCAAGGTTAACTAGCGAGACCTTGGACTATGTAGGTTAACTAGCGGGCCCTTGGAATTGTAGCTTACCTAGCGGGCACTTGGACTATGTAGGTTACCTACAGGACATTTGGATGATCTAGGTTAACTAGTGGGCCCTTGGACTATGTAGGTTAACTAGCGGGCACTTGGACGATCTAGGTTAACTAGCGGGCACTTGGACTATGTAGGTGAACTAGAGGACATTAGGACGATCTAGGTTAACTAGTGGGCCCTTGGACTATGTAGGTTAACTAGCGGGCACTTGGACTATCTAGGTTAACTAGCCGGCACATGGACTATCAAGGTTAACTAGCGAGCCCTTGGACTATGCAGGTTAACTCGCGGGCCCTTGGACTTGTAGCTTACCTAGCGGGCACTTGGACTAAGTAGGTTACCTAGCGGGCACTTGGACTATCTAGGTTAGCGAACGGGGACTTGCACTATGTAGGTGACCTACCAGGCACTTGTACTGTCTAGGTTACCTAGCGCGCATTTGGACTATGTAGGTTACCTAGCGTGCTCTTGGACTATGTATGTTAGCTAACGGGCATTGGACTATCTAGGTTACCTAGCGGGCACTTGGAATATGTAGGTTACCTAGCGGGCACTTGGAATATGTAGGTTATCTAGCGGGCACTTGGACTATCTAGGTTACCTAACGGGCACTTCGATTATCTAGGTTACGTTGCGGGCACTTGGACTATGTAGGTTACCTACAGGACATTTGGATGATCTAGGTTAACTAGTGGGCCCTTGGACTATGTAGGTTAACTAGCGGGCACTAGGACGATCTAGGTTAACTAGCGGGCACTTGGACGATGCAGGTTCCCTAGCGGGCACTTTGACTATGTAGGTTCCCTAGCGGGCACTTGGACTATGTGGGTACCCTAGCGGGCATTTGGACTATCTCGGTTTCCTAACGGGCATTTGGACTATGTAGGTTCCCTAGCGGGCACTTGGATTATGTAGGTTCCCGTCTTGCACTTGGACTATGTAGGTTACCTAGCGGGCACTTGGACTATGTAGGTTAATTAGCGGGCCCTTGCACTATGTAGGTTAACTAGCGGGCCCTTGGACTATGTAGGTTAACCAGGGGGCACTTGGACCATCTATGTTAACTAGTGGGCACTTGGAGGATATAGGTTAACTAGCGGACACTTGGATTAGCTAGGTTACCTAGCGGGCACTTGAACTATGTAGGTTAACTATTTTGGCCCTTGGACTATCTAGGTTAGCTAACGGGCACTTGGACTATGTAGGTTAATTAGCGTGCACTTGGACTATGTAGGTGCCCTAGCGGGCATTTGGACTATATAGATTACCTAGCGGGCACTTGGACTTTGTAGGTTACCTAGCGGGCACTTGGACTATCTAGGTTCCCTAGCGGGCACTTGGACTACATATGTTCCCTAAAGGGCACTTGGACTATGTAGGTTCCCTAGCAGGCACTCTGACTATGAAGGTTCTCTAGCGGGCACTTGGACTATGTAGGTTCCATAGCAGGCCCTTTGACTATGAAAGTTTTCTAACGGGCACTTGGACTATGTATGTTAGCTAACGGGCACTTGGACTATGTAGGTTACCTAGCGGTCACTTGGACTATCTAGGTTACGTAGCGGGCACTTGGACTATGTAGGTGAACTAGAGGACATTAGGACGATCTAGGTTAACTAGTGGGCCCTTGGACTATGTAGGTTAACTAGCGGGCACTTGGACTATCTAGGTTAACTAGCCGGCACTTGGACTATCAAGGTTAACTAGCGAGACCTTGGACTATGTAGGTTAACTAGCGGGCCCTTGGAATTGTAGCTTACCTAGCGGGCACTTGGACTAAGTAGGTTACCTAGCGGGCACTTGGACTATCTAGGTTAGCGAACGGGGACTTGGACTATGTAGGTGACCTACCAGGCACTTGTACTGTCTAGGTTACCTAGCGCGCACTTGGACTATGTAGGTTACCTAGCGTGCTCTTGGACTATGTATGTTAGCTAACGGGCACTTGGACTATCTAGGTTACCTAGCGGGCACTTGGAATATGTAGGTTACCAAGCGGGCACTTGGACTATCTAGGTTACCTAACGGGCACTTCGACTATCTAGGTTACGTAGCGGGCACTTGGACTATGTAGGTTACCTACAGGACATTTGGATGATCTAGGTTAACTAGTGGGCCCTGGGACTATGTAGGTTAACTAGCGGGCCCTTGGATGATCTAGGTTAACTAGCGGGCACTTGGACTATGTAGGTTACCTAGCAGGCACTTGCACTATCTAGGTTAGCGAACGGGGACTTGGACTATGTAGTTGACCTAGCAGGCACTTGGACTGTGTAAGTTACCTAGCGGGCACGTGGACTATCTAGGTTAACGAACGGGCACTGGGACTATGTAGGTTACCTAGCGGGCACTTGGACTATGTATGTTAGCTAACGGGAACTTGGACTATCTAGGCTACCTAGCGGTCACTTGGACTATGTAGGTTACCTAGTGGGCACTTGGACTATCTAGGTTACCTAACGGGCACTAGGACTATGCAGGTAACCTAGCAGGCACTTGGACGAACTAGGTTAACGAGCGGGCCCTTAGACTATGTAGGTTACCTAGCGGGCACTTGGACTATGTATGGTAGCTAACAGGAACTTGGACTATCTAGGTTACCTAGCAGGCACTTTGACTATGTAGGTTACCTAGCGGCACTTGGACTATGTAGGTTACCTAGCGGGCACTTGGACAATCTAGGTTACCTAACGGGCACTTTGACTATCTAAGTTACCTAGCGGGCACTTGGACTATCTAGGTTAGCTAAAAGGAACTTGGACTATCTAGGTTACCTATCGGGCACTAGGCCTACGTAGGTTACCTAACGGGCACTTGGACTATGTAGGTTAACTAGCGGACACTTGGACGATCTAGGTTAACTAGCCGGCACTTGGAATATCTAGGTTAACTAGGGGGCCCATGGACTATGTAAGTTAACTAGCGGGCACTTGGACTATCTAGGTTAACTAGCGGACACTTGGACGATATAGGTTAACTACCTGGCAATTGGACTATCTAGTTTAAGTAGCGGGCACTTGGACTATCTATGTTAATTAGCGGGCACTTGGACGATGCAGGTTCCCTAGCTGGCACTTGGACTATATAGGTTCCCTATGGGCACTTGGACCCTCTAGGTTCCCTAAAGGGCACTTGGACTATGTAGGTTCCCTAGCGGGCACTTGGACTATGTAGGTTAACTAGCAGGCCCTTGGACTATCTAGGTTCCCTAGCGGGCACTTGGACTATGTAGGTTCCCTAACGGGCACTAGGACTATGTAGGTTCCATAGCGGGCACTTGGACTATGTAGGTTCCCTATCGGGCACTTGGACTATGTAGGCTTCTATCAGGCACTTGGTCTATGTAGATTAACTAGCGGGCACTTGGACTATCTAGGTAACCTAGCGGGCACTTGGACTATGTACGTCCCCTAGTGGGCACTTCGACTATCTAGGTTAACTAGCGGGCACTCGGTTTATCTAAGTTACCTAGCGGGCACTTGGACTATGTAGGTTAACTAGCGGACACTTGGACGATCTAGGTTAACTAGCGGGCACTTGGACGATATAGGTTAACTACCGGGCACTTGGATTATCTAGGTTGGCTAGCAGGCACTTGAACTATGTAAGTTAACTAGTGGGCCCTTAGACTATCTAGGTTAGCTAACAGGCACTTGGACAATGTAGGTTAATTAGAGGGTACTTGGACTATGTAGGTTACCTATCGGGCACTTGGAGTATCTTGGTTACCTATTGGGCACTTGAACTATGTAAGTTCCCTAGCGGGCACTTTCACTATGTGGGTTCCATAGCGGGCATTTGGACTATCTAGGTTACCTAACGGGCACTTGGTGTATGTAGGTTCCCTGGCGGGCACTTGGATTATGTAGGTTCCCTATCGGGCACTTGGACTATGTAGGTTACTAACGGGCATTTGGACTATGTAGGTTACTAGCGGGCATTTGGACTATGTAGGTTACCTAACGGCCCTTGGACTATGTACCTTCGCTATCGGGCACTTGGACAATGTTGGTTAACTAGCGCGCACTAGGACTATGTAGGTTACCTAGCGGGCACTTGGACTATCAAGGTTACCTAGCGGGCACTTAGACTATCTAGGTTAACTAGCGGGCCCTTGGACTATCTAGGTTACCTAGCGGGCACTTGGACTGTGTAGGTTAACTAGCGGGCACATGGACTATGTAGGTGACCTACCAGGCACTTGTACTGTCTAGGTTACCTAGCGGGCACTTGGACTATGTAGGTTCCCTAGCGGGCACTTGGACTATCTAGGTTAGCTAACGGGCACTTGGACAATATAGGTTAATTAGCCGGTACTTGGACTATGTAGGTCAACTAGCGGGCCCTTGGACTATCTAGGTTAGCTAAGGGGCACTTGGATTATGTAGGTTAAATAGCGGGAACTTGGACAATGTAGGTTAACTAGCGGACATTTGGACGATCTAGGATAACTAGCGGGCCCTTTCACTATGTAGGTTTACTAGCGGGCCCTTAACTATGTAGCTTAACTAGCGGGCACTTGGACTATCTAGGTTCCCTAGCGGGCACTTGGACTACATATGTTCCCTAAAGGGCACTTGGACTATGTAGGTTCCCTAGCAGGCACTCTGACTATGAAGGTTCTCTAGCGGGCACTTGGACTATGTAGGTTCCATAGCAGGCCCTTTGACTATGAAAGTTTTCTAACGGGCACTTGGACTATGTATGTTAGCTAACGGGCACTTGGACTATGTAGGTTACCTAGCGGTCACTTGGACTATCTAGGTTACGTAGCGGGCACTTGGACTATGTAGGTGAACTAGAGGACATTAGGACGATCTAGGTTAACTAGTGGGCCCTTGGACTATGTAGGTTAACTAGCGGGCACTTGGACTATCTAGGTTAACTAGCCGGCACTTGGACTATCAAGGTTAACTAGCGAGACCTTGGACTATGTAGGTTAACTAGCGGGCCCTTGGAATTGTAGCTTACCTAGCGGGCACTTGGACTAAGTAGGTTACCTAGCGGGCACTTGGACTATCTAGGTTAGCGAACGGGGACTTGGACTATGTAGGTGACCTACCAGGCACTTGTACTGTCTAGGTTACCTAGCGGGCACTTGGACTATGTAGGTTACCTAGCGTGCTCTTGGACTATGTATGTTAGCTAACGGGCACTTGGACTATCTAGGTTACCTAGCGGGCACTTGGAATATGTAGGTTACCAAGCGGGCACTTGGACTATCTAGGTTACCTAACGGGCACTTCGACTATCTAGGTTACGTAGCGGGCACTTGGACTATGTAGGTTACCTACAGGACATTTGGATGATCTAGGTTAACTAGTGGGCCCTGGGACTATGTAGGTTAACTAGCGGGCCCTTGGATGATCTAGGTTAACTAGCGGGCACTTGGACTATGTAGGTTACCTAGCAGGCACTTGCACTATCTAGGTTAGCGAACGGGGACTTGGACTATGTAGTTGACCTAGCAGGCACTTGGACTGTGTAAGTTACCTAGCGGGCACGTGGATTATCTAGGTTAACGAACGGGCACTGGGACTATGTAGGTTACCTAGCGGGCACTTGGACTATGTATGTTAGCTAACGGGAACTTGGACTATCTAGGCTACCTAGCGGTCACTTGGACTATGTAGGTTACCTAGTGGGCACTTGGACTATCTAGGTTACCTAACGGGCACTAGGACTATGCAGGTAACCTAGCAGGCACTTGGACGAACTAGGTTAACGAGCGGGCCCTTAGACTATGTAGGTTACCTAGCGGGCACTTGGACTATGTATGGTAGCTAACAGGAACTTGGACTATCTAGGTTACCTAGCAGGCACTTTGACTATGTAGGTTACCTAGCGGCACTTGGACTATGTAGGTTACCTAGCGGGCACTTGGACAATCTAGGTTACCTAACGGGCACTTTGACTATCTAAGTTACCTAGCGGGCACTTGGACTATCTAGGTTAGCTAAAAGGAACTTGGACTATCTAGGTTACCTATCGGGCACTAGGCCTACGTAGGTTACCTAACGGGCACTTGGACTATGTAGGTTAACTAGCGGACACTTGGACGATCTAGGTTAACTAGCCGGCACTTGGAATATCTAGGTTAACTAGGGGGCCCATGGACTAAGTAGGTTACCTAGCGGGCACTTGGACTATCTAGGTTAGCGAACGGGGACTTGGACTATGTAGGTGACCTACCAGGCACTTGTACTGTCTAGGTTACCTAGCGGGCACTTGGACTATGTAGGTTACCTAGCGTGCTCTTGGACTATGTATGTTAGCTAACGGGCACTTGGACTATCTAGGTTACCTAGCGGGCACTTGGAATATGTAGGTTACCAAGCGGGCACTTGGACTATCTAGGTTACCTAACGGGCACTTCGACTATCTAGGTTACGTAGCGGGCACTTGGACTATGTAGGTTACCTACAGGACATTTGGATGATCTAGGTTAACTAGTGGGCCCTTGGACTATGTAGGTTAACTAGCGGGCCCTTGGATGATCTAGGTTAACTAGCGGGCACTTGGACTATGTAGGTTACCTAGCAGGCACTTGCACTATCTAGGTTAGCGAACGGGGACTTGGACTATGTAGTTGACCTAGCAGGCACTTGGACTGTGTAAGTTACCTAGCGGGCACGTGGACTATCTAGGTTAACGAACGGGCACTGGGACTATGTAGGTTACCTAGCGGGCACTTGGACTATGTATGTTAGCTAACGGGAACTTGGACTATCTAGGCTACCTAGCGGTCACTTGGACTATGTAGGTTACCTAGTGGGCACTTGGACTATCTAGGTTACCTAACGGGCACTAGGACTATGCAGGTAACCTAGCAGGCACTTGGACGAACTAGGTTAACGAGCGGGCCCTTAGACTATGTAGGTTACCTAGCGGGCACTTGGACTATGTATGGTAGCTAACAGGAACTTGGACTATCTAGGTTACCTAGCAGGCACTTTGACTATGTAGGTTACCTAGCGGCACTTGGACTATGTAGGTTACCTAGCGGGCACTTGGACAATCTAGGTTACCTAACGGGCACTTTGACTATCTAAGTTACCTAGCGGGCACTTGGACTATCTAGGTTAGCTAAAAGGAACTTGGACTATCTAGGTTACCTATCGGGCACTAGGCCTACGTAGGTTACCTAACGGGCACTTGGACTATGTAGGTTAACTAGCGGACACTTGGACGATCTAGGTTAACTAGCCGGCACTTGGAATATCTAGGTTAACAAGGGGGCCCATGGACTATGTAAGTTAACTAGCGGGCACTTGGACTATCTAGGTTAACTAGCGGACACTTGGACGATATAGGTTAACTACCTGGCAATTGGACTATCTAGTTTAAGTAGCGGGCACTTGGACTATCTATGTTAATTAGCGGGCACTTGGACGATGCAGGTTCCCTAGCTGGCACTTGGACTATATAGGTTCCCTATGGGCACTTGGACCCTCTAGGTTCCCTAAAGGGCACTTGGACTATGTAGGTTCCCTAGCGGGCACTTGGACTATGTAGGTTAACTAGCAGGCCCTTGGACTATCTAGGTTCCCTAGCGGGCACTTGGACTATGTAGGTTCCCTAACGGGCACTAGGACTATGTAGGTTCCATAGCGGGCACTTGGACTATGTAGGTTCCCTATCGGGCACTTGGACTATGTAGGCTTCTATCAGGCACTTGGTCTATGTAGATTAACTAGCGGGCACTTGGACTATCTAGGTAACCTAGCGGGCACTTGGACTATGTACGTCCCCTAGTGGGCACTTCGACTATCTAGGTTAACTAGCGGGCACTCGGTTTATCTAAGTTACCTAGCGGGCACTTGGACTATGTAGGTTAACTAGCGGACACTTGGATGATCTAGGTTAACTAGCGGGCACTTGGACGATATAGGTTAACTACCGGGCACTTGGATTATCTAGGTTGGCTAGCAGGCACTTGAACTATGTAAGTTAACTAGTGGGCCCTTAGACTATCTAGGTTAGCTAACGGGCACTTGGACAATGTAGGTTAATTAGAGGGTACTTGGACTATGTAGGTTACCTAGCGGGCACTTGGAGTATCTTGGTTACCTATTGGGCACTTGAACTATGTAAGTTCCCTAGCGGGCACTTTCACTATGTGGGTTCCATAGCGGGCATTTGGACTATCTAGGTTACCTAACGGGCACTTGGTGTATGTAGGTTCCCTAGCGGGCACTTGGATTATGTAGGTTCCCTATCGGGCACTTGGACTATGTAGGTTACTAACGGGCATTTGGACTATGTAGGTTACTAGCGGGCATTTGGACTATGTAGGTTACCTAACGGGCCCTTGGACTATGTACCTTCGCTATCGGGCACTTGGACAATGTTGGTTAACTAGCGCGCACTAGGACTATGTAGGTTACCTAGCGGGCACTTGGACTGTGTAGGTTAACTAGCGGGCACATGGACTATCTAGGTTACCTAGCGGGCACTTGGACTATGTATGTTCCCTAACGGGCACTTGGACTATGTAGGTTCCCTAGCGGGCACTTGGACTATCTAGGTTAGCTAACGGGCACTTGGACAATATAGGTTAATTAGCCGGTACTTGGACTATGTAGGTCAACTAGCGGGCCCTTGGACTATCTAGGTTAGCTAAGGGGCACTTGGATTATGTAGGTTAAATAGCGGGAACTTGGACAATGTAGGTTAACTAGCGGACATTTGGACGATCTAGGATAACTAGCGGGCCCTTTCACTATGTAGGTTTACTAGCGGGCCCTTAACTATGTAGCTTAACTAGCGGGCACTTGGACTATCTAGGTTCCCTAGCGGGCACTTGGACTACATATGTTCCCTAAAGGGCACTTGGACTATGTAGGTTCCCTAGCAGGCACTCTGACTATGAAGGTTCTCTAGCGGGCACTTGGACTATGTAGGTTCCATAGCAGGCCCTTTGACTATGAAAGTTTTCTAACGGGCACTTGGACTATGTATGTTAGCTAACGGGCACTTGGACTATGTAGGTTACCTAGCGGTCACTTGGACTATCTAGGTTACGTAGCGGGCACTTGGACTATGTAGGTGAACTAGAGGACATTAGGACGATCTAGGTTAACTAGTGGGCCCTTGGACTATGTAGGTTAACTAGCGGGCACTTGGACTATCTAGGTTAACTAGCCGGCACTTGGACTATCAAGGTTAACTAGCGAGACCTTGGACTATGTAGGTTAACTAGCGGGCCCTTGGAATTGTAGCTTACCTAGCGGGCACTTGGACTAAGTAGGTTACCTAGCGGGCACTTGGACTATCTAGGTTAGCGAACGGGGACTTGGACTATGTAGGTGACCTACCAGGCACTTGTACTGTCTAGGTTACCTAGCGGGCACTTGGACTATGTAGGTTACCTAGCGTGCTCTTGGACTATGTATGTTAGCTAACGGGCACTTGGACTATCTAGGTTACCTAGCGGGCACTTGGAATATGTAGGTTACCAAGCGGGCACTTGGACTATCTAGGTTACCTAACGGGCACTTCGACTATCTAGGTTACGTAGCGGGCACTTGGACTATGTAGGTTACCTACAGGACATTTGGATGATCTAGGTTAACTAGTGGGCCCTGGGACTATGTAGGTTAACTAGCGGGCCCTTGGATGATCTAGGTTAACTAGCGGGCACTTGGACTATGTAGGTTACCTAGCAGGCACTTGCACTATCTAGGTTAGCGAACGGGGACTTGGACTATGTAGTTGACCTAGCAGGCACTTGGACTGTGTAAGTTACCTAGCGGGCACGTGGATTATCTAGGTTAACGAACGGGCACTGGGACTATGTAGGTTACCTAGCGGGCACTTGGACTATGTATGTTAGCTAACGGGAACTTGGACTATCTAGGCTACCTAGCGGTCACTTGGACTATGTAGGTTACCTAGTGGGCACTTGGACTATCTAGGTTACCTAACGGGCACTAGGACTATGCAGGTAACCTAGCAGGCACTTGGACGAACTAGGTTAACGAGCGGGCCCTTAGACTATGTAGGTTACCTAGCGGGCACTTGGACTATGTATGGTAGCTAACAGGAACTTGGACTATCTAGGTTACCTAGCAGGCACTTTGACTATGTAGGTTACCTAGCGGCACTTGGACTATGTAGGTTACCTAGCGGGCACTTGGACAATCTAGGTTACCTAACGGGCACTTTGACTATCTAAGTTACCTAGCGGGCACTTGGACTATCTAGGTTAGCTAAAAGGAACTTGGACTATCTAGGTTACCTATCGGGCACTAGGCCTACGTAGGTTACCTAACGGGCACTTGGACTATGTAGGTTAACTAGCGGACACTTGGACGATCTAGGTTAACTAGCCGGCACTTGGAATATCTAGGTTAACTAGGGGGCCCATGGACTAAGTAGGTTACCTAGCGGGCACTTGGACTATCTAGGTTAGCGAACGGGGACTTGGACTATGTAGGTGACCTACCAGGCACTTGTACTGTCTAGGTTACCTAGCGGGCACTTGGACTATGTAGGTTACCTAGCGTGCTCTTGGACTATGTATGTTAGCTAACGGGCACTTGGACTATCTAGGTTACCTAGCGGGCACTTGGAATATGTAGGTTACCAAGCGGGCACTTGGACTATCTAGGTTACCTAACGGGCACTTCGACTATCTAGGTTACGTAGCGGGCACTTGGACTATGTAGGTTACCTACAGGACATTTGGATGATCTAGGTTAACTAGTGGGCCCTTGGACTATGTAGGTTAACTAGCGGGCCCTTGGATGATCTAGGTTAACTAGCGGGCACTTGGACTATGTAGGTTACCTAGCAGGCACTTGCACTATCTAGGTTAGCGAACGGGGACTTGGACTATGTAGTTGACCTAGCAGGCACTTGGACTGTGTAAGTTACCTAGCGGGCACGTGGACTATCTAGGTTAACGAACGGGCACTGGGACTATGTAGGTTACCTAGCGGGCACTTGGACTATGTATGTTAGCTAACGGGAACTTGGACTATCTAGGCTACCTAGCGGTCACTTGGACTATGTAGGTTACCTAGTGGGCACTTGGACTATCTAGGTTACCTAACGGGCACTAGGACTATGCAGGTAACCTAGCAGGCACTTGGACGAACTAGGTTAACGAGCGGGCCCTTAGACTATGTAGGTTACCTAGCGGGCACTTGGACTATGTATGGTAGCTAACAGGAACTTGGACTATCTAGGTTACCTAGCAGGCACTTTGACTATGTAGGTTACCTAGCGGCACTTGGACTATGTAGGTTACCTAGCGGGCACTTGGACAATCTAGGTTACCTAACGGGCACTTTGACTATCTAAGTTACCTAGCGGGCACTTGGACTATCTAGGTTAGCTAAAAGGAACTTGGACTATCTAGGTTACCTATCGGGCACTAGGCCTACGTAGGTTACCTAACGGGCACTTGGACTATGTAGGTTAACTAGCGGACACTTGGACGATCTAGGTTAACTAGCCGGCACTTGGAATATCTAGGTTAACAAGGGGGCCCATGGACTATGTAAGTTAACTAGCGGGCACTTGGACTATCTAGGTTAACTAGCGGACACTTGGACGATATAGGTTAACTACCTGGCAATTGGACTATCTAGTTTAAGTAGCGGGCACTTGGACTATCTATGTTAATTAGCGGGCACTTGGACGATGCAGGTTCCCTAGCTGGCACTTGGACTATATAGGTTCCCTATGGGCACTTGGACCCTCTAGGTTCCCTAAAGGGCACTTGGACTATGTAGGTTCCCTAGCGGGCACTTGGACTATGTAGGTTAACTAGCAGGCCCTTGGACTATCTAGGTTCCCTAGCGGGCACTTGGACTATGTAGGTTCCCTAACGGGCACTAGGACTATGTAGGTTCCATAGCGGGCACTTGGACTATGTAGGTTCCCTATCGGGCACTTGGACTATGTAGGCTTCTATCAGGCACTTGGTCTATGTAGATTAACTAGCGGGCACTTGGACTATCTAGGTAACCTAGCGGGCACTTGGACTATGTACGTCCCCTAGTGGGCACTTCGACTATCTAGGTTAACTAGCGGGCACTCGGTTTATCTAAGTTACCTAGCGGGCACTTGGACTATGTAGGTTAACTAGCGGACACTTGGATGATCTAGGTTAACTAGCGGGCACTTGGACGATATAGGTTAACTACCGGGCACTTGGATTATCTAGGTTGGCTAGCAGGCACTTGAACTATGTAAGTTAACTAGTGGGCCCTTAGACTATCTAGGTTAGCTAACGGGCACTTGGACAATGTAGGTTAATTAGAGGGTACTTGGACTATGTAGGTTACCTAGCGGGCACTTGGAGTATCTTGGTTACCTATTGGGCACTTGAACTATGTAAGTTCCCTAGCGGGCACTTTCACTATGTGGGTTCCATAGCGGGCATTTGGACTATCTAGGTTACCTAACGGGCACTTGGTGTATGTAGGTTCCCTAGCGGGCACTTGGATTATGTAGGTTCCCTATCGGGCACTTGGACTATGTAGGTTACTAACGGGCATTTGGACTATGTAGGTTACTAGCGGGCATTTGGACTATGTAGGTTACCTAACGGGCCCTTGGACTATGTACCTTCGCTATCGGGCACTTGGACAATGTTGGTTAACTAGCGCGCACTAGGACTATGTAGGTTACCTAGCGGGCACTTGGACTGTGTAGGTTAACTAGCGGGCACATGGACTATCTAGGTTACCTAGCGGGCACTTGGACTATGTATGTTCCCTAACGGGCACTTGGACTATGTAGGTTCCCTAGCGGGCACTTGGACTATCTAGGTTAGCTAACGGGCACTTGGACAATATAGGTTAATTAGCCGGTACTTGGACTATGTAGGTCAACTAGCGGGCCCTTGGACTATCTAGGTTAGCTAAGGGGCACTTGGATTATGTAGGTTAAATAGCGGGAACTTGGACAATGTAGGTTAACTAGCGGACATTTGGACGATCTAGGATAACTAGCGGGCCCTTTCACTATGTAGGTTTACTAGCGGGCCCTTAACTATGAAGCTTAACTAGCGGGCACTTGGACGATCTAGGTTAACTAGCGGGCACTTGGACTATGTAGGTTAGCTAGCGGGCACTTGAACTATGTAGGTTAACTAGTGGGCCTTTAGACTATCTAGGTTAGCTAGCGGGCACTTGGACTATGTAGGTTAATTAGCGGGTATTTCACTATGTAGGTGCCCTAGCGGGCATTTGGACTATATAGGTTACCTAGGGGGCACTTGGACTTTGTAGGTTACGTAGCGGGCACTTGGACTATCTAGGTTACCTAGCGTGCACTTGAACTATCTACGTTGCCTAGCGGGTACTTGGACTATCTAGGTTAACTAGCGGGCACTTGGACTATCTAGGTTACCTAGCGTGCACTTGAACTATCTACGTTGCCTAGCGGGTACTTGGACTATCTAGGTTAACTAGCGGGCACTTGGACTATCTAGGTTAACTAACGGGCACTTGGACTATGTAAATTCCCTAGCGGGCACTTGGATTATGTAGGTTCCCCATCAGGCACTTGAACAATGTAGGTTACTAGCGGGCATTTGGACTATGTAGGTTACCTAACGGGCACTTGGACTATGAGGGTTCCGTATCGGGCACTTGGAAAATGTTGGTTAACTAGCGGGTACTTGGACTATGTAGGTTACCTAGCGGGCACTTTGACTATCGTGGTTATTTAGCGGGCACTTGGACTATATGGGTTAACTGGCGGACACTTGGACGAACTAGGTTAACGAGCGGGCCCTTGGACTCTGTAGGTTACCTAGCGGGCACTTGGATTATGTAGGTTCCCTATCAGGCACTTTGAATATGTAGGTTACTAGCGGGCATTTGGACTATGTAGGTTACCTAACAGGCACTTGGACTATGAGGGTTCCGTATCGGGCACTTGGACAATGTTGGTTAACTAGCGGGCACTAGGACTATGTAGGTCACCTAGCGGGCACTTGGACTATCTAGGTTAGCTAACGGGCACTTGGCCTATCTAGGTTACCTAGCGGGCACTTATACTATGTAGGTTACCTAGTGGGCACTTGGACTATCTAGGTTACCTAACGGGCACTTGGACTATGCAGGTAACCTAGCGGGCACTTGGACAGTCTAGGTTACCTAGCGGGCACTTGGACTATGTAGGTGAACTAGAGGACATTAGGACGATCTAGGTTAACTGGTGGGCCCTTGGACTATGTAGGTTAACTAGCGGGCACTTGGACTATCTAGGTTAACTATCCGGCACATGGACTATCAAGGTTAACTAGCGAGCCCTTGGACTATGTAGGTTAACTAGCGGGCCCTTGGACTTGTAGCTTACCTAGCGGGCACATGGACTAAGTAGGTTACCTAGCGGGCACTTGGACTATCTAAGTTAGCGAACGGGGACTGCACTATGTAGGTGACCTACCAGGAACTTGTACTGTCTAGGTTACCTAGCGCGCACTTGGACTATGTAGGTTACCTAGCGTGCTCTTGGACTATGTATGTTAGCTAACGGGCATTGGACTATCTAGGTTACCTAGAGGGCACTTGGAATATGTAGGTTACCTAGCGGGCACTTGGACTATCTAGGTTACCTAACGGGCACTTCGACTATCTAGGTTACGTAGCGGGCACTTGGACTATGTAGGTTACCTACAGGACATTTGGATGATCTACGTTAACTAGTGGGCCCTTGGACTATGTAGGTTAACTAGCGGGCGCTTGGACGATCTAGGTTAACTAGCGGGCACTTGGACGATGCAGGTTCCCTAGCGGGCACTTTGACTATGTAGGTTCCCTAGCGGGCACTTGGACTATGTGGGTACCCTAGCGGGCATTTGGACTATCTAGGTTTCCTAACGGGCATTTGGACTATGTAGGTTCCCTAGCGGGCACTTGGATTATGTAGGTTCCCGTCTTGCACTTGGACTATGTAGGTTACCTAGCGGGCACTTGGACTATGTAGGTTACCTAGCGGGCACTTGGACTATGTAGGTTAATTAGCGGGCCCTTGCACTATGTAGGTTAACTAGCGGGCCCTTGGACTATGTAGGTTAACCAGGGGGCACTTGGACCATCTATGTTAACTAGTGGGCACTTGGAGGATATAGGTTAACTAGGGGACACTTGGATTAGCTAGGTTACCTAGCGGGCACTTGAACCATGTAGGTTAACTATTTGGCCCTTGGACTATGTAGGTTCCCTAACGGGCACTAGGACTATGTAGGTTCCATAGCGGGCACTTGGACTATGTAGGTTCCCTATCGGGCACTTGGACTATGTAGGCTTCTATCAGGCACTTGGTCTATGTAGATTAACTAGCGGGCACTTGGACTATCTAGGTAACCTAGCGGGCACTTGGACTATGTACGTCCCCTAGTGGGCACTTCGACTATCTAGGTTAACTAGCGGGCACTCGGTTTATCTAAGTTACCTAGCGGGCACTTGGACTATGTAGGTTAACTAGCGGACACTTGGATGATCTAGGTTAACTAGCGGGCACTTGGACGATATAGGTTAACTACCGGGCACTTGGATTATCTAGGTTGGCTAGCAGGCACTTGAACTATGTAAGTTAACTAGTGGGCCCTTAGACTATCTAGGTTAGCTAACGGGCACTTGGACAATGTAGGTTAATTAGAGGGTACTTGGACTATGTAGGTTACCTAGCGGGCACTTGGAGTATCTTGGTTACCTATTGGGCACTTGAACTATGTAAGTTCCCTAGCGGGCACTTTCACTATGTGGGTTCCATAGCGGGCATTTGGACTATCTAGGTTACCTAACGGGCACTTGGTGTATGTAGGTTCCCTAGCGGGCACTTGGATTATGTAGGTTCCCTATCGGGCACTTGGACTATGTAGGTTACTAACGGGCATTTGGACTATGTAGGTTACTAGCGGGCATTTGGACTATGTAGGTTACCTAACGGGCCCTTGGACTATGTACCTTCGCTATCGGGCACTTGGACAATGTTGGTTAACTAGCGCGCACTAGGACTATGTAGGTTACCTAGCGGGCACTTGGACTGTGTAGGTTAACTAGCGGGCACATGGACTATCTAGGTTACCTAGCGGGCACTTGGACTATGTATGTTCCCTAACGGGCACTTGGACTATGTAGGTTCCCTAGCGGGCACTTGGACTATCTAGGTTAGCTAACGGGCACTTGGACAATATAGGTTAATTAGCCGGTACTTGGACTATGTAGGTCAACTAGCGGGCCCTTGGACTATCTAGGTTAGCTAAGGGGCACTTGGATTATGTAGGTTAAATAGCGGGAACTTGGACAATGTAGGTTAACTAGCGGACATTTGGACGATCTAGGATAACTAGCGGGCCCTTTCACTATGTAGGTTTACTAGCGGGCCCTTAACTATGTAGCTTAACTAGCGGGCACTTGGACGATCTAGGTTAACTAGCGGGCACTTGGACTATGTAGGTTAGCTAGCGGGCACTTGAACTATGTAGGTTAACTAGTGGGCCTTTAGACTATCTAGGTTAGCTAGCGGGCACTTGGACTATGTAGGTTAATTAGCGGGTATTTCACTATGTAGGTGCCCTAGCGGGCATTTGGACTATATAGGTTACCTAGGGGGCACTTGGACTTTGTAGGTTACGTAGCGGGCACTTGGACTATCTAGGTTACCTAGCGTGCACTTGAACTATCTACGTTGCCTAGCGGGTACTTGGACTATCTAGGTTAACTAGCGGGCACTTGGACTATCTAGGTTACCTAGCGTGCACTTGAACTATCTACGTTGCCTAGCGGGTACTTGGACTATCTAGGTTAACTAGCGGGCACTTGGACTATCTAGGTTAACTAACGGGCACTTGGACTATGTAAATTCCCTAGCGGGCACTTGGATTATGTAGGTTCCCCATCAGGCACTTGAACAATGTAGGTTACTAGCGGGCATTTGGACTATGTAGGTTACCTAACGGGCACTTGGACTTTGAGGGTTCCGTATCGGGCACTTGGAAAATGTTGGTTAACTAGCGGGTACTTGGACTATGTAGGTTACCTAGCGGGCACTTTGACTATCGTGGTTATTTAGCGGGCACTTGGACTATATGGGTTAACTGGCGGACACTTGGACGAACTAGGTTAACGAGCGGGCCCTTGGACTCTGTAGGTTACCTAGCGGGCACTTGGATTATGTAGGTTCCCTATCAGGCACTTTGAATATGTAGGTTACTAGCGGGCATTTGGACTATGTAGGTTACCTAACAGGCACTTGGACTATGAGGGTTCCGTATCGGGCACTTGGACAATGTTGGTTAACTAGCGGGCACTAGGACTATGTAGGTCACCTAGCGGGCACTTGGACTATCTAGGTTAGCTAACGGGCACTTGGCCTATCTAGGTTACCTAGCGGGCACTTATACTATGTAGGTTACCTAGTGGGCACTTGGACTATCTAGGTTACCTAACGGGCACTTGGACTATGCAGGTAACCTAGCGGGCACTTGGACAGTCTAGGTTACCTAGCGGGCACTTGGACTATGTAGGTGAACTAGAGGACATTAGGACGATCTAGGTTAACTGGTGGGCCCTTGGACTATGTAGGTTAACTAGCGGGCACTTGGACTATCTAGGTTAACTATCCGGCACATGGACTATCAAGGTTAACTAGCGAGCCCTTGGACTATGTAGGTTAACTAGCGGGCCCTTGGACTTGTAGCTTACCTAGCGGGCACATGGACTAAGTAGGTTACCTAGCGGGCACTTGGACTATCTAAGTTAGCGAACGGGGACTTGCACTATGTAGGTGACCTACCAGGAACTTGTACTGTCTAGGTTACCTAGCGCGCACTTGGACTATGTAGGTTACCTAGCGTGCTCTTGGACTATGTATGTTAGCTAACGGGCATTGGACTATCTAGGTTACCTAGAGGGCACTTGGAATATGTAGGTTACCTAGCGGGCACTTGGACTATCTAGGTTACCTAACGGGCACTTCGACTATCTAGGTTACGTAGCGGGCACTTGGACTATGTAGGTTACCTACAGGACATTTGGATGATCTACGTTAACTAGTGGGCCCTTGGACTATGTAGGTTAACTAGCGGGCGCTTGGACGATCTAGGTTAACTAGCGGGCACTTGGACGATGCAGGTTCCCTAGCGGGCACTTTGACTATGTAGGTTCCCTAGCGGGCACTTGGACTATGTGGGTACCCTAGCGGGCATTTGGACTATCTAGGTTTCCTAACGGGCATTTGGACTATGTAGGTTCCCTAGCGGGCACTTGGATTATGTAGGTTCCCGTCTTGCACTTGGACTATGTAGGTTACCTAGCGGGCACTTGGACTATGTAGGTTACCTAGCGGGCACTTGGACTATGTAGGTTAATTAGCGGGCCCTTGCACTATGTAGGTTAACTAGCGGGCCCTTGGACTATGTAGGTTAACCAGGGGGCACTTGGACCATCTATGTTAACTAGTGGGCACTTGGAGGATATAGGTTAACTAGGGGACACTTGGATTAGCTAGGTTACCTAGCGGGCACTTGAACCATGTAGGTTAACTATTTGGCCCTTGGACTATCTAGGTTAGCTAACGGGCACTTGGACTATGTAGGTTAATTAGCGTGCACTTGGACTATGTAGGTGCCCTAGCGGGCATTTGGACTATATAGATTACCTAGCGGGCACTTGGACTTTGTAGGTTACCTAGCGGGCACTTGGACTATCTAGGTTCCCTAGCGGGCACTTGGACTACATATGTTCCCTAAAGGGCACTTGGACTATGTAGGTTCCATAGCAGGCCCTTTGACTATGAAAGTTTTCTAACGGGCACTTGGACTATGTATGTTAGCTAACGGGCACTTGGACTTTGTAGGTTACCTAGCGGTCACTTGGACTATCTAGGTTACGTAGCGGGCACTTGGACTATGTAGGTGAACTAGAGGACATTAGGACGATCTAGGTTAACTAGTGGGCCCTTGGACTATGAAGGTTAACTAGCGGGCACTTGGACTATCTAGGTTAACTAGCCGGCACTTGGACAATCAAGGTTAACTAGCGAGCCCTTGGACTATGTAGGTTAACTAGCGGGCCCTTGGAATTGTAGCTTACCTAGCGGGCACTTGGACTAAGTAGGTTACCTAGCGGGCACTTGGCCTATCTAGGTTAGCGAACGGGGACTTGGACTATGTAGGTGACCTACCAGGCACTTGTACTGTCTAGGTTACCTAGGGGGCACTTGGACTATGTAGGTTACCTAGCGTGCTCTTGGACTATGTATGTTAGCTAACGGGCACTTGGACTATCTAGGTTACCTAGCGGGCACTTGGAATATGTAGGTTACCAAGCGGGCACTTGGACTATCTAGGTTACCTAACGGGCACTTCGATTATCTAGGTTACGTAGCGGGCACTTGGACTATGTAGGTTACCTACAGGACATTTGGATGATCTACGTTAACTAGTGGGCCCTTGGACTATGTAGGTTAACTAGCGGGCGCTTGGACGATCTAGGTTAACTAGCGGGCACTTGGACGATGCAGGTTCCCTAGCGGGCACTTTGACTATGTAGGTTCCCTAGCGGGCACTTGGACTATGTGGGTACCCTAGCGGGCATTTGGACTATCTAGGTTTCCTAACGGGCATTTGGACTATGTAGGTTCCCTAGCGGGCACTTGGATTATGTAGGTTCCCGTCTTGCACTTGGACTATGTAGGTTACCTAGCGGGCACTTGGACTATGTAGGTTACCTAGCGGGCACTTGGACTATGTAGGTTAATTAGCGGGCCCTTGCACTATGTAGGTTAACTAGCGGGCCCTTGGACTATGTAGGTTAACCAGGGGGCACTTGGACCATCTATGTTAACTAGTGGGCACTTGGAGGATATAGGTTAACTAGCGGACACTTGGATTAGCTAGGTTACCTAGCGGGCACTTGAACCATGTAGGTTAACTATTTGGCCCTTGGACTATCTAGGTTAGCTAACGGGCACTTGGACTATGTAGGTTAATTAGCGTGCACTTGGACTATGTAGGTGCCCTAGCGGGCATTTGGACTATATAGATTACCTAGCGGGCACTTGGACTTTGTAGGTTACCTAGCGGGCACTTGGACTATCTAGGTTCCCTAGCGGGCACTTGGACTACATATGTTCCCTAAAGGGCACTTGGACTATGTAGGTTCCATAGCAGGCCCTTTGACTATGAAAGTTTTCTAACGGGCACTTGGACTATGTATGTTAGCTAACGGGCACTTGGACTTTGTAGGTTACCTAGCGGTCACTTGGACTATCTAGGTTACGTAGCGGGCACTTGGACTATGTAGGTGAACTAGAGGACATTAGGACGATCTAGGTTAACTAGTGGGCCCTTGGACTATGAAGGTTAACTAGCGGGCACTTGGACTATCTAGGTTAACTAGCCGGCACTTGGACAATCAAGGTTAACTAGCGAGCCCTTGGACTATGTAGGTTAACTAGCGGGCCCTTGGAATTGTAGCTTACCTAGCGGGCACTTGGACTAAGTAGGTTACCTAGCGGGCACTTGGCCTATCTAGGTTAGCGAACGGGGACTTGGACTATGTAGGTGACCTACCAGGCACTTGTACTGTCTAGGTTACCTAGGGGGCACTTGGACTATGTAGGTTACCTAGCGTGCTCTTGGACTATGTATGTTAGCTAACGGGCACTTGGACTATCTAGGTTACCTAGCGGGCACTTGGAATATGTAGGTTACCAAGCGGGCACTTGGACTATCTAGGTTACCTAACGGGCACTTCGATTATCTAGGTTACGTAGCGGGCACTTGGACTATGTAGGTTACCTACAGGACATTTGGATGATCTAGGTTAACTAGTGGGCCCTTGGACTATGTAGGTTAACTAGCGGGCACTTGGACGATCTAGGTTAACTAGCGGGCACTTGGACTATGTAGGTGAACTAGAGGACATTAGGACGATCTAGGTTAACTAGTGGGCCCTTGGACTATGTAGGTTAACTAGCGGGCACTTGGACTATCTAGGTTAACTAGCCGGCACATGGACTATCAAGGTTAACTAGCGAGCCCTTGGACTATGCAGGTTAACTCGCGGGCCCTTGGACTTGTAGCTTACCTAGCGGGCACTTGGACTAAGTAGGTTACCTAGCGGGCACTTGGACTATCTAGGTTAGCGAACGGGGACTTGCACTATGTAGGTGACCTACCAGGCATTTGTACTGTCTAGGTTACCTAGCGCGCATTTGGACTACGTAGGTTACCTAGCGTGCTCTTGGACTATGTATGTTAGCTAACGGGCATTGGACTATCTAGGTTACCTAGCGGGCACTTGGAATATGTAGGTTACCTAGCGGGCACTTGGACTATCTAGGTTACCTAATGGGCACTTCGATTATCTAGGTTACGTTGCGGGCACTTGGACTATGTAGGTTACCTACAGGACATTTGGATGATCTAGGTTAACTAGTGGGCCCTTGGACTATGTAGGTTAACTAGCGGGCACTAGGACGATCTAGGTTAACTAGCGGGCACTTGGACGATGCAGGTTCCCTAGCGGGCACTTTGACTATGTAGGTTCCCTAGCGGGCACTTGGACTATGTGGGTACCCTAGCGGGCATTTGGACTATCTAGGTTTCCTAACGGGCATTTGGACTATGTAGGTTCCCTAGCGGGCACTTGGATTATGTAGGTTCCCGTCTTGCACTTGGACTATGTAGGTTACCTAGCGGGCACTTGGACTATGTAGGTTAATTAGCGGGCCCTTGCACTATGTAGGTTAACTAGCGGGCCCTTGGACTATGTAGGTTAACCAGGGGGCACTTGGACCATCTATGTTAACTAGTGGGCACTTGGAGGATATAGGTTAACTAGCGGACACTTGGATTAGCTAGGTTACCTAGCGGGCACTTGAACTATGTAGGTTAACTATTTTGGCCCTTGGACTATCTAGGTTAGCTAACGGGCACTTGGACTATGTAGGTTAATTAGCGTGCACTTGGACTATGTAGGTGCCCTAGCGGGCATTTGGACTATATAGATTACCTAGCGGGCACTTGGACTTTGTAGGTTACCTAGCGGGCACTTGGACTATCTAGGTTCCCTAGCGGGCACTTGGACTACATATGTTCCCTAAAGGGCACTTGGACTATGTAGGTTCCCTAGCAGGCACTCTGACTATGAAGGTTCTCTAGCGGCCACTTGGACTATGTAGGTTCCATAGCAGGCCCTTTGACTATGAAAGTTTTCTAACGGGCACTTGGACTATGTATGTTAGCTAACGGGCACTTGGACTATGTAGGTTACCTAGCGGTCACTTGGACTATCTAGGTTACGTAGCGGGCACTTGGACTATGTAGGTGAACTAGAGGACATTAGGACGATCTAGGTTAACTAGTGGTCCCTTGGACTATGTAGGTTAACTAGCGGGCACTTGGACTATCTAGGTTAACTAGCCGGCACTTGGACTATCAAGGTTAACTAGCGAGACCTTGGACTATGTAGGTTAACTAGCGGGCCCTTGGAAATGTAGCTTACCTAGCGGGCACTTGGACTAAGTAGGTTACCTAGCGGGCACTTGGACTATCTAGGTTAGCGAACGGGGACTTGGACTATGTAGGTGACCTACCAGGCACTTGTACTGTCTAGGTTACCTAGCGGGCACTTGGACTATGTAGGTTACCTAGCGTGCTCTTGGACTATGTATGTTAGCTAACGGGCACTTGGACTATCTAGGTTACCTAGCGGGCACTTGGAATATGTAGGTTACCAAGCGGGCACTTGGACTATCTAGGTTACCTAACGGGCACTTCGACTATCTAGGTTACGTAGCGGGCACTTGGACTATGTAGGTTACCTACAGGACATTTGGATGATCTAGGTTAACTAGTGGGCCCTTGGACTATGTAGGTTAACTAGCGGGCCCTTGGATGATCTAGGTTAACTAGCGGGCACTTGGACTATGTAGGTTACCTAGCAGGCACTTGCACTATCTAGGTTAGCGAACGGGGACTTGGACTATGTAGTTGACCTAGCAGGCACTTGGACTGTGTAAGTTACCTAGCGGGCACGTGGACTATCTAGGTTAACGAACGGGCACTGGGACTATGTAGGTTACCTAGCGGGCACTTGGACTATGTATGTTAGCTAACGGGAACTTGGACTATCTAGGCTACCTAGCGGTCACTTGGACTATGTAGGTTACCTAGTGGGCACTTGGACTATCTAGGTTACCTAACGGGCACTAGGACTATGCAGGTAACCTAGCAGGCACTTGGACGAACTAGGTTAACGAGCGGGCCCTTAGACTATGTAGGTTACCTAGCGGGCACTTGGACTATGTATGGTAGCTAACAGGAACTTGGACTATCTAGGTTACCTAGCAGGCACTTTGACTATGTAGGTTACCTAGCGGCACTTGGACTATGTAGGTTACCTAGCGGGCACTTGGACAATCTAGGTTACCTAACGGGCACTTTGACTATCTAAGTTACCTAGCGGGCACTTGGACTATCTAGGTTAGCTAAAAGGAACTTGGACTATCTAGGTTACCTATCGGGCACTAGGCCTAAGTAGGTTACCTAACGGGCACTTGGACTATGTAGGTTAACTAGCGGACACTTGGACGATCTAGGTTAACTAGCCGGCACTTGGAATATCTAGGTTAACTAGGGGGCCCATGGACTATGTAAGTTAACTAGCGGGCACTTGGACTATCTAGGTTAACTAGCGGACACTTGGACGATATAGGTTAACTACCTGGCAATTGGACTATCTAGTTTAAGTAGCGGGCACTTGGACTATCTATGTTAATTAGCGGGCACTTGGACGATGCAGGTTCCCTAGCTGGCACTTGGACTATATAGGTTCCCTATGGGCACTTGGACCCTCTAGGTTCCCTAAAGGGCACTTGGACTATGTAGGTTCCCTAGCGGGCACTTGGACTATGTAGGTTAACTAGCAGGCCCTTGGACTATCTAGGTTCCCTAGCGGGCACTTGGACTATGTAGGTTCCCTAACGGGCACTTGGACTATGTAGGTTCCATAGCGGGCACTTGGACTATGTAGGTTCCCTATCGGGCACTTGGACTATGTAGGCTTCTATCAGGCACTTGGTCTATGTAGATTAACTAGCGGGCACTTGGACTATCTAGGTAACCTAGCGGGCACTTGGACTATGTACGTCCCCTAGTGGGCACTTCGACTATCTAGGTTAACTAGCGGGCACTCGGTTTATCTAAGTTACCTAGCGGGCACTTGGACTATGTAGGTTAACTAGCGGACACTTGGATGATCTAGGTTAACTAGCGGGCACTTGGACGATATAGGTTAACTACCGGGCACTTGGATTATCTAGGTTGGCTAGCAGGCACTTGAACTATGTAAGTTAACTAGTGGGCCCTTAGACTATCTAGGTTAGCTAACGGGCACTTGGACAATGTAGGTTAATTAGAGGGTACTTGGACTATGTAGGTTACCTAGCGGGCACTTGGAGTATCTTGGTTACCTATTGGGCACTTGAACTATGTAAGTTCCCTAGCGGGCACTTTCACTATGTGGGTTCCATAGCGGGCATTTGGACTATCTAGGTTACCTAACGGGCACTTGGTGTATGTAGGTTCCCTAGCGGGCACTTGGATTATGTAGGTTCCCTATCGGGCACTTGGACTATGTAGGTTACTAACGGGCATTTGGACTATGTAGGTTACTAGCGGGCATTTGGACTATGTAGGTTACCTAACGGGCCCTTGGACTATGTACCTTCGCTATCGGGCACTTGGACAATGTTGGTTAACTAGCGCGCACTAGGACTATGTAGGTTACCTAGCGGGCACTTGGACTGTGTAGGTTAACTAGCGGGCACATGGACTATCTAGGTTACCTAGCGGGCACTTGGACTATGTATGTTCCCTAACGGGCACTTGGACTATGTAGGTTCCCTAGCGGGCACTTGGACTATCTAGGTTAGCTAACGGGCACTTGGACAATATAGGTTAATTAGCCGGTACTTGGACTATGTAGGTCAACTAGCGGGCCCTTGGACTATCTAGGTTAGCTAAGGGGCACTTGGATTATGTAGGTTAAATAGCGGGAACTTGGACAATGTAGGTTAACTAGCGGACATTTGGACGATCTAGGATAACTAGCGGGCCCTTTCACTATGTAGGTTTACTAGCGGGCCCTTAACTATGTAGCTTAACTAGCGGGCACTTGGACGATCTAGGTTAACTAGCGGGCACTTGGACTATGTAGGTTAGCTAGCGGGCACTTGAACTATGTAGGTTAACTAGTGGGCCTTTAGACTATCTAGGTTAGCTAGCGGGCACTTGGACTATGTAGGTAAATTAGCGGGTATTTCACTATGTAGGTGCCCTAGCGGGCATTTGGACTATATAGGTTACCTAGGGGGCACTTGGACTTTGTAGGTTACGTAGCGGGCACTTGGACTATCTAGGTTACCTAGCGTGCACTTGAACTATCTACGTTGCCTAGCGGGTACTTGGACTATCTAGGTTAACTAGCGGGCACTTGGACTATCTAGGTTAACTAACGGGCACTTGGACTATGTAAATTCCCTAGCGGGCACTTGGATTATGTAGGTTCCCCATCAGGCACTTGAACAATGTAGGTTACTAGCGGGCATTTGGACTATGTAGGTTACCTAACGGGCACTTGGACTATGAGGGTTCCGTATCGGGCACTTGGAAAATGTTGGTTAACTAGCGGGTACTTGGACTATGTAGGTTACCTAGCGGGCACTTTGACTATCGTGGTTATTTAGCGGGCACTTGGACTATATGGGTTAACTGGCGGACACTTGGACGAACTAGGTTAACGAGCGGGCCCTTGGACTCTGTAGGTTACCTAGCGGGCACTTGGATTATGTAGGTTCCCTATCAGGCACTTTGAATATGTAGGTTACTAGCGGGCATTTGGACTATGTAGGTTACCTAACAGGCACTTGGACTATGAGGGTTCCGTATCGGGCACTTGGACAATGTTGGTTAACTAGCGGGCACTAGGACTATGTAGGTCACCTAGCGGGCACTTGGACTATCTAGGTTAGCTAACGGGCACTTGGCCTATCTAGGTTACCTAGCGGGCACTTATACTATGTAGGTTACCTAGTGGGCACTTGGACTATCTAGGTTACCTAACGGGCACTTGGACTATGCAGGTAACCTAGCGGGCACTTGGACAGTCTAGGTTACCTAGCGGGCACTTGGACTATGTAGGTGAACTAGAGGACATTAGGACGATCTAGGTTAACTGGTGGGCCCTTGGACTATGTAGGTTAACTAGCGGGCACTTGGACTATCTAGGTTAACTATCCGGCACATGGACTATCAAGGTTAACTAGCGAGCCCTTGGACTATGTAGGTTAACTAGCGGGCCCTTGGACTTCTAGCTTACCTAGCGGGCACATGGACTAAGTAGGTTACCTAGCGGGCACTTGGACTATCTAGGTTAGCGAACGGGGACTTGCACTATGTAGGTGACCTACCAGGCACTTGTACTGTCTAGGTTACCTAGCGCGCACTTGGACTATGTAGGTTACCTAGCGTGCTCTTGGACTATGTATGTTAGCTAACGGGCATTGGACTATCTAGGTTACCTAGCGGGCACTTGGAATATGTAGGTTACCTAGCGGGCACTTGGACTATCTAGGTTACCTAACGGGCACTTCGACTATCTAGGTTACGTAGTGGGCACTTAGACTATGTAGGTTACCTACAGGGCATTTGGATGATCTACGTTAACTAGTGGGCCCTTGGACTATGTAGGTTAACTAGCGGGCGCTTGGACGATCTAGGTTAACTAGCGGGCACTTGGACGATGCAGGTTCCCTAGCGGGCACTTTGACTATGTAGGTTCCCTAGCGGGCACTTGGACTATGTGGGTACCCTAGCGGGCATTTGGACTATCTAGGTTTCCTAACGGGCATTTGGACTATGTAGGTTCCCTAGCGGGCACTTGGATTATGTAGGTTCCCGTCTTGCACTTGGACTATGTAGGTTACCTAGCGGGCACTTGGACTATGTAGGTTACCTAGCGGGCACTTGGACTATGTAGGTTAATTAGCGGGCCCTTGCACTATGTAGGTTAACTAGCGGGCCCTTGGACTATGTAGGTTAACCAGGGGGCACTTGGACCATCTATGTTAACTAGTGGGCACTTGGAGGATATAGGTTAACTAGCGGACACTTGGATTAGCTAGGTTACCTAGCGGGCACTTGAACCATGTAGGTTAACTATTTGGCCCTTGGACTATCTAGGTTAGCTAACGGGCACTTGGACTATGTAGGTTAATTAGCGTGCACTTGGACTATGTAGGTGCCCTAGCGGGCATTTGGACTATATAGATTACCTAGCGGGCACTTGGACTTTGTAGGTTACCTAGCGGGCACTTGGACTATCTAGGTTCCCTAGCGGGCACTTGGACTACATATGTTCCCTAAAGGGCACTTGGACTATGTAGGTTCCATAGCAGGCCCTTTGACTATGAAAGTTTTCTAACGGGCACTTGGACTATGTATGTTAGCTAACGGGCACTTGGACTATGTAGGTTACCTAGCGGTCACTTGGACTATCTAGGTTACGTAGCGGGCACTTGGACTATGTAGGTGAACTAGAGGACATTAGGACGATCTAGGTTAACTAGTGGGCCCTTGGACTATGAAGGTTAACTAGCGGGCACTTGGACTATCTAGGTTAACTAGCCGGCACTTGGACAATCAAGGTTAACTAGCGAGACCTTGGACTATGTAGGTTAACTAGCGGGCCCTTGGAATTGTAGCTTACCTAGCGGGCACTTGGACTAAGTAGGTTACCTAGCGGGCACTTGGACTATCTAGGTTAGCGAACGGGGACTTGAACTATGTAGGTGACCTACCAGGCACTTGTACTGTCTAGGTTACCTAGCGGGCACTTGGACTATGTAGGTTACCTAGCGTGCTCTTGGACTATGTATGTTAGCTAACGGGCACTTGGACTATCGAGGTTACCTAGCGGGCACTTGGAATATGTAGGTTACCAAGCGGGCACTTGGACTATCTAGGTTACCTAACGGGCACTTCGATTATCTAGGTTACGTAGCGGGCACTTGGACTATGTAGGTTACCTACAGGACATTTGGATGATCTAGGTTAACTAGTGGGCCCTTGGACTATGTAGGTTAACTAGCGGGCACTTGGACGATCTAGGTTAACTAGCGGGCACTTGGACTATGTAGGTGAACTAGAGGACATTAGGACGATCTAGGTTAACTAGTGGGCCCTTGGACTATGTAGGTTAACTAGCGGGCACTTGGACTATCTAGGTTAACTAGCCGGCACATGGACTATCAAGGTTAACTAGCGAGCCCTTGGACTATGCAGGTTAACTCGCGGGCCCTTGGACTTGTAGCTTACCTAGCGGGCACTTGGACTAAGTAGGTTACCTAGCGGGCACTTGGACTATCTAGGTTAGCGAACGGGGACTTGCACTATGTAGGTGACCTACCAGGCACTTGTACTGTCTAGGTTACCTAGCGCGCATTTGGACTATGTAGGTTACCTAGCGTGCTCTTGGACTATGTATGTTAGCTAACGGGCATTGGACTATCTAGGTTACCTAGCGGGCACTTGGAATATGTAGGTTACCTAGCGGGCACTTGGAATATGTAGGTTATCTAGCGGGCACTTGGACTATCTAGGTTACCTAACGGGCACTTCGATTATCTAGGTTACGTTGCGGGCACTTGGACTATGTAGGTTACCTACAGGACATTTGGATGATCTAGGTTAACTAGTGGGCCCTTGGACTATGTAGGTTAACTAGCGGGCACTAGGACGATCTAGGTTAACTAGCGGGCACTTGGACGATGCAGGTTCCCTAGCGGGCACTTTGACTATGTAGGTTCCCTAGCGGGCACTTGGACTATGTGGGTACCCTAGCGGGCATTTGGACTATCTCGGTTTCCTAACGGGCATTTGGACTATGTAGGTTCCCTAGCGGGCACTTGGATTATGTAGGTTCCCGTCTTGCACTTGGACTATGTAGGTTACCTAGCGGGCACTTGGACTATGTAGGTTAATTAGCGGGCCCTTGCACTATGTAGGTTAACTAGCGGGCCCTTGGACTATGTAGGTTAACCAGGGGGCACTTGGACCATCTATGTTAACTAGTGGGCACTTGGAGGATATAGGTTAACTAGCGGACACTTGGATTAGCTAGGTTACCTAGCGGGCACTTGAACTATGTAGGTTAACTATTTTGGCCCTTGGACTATCTAGGTTAGCTAACGGGCACTTGGACTATGTAGGTTAATTAGCGTGCACTTGGACTATGTAGGTGCCCTAGCGGGCATTTGGACTATATAGATTACCTAGCGGGCACTTGGACTTTGTAGGTTACCTAGCGGGCACTTGGACTATCTAGGTTCCCTAGCGGGCACTTGGACTACATATGTTCCCTAAAGGGCACTTGGACTATGTAGGTTCCCTAGCAGGCACTCTGACTATGAAGGTTCTCTAGCGGGCACTTGGACTATGTAGGTTCCATAGCAGGCCCTTTGACTATGAAAGTTTTCTAACGGGCACTTGGACTATGTATGTTAGCTAACGGGCACTTGGACTATGTAGGTTACCTAGCGGTCACTTGGACTATCTAGGTTACGTAGCGGGCACTTGGACTATGTAGGTGAACTAGAGGACATTAGGACGATCTAGGTTAACTAGTGGGCCCTTGGACTATGTAGGTTAACTAGCGGGCACTTGGACTATCTAGGTTAACTAGCCGGCACTTGGACTATCAAGGTTAACTAGCGAGACCTTGGACTATGTAGGTTAACTAGCGGGCCCTTGGAATTGTAGCTTACCTAGCGGGCACTTGGACTAAGTAGGTTACCTAGCGGGCACTTGGACTATCTAGGTTAGCGAACGGGGACTTGGACTATGTAGGTGACCTACCAGGCACTTGTACTGTCTAGGTTACCTAGCGCGCACTTGGACTATGTAGGTTACCTAGCGTGCTCTTGGACTATGTATGTTAGCTAACGGGCACTTGGACTATCTAGGTTACCTAGCGGGCACTTGGAATATGTAGGTTACCAAGCGGGCACTTGGACTATCTAGGTTACCTAACGGGCACTTCGACTATCTAGGTTACGTAGCGGGCACTTGGACTATGTAGGTTACCTACAGGACATTTGGATGATCTAGGTTAACTAGTGGGCCCTGGGACTATGTAGGTTAACTAGCGGGCCCTTGGATGATCTAGGTTAACTAGCGGGCACTTGGACTATGTAGGTTACCTAGCAGGCACTTGCACTATCTAGGTTAGCGAACGGGGACTTGGACTATGTAGTTGACCTAGCAGGCACTTGGACTGTGTAAGTTACCTAGCGGGCACGTGGACTATCTAGGTTAACGAACGGGCACTGGGACTATGTAGGTTACCTAGCGGGCACTTGGACTATGTATGTTAGCTAACGGGAACTTGGACTATCTAGGCTACCTAGCGGTCACTTGGACTATGTAGGTTACCTAGTGGGCACTTGGACTATCTAGGTTACCTAACGGGCACTAGGACTATGCAGGTAACCTAGCAGGCACTTGGACGAACTAGGTTAACGAGCGGGCCCTTAGACTATGTAGGTTACCTAGCGGGCACTTGGACTATGTATGGTAGCTAACAGGAACTTGGACTATCTAGGTTACCTAGCAGGCACTTTGACTATGTAGGTTACCTAGCGGCACTTGGACTATGTAGGTTACCTAGCGGGCACTTGGACAATCTAGGTTACCTAACGGGCACTTTGACTATCTAAGTTACCTAGCGGGCACTTGGACTATCTAGGTTAGCTAAAAGGAACTTGGACTATCTAGGTTACCTATCGGGCACTAGGCCTACGTAGGTTACCTAACGGGCACTTGGACTATGTAGGTTAACTAGCGGACACTTGGACGATCTAGGTTAACTAGCCGGCACTTGGAATATCTAGGTTAACTAGGGGGCCCATGGACTATGTAAGTTAACTAGCGGGCACTTGGACTATCTAGGTTAACTAGCGGACACTTGGACGATATAGGTTAACTACCTGGCAATTGGACTATCTAGTTTAAGTAGCGGGCACTTGGACTATCTATGTTAATTAGCGGGCACTTGGACGATGCAGGTTCCCTAGCTGGCACTTGGACTATATAGGTTCCCTATGGGCACTTGGACCCTCTAGGTTCCCTAAAGGGCACTTGGACTATGTAGGTTCCCTAGCGGGCACTTGGACTATGTAGGTTAACTAGCAGGCCCTTGGACTATCTAGGTTCCCTAGCGGGCACTTGGACTATGTAGGTTCCCTAAAGGGCACTAGGACTATGTAGGTTCCATAGCGGGCACTTGGACTATGTAGGTTCCCTATCGGGCACTTGGACTATGTAGGCTTCTATCAGGCACTTGGTCTATGTAGATTAACTAGCGGGCACTTGGACTATCTAGGTAACCTAGCGGGCACTTGGACTATGTACGTCCCCTAGTGGGCACTTCGACTATCTAGGTTAACTAGCGGGCACTCGGTTTATCTAAGTTACCTAGCGGGCACTTGGACTATGTAGGTTAACTAGCGGACACTTGGATGATCTAGGTTAACTAGCGGGCACTTGGACGATATAGGTTAACTACCGGGCACTTGGATTATCTAGGTTGGCTAGCAGGCACTTGAACTATGTAAGTTAACTAGTGGGCCCTTAGACTATCTAGGTTAGCTAATGGGCACTTGGACAATGTAGGTTAATTAGAGGGTACTTGGACTATGTAGGTTACCTAGCGGGCACTTGGAGTATCTTGGTTACCTATTGGGCACTTGAACTATGTAAGTTCCCTAGCGGGCACTTTCACTATGTGGGTTCCATAGCGGGCATTTGGACTATCTAGGTTACCTAACGGGCACTTGGTGTATGTAGGTTCCCTATCGGGCACTTGGACTATGTAGGTTACTAACGGGCATTTGGACTATGTAGGTTACTAGCGGGCATTTGGACTATGTAGGTTACCTAACGGGCCCTTGGACTATGTACCTTCGCTATCGGGCACTTGGACAATGTTGGTTAACTAGCGCGCACTAGGACTATGTAGGTTACCTAGCGGGCACTTGGACTATCAAGGTTACCTAGCGGGCACTTAGACTATCTAGGTTAACTAGCCGGCCCTTGGACTATCTAGGTTACCTAGCGGGCACTTGGACTGTGTAGGTTAACTAGCGGGCACATGGACTATCTAGGTTACCTAGCGGGCACTTGGACTATGTATGTTCTCTAACGGGCACTTGGACTATGTAGGTTCCCTAGCGGGCACTTGGACTATCTAGGTTAGCTAACGGGCACTTGGACAATATAGGTTAATTAGCCGGTACTTGGACTATGTAGGTCAACTAGCGGGCCCTTGGACTATCTAGGTTAGCTAAGGGGCACTTGGATTATGTAGGTTAAATAGCGGGAACTTGGACAATGTAGGTTAACTAGCGGACATTTGGACGATCTAGGATAACTAGCGGGCCCTTTCACTATGTAGGTTTACTAGCGGGCCCTTAACTATGTAGCTTAACTAGCGGGCACTTGGACGATCTAGGTTAACTAGCGGGCACTTGGACTATGTAGGTTAGCTAGCGGGCACTTGAACTATGTAGGTTAACTAGTGGGCCTTTAGACTATCTAGGTTAGCTAGCGGGCACATGGACTATGTAGGTTAATTAGCGGGTATTTCACTATGTAGGTGCCCTAGCGGGCATTTGGACTATATAGGTTACCTAGGGGGCACTTGGACTTTGTAGGTTACATAGCGGGCACTTGGACTATCTAGGTTACCTAGCGTGCACTTGAACTATCTACGTTGCCTAGCGGGTACTTGGACTATCTAGGTTAACTAGCGGGCACTTGGACTATCTAGGTTAACTAACGGGCACTTGGACTATGTAAATTCCCTAGCGGGCACTTGGATTATGTAGGTTCCCCATCAGGCACTTGAACAATGTAGGTTACTAGCGGGCATTTGGACTATGTAGGTTACCTAACGGGCACTTGGGCTATGAGGGTTCCGTATCGGGCACTTGGAAAATGTTGGTTAACTAGCGGGTACTTGGACTATGTAGGTTACCTAGCGGGCACTTTGACTATCGTGGTTATTTAGCGGGCACTTGGACTATATGGGTTAACTGGCGGACACTTGGACGAACTAGGTTAACGAGCGGGCCCTTGGACTCTGTAGGTTACCTAGCGGGCACTTGGATTATGTAGGTTCCCTATCAGGCACTTTGAATATGTAGGTTACTAGCGGGCATTTGGACTATGTAGGTTACCTAACAGGCACTTGGACTATGAGGGTTCCGAATCGGGCACTTGGACAATGTTGGTTAACTAGCGGGCACTAGGACTATGTAGGTCACCTAGCGGGCACTTGGACTATCTAGGTTAGCTAACGGGCACTTGGCCTATCTAGGTTACCTAGCGGGCACTTATACTATGTAGGTTACCTAGTGGGCACTTGGACTATCTAGGTTACCTAACGGGCACTTGGACTATGCAGGTAACCTAGCGGGCACTTGGACAGTCTAGGTTACCTAGCGGGCACTTGGACTATGTAGGTGAACTAGAGGACATTAGGACGATCTAGGTTAACTGGTGGGCCCTTGGACTATGTAGGTTAACTAGCGGGCACTTGGACTATCTAGGTTAACTATCCGGCACATGGACTATCAAGGTTAACTAGCGAGCCCTTGGACTATGTAGGTTAACTAGCGGGCCCTTGGACTTGTAGCTTACCTAGCGGGCACATGGACTAAGTAGGTTACCTAGCGGGCATTTGGACTATCTCGGTTTCCTAACGGGCATTTGGACTATGTAGGTTCCCTAGCGGGCACTTGGATTATGTAGGTTCCCGTCTTGCACTTGGACTATGTAGGTTACCTAGCGGGCACTTGGACTATGTAGGTTAATTAGCGGGCCCTTGCACTATGTAGGTTAACTAGCGGGCCCTTGGACTATGTAGGTTAACCAGGGGGCACTTGGACCATCTATGTTAACTAGTGGGCACTTGGAGGATATAGGTTAACTAGCGGACACTTGGATTAGCTAGGTTACCTAGCGGGCACTTGAACTATGTAGGTTAACTATTTTGGCCCTTGGACTATCTAGGTTAGCTAACGGGCACTTGGACTATGTAGGTTAATTAGCGTGCACTTGGACTATGTAGGTGCCCTAGCGGGCATTTGGACTATATAGATTACCTAGCGGGCACTTGGACTTTGTAGGTTACCTAGCGGGCACTTGGACTATCTAGGTTCCCTAGCGGGCACTTGGACTACATATGTTCCCTAAAGGGCACTTGGACTATGTAGGTTCCCTAGCAGGCACTCTGACTATGAAGGTTCTCTAGCGGGCACTTGGACTATGTAGGTTCCATAGCAGGCCCTTTGACTATGAAAGTTTTCTAACGGGCACTTGGACTATGTATGTTAGCTAACGGGCACTTGGACTATGTAGGTTACCTAGCGGTCACTTGGACTATCTAGGTTACGTAGCGGGCACTTGGACTATGTAGGTGAACTAGAGGACATTAGGACGATCTAGGTTAACTAGTGGTCCCTTGGACTATGTAGGTTAACTAGCGGGCACTTGGACTATCTAGGTTAACTAGCCGGCACTTGGACTATCAAGGTTAACTAGCGAGACCTTGGACTATGTAGGTTAACTAGCGGGCCCTTGGAAATGTAGCTTACCTAGCGGGCACTTGGACTAAGTAGGTTACCTAGCGGGCACTTGGACTATCTAGGTTAGCGAACGGGGACTTGGACTATGTAGGTGACCTACCAGGCACTTGTACTGTCTAGGTTACCTAGCGGGCACTTGGACTATGTAGGTTACCTAGCGTGCTCTTGGACTATGTATGTTAGCTAACGGGCACTTGGACTATCTAGGTTACCTAGCGGGCACTTGGAATATGTAGGTTACCAAGCGGGCACTTGGACTATCTAGGTTACCTAACGGGCACTTCGACTATCTAGGTTACGTAGCGGGCACTTGGACTATGTAGGTTACCTACAGGACATTTGGATGATCTAGGTTAACTAGTGGGCCCTTGGACTATGTAGGTTAACTAGCGGGCCCTTGGATGATCTAGGTTAACTAGCGGGCACTTGGACTATGTAGGTTACCTAGCAGGCACTTGCACTATCTAGGTTAGCGAACGGGGACTTGGACTATGTAGTTGACCTAGCAGGCACTTGGACTGTGTAAGTTACCTAGCGGGCACGTGGACTATCTAGGTTAACGAACGGGCACTGGGACTATGTAGGTTACCTAGCGGGCACTTGGACTATGTATGTTAGCTAACGGGAACTTGGACTATCTAGGCTACCTAGCGGTCACTTGGACTATGTAGGTTACCTAGTGGGCACTTGGACTATCTAGGTTACCTAACGGGCACTAGGACTATGCAGGTAACCTAGCAGGCACTTGGACGAACTAGGTTAACGAGCGGGCCCTTAGACTATGTAGGTTACCTAGCGGGCACTTGGACTATGTATGGTAGCTAACAGGAACTTGGACTATCTAGGTTACCTAGCAGGCACTTTGACTATGTAGGTTACCTAGCGGCACTTGGACTATGTAGGTTACCTAGCGGGCACTTGGACAATCTAGGTTACCTAACGGGCACTTTGACTATCTAAGTTACCTAGCGGGCACTTGGACTATCTAGGTTAGCTAAAAGGAACTTGGACTATCTAGGTTACCTATCGGGCACTAGGCCTACGTAGGTTACCTAACGGGCACTTGGACTATGTAGGTTAACTAGCGGACACTTGGACGATCTAGGTTAACTAGCCGGCACTTGGAATATCTAGGTTAACTAGGGGGCCCATGGACTATGTAAGTTAACTAGCGGGCACTTGGACTATCTAGGTTAACTAGCGGACACTTGGACGATATAGGTTAACTACCTGGCAATTGGACTATCTAGTTTAAGTAGCGGGCACTTGGACTATCTATGTTAATTAGCGGGCACTTGGACGATGCAGGTTCCCTAGCTGGCACTTGGACTATATAGGTTCCCTATGGGCACTTGGACCCTCTAGGTTCCCTAAAGGGCACTTGGACTATGTAGGTTCCCTAGCGGGCACTTGGACTATGTAGGTTAACTAGCAGGCCCTTGGACTATCTAGGTTCCCTAGCGGGCACTTGGACTATGTAGGTTCCCTAACGGGCACTTGGACTATGTAGGTTCCATAGCGGGCACTTGGACTATGTAGGTTCCCTATCGGGCACTTGGACTATGTAGGCTTCTATCAGGCACTTGGTCTATGTAGATTAACTAGCGGGCACTTGGACTATCTAGGTAACCTAGCGGGCACTTGGACTATGTACGTCCCCTAGTGGGCACTTCGACTATCTAGGTTAACTAGCGGGCACTCGGTTTATCTAAGTTACCTAGCGGGCACTTGGACTATGTAGGTTAACTAGCGGACACTTGGATGATCTAGGTTAACTAGCGGGCACTTGGACGATATAGGTTAACTACCGGGCACTTGGATTATCTAGGTTGGCTAGCAGGCACTTGAACTATGTAAGTTAACTAGTGGGCCCTTAGACTATCTAGGTTAGCTAACGGGCACTTGGACAATGTAGGTTAATTAGAGGGTACTTGGACTATGTAGGTTACCTAGCGGGCACTTGGAGTATCTTGGTTACCTATTGGGCACTTGAACTATGTAAGTTCCCTAGCGGGCACTTTCACTATGTGGGTTCCATAGCGGGCATTTGGACTATCTAGGTTACCTAACGGGCACTTGGTGTATGTAGGTTCCCTAGCGGGCACTTGGATTATGTAGGTTCCCTATCGGGCACTTGGACTATGTAGGTTACTAACGGGCATTTGGACTATGTAGGTTACTAGCGGGCATTTGGACTATGTAGGTTACCTAACGGGCCCTTGGACTATGTACCTTCGCTATCGGGCACTTGGACAATGTTGGTTAACTAGCGCGCACTAGGACTATGTAGGTTACCTAGCGGGCACTTGGACTGTGTAGGTTAACTAGCGGGCACATGGACTATCTAGGTTACCTAGCGGGCACTTGGACTATGTATGTTCCCTAACGGGCACTTGGACTATGTAGGTTCCCTAGCGGGCACTTGGACTATCTAGGTTAGCTAACGGGCACTTGGACAATATAGGTTAATTAGCCGGTACTTGGACTATGTAGGTCAACTAGCGGGCCCTTGGACTATCTAGGTTAGCTAAGGGGCACTTGGATTATGTAGGTTAAATAGCGGGAACTTGGACAATGTAGGTTAACTAGCGGACATTTGGACGATCTAGGATAACTAGCGGGCCCTTTCACTATGTAGGTTTACTAGCGGGCCCTTAACTATGTAGCTTAACTAGCGGGCACTTGGACGATCTAGGTTAACTAGCGGGCACTTGGACTATGTAGGTTAGCTAGCGGGCACTTGAACTATGTAGGTTAACTAGTGGGCCTTTAGACTATCTAGGTTAGCTAGCGGGCACTTGGACTATGTAGGTAAATTAGCGGGTATTTCACTATGTAGGTGCCCTAGCGGGCATTTGGACTATATAGGTTACCTAGGGGGCACTTGGACTTTGTAGGTTACGTAGCGGGCACTTGGACTATCTAGGTTACCTAGCGTGCACTTGAACTATCTACGTTGCCTAGCGGGTACTTGGACTATCTAGGTTAACTAGCGGGCACTTGGACTATCTAGGTTAACTAACGGGCACTTGGACTATGTAAATTCCCTAGCGGGCACTTGGATTATGTAGGTTCCCCATCAGGCACTTGAACAATGTAGGTTACTAGCGGGCATTTGGACTATGTAGGTTACCTAACGGGCACTTGGACTATGAGGGTTCCGTATCGGGCACTTGGAAAATGTTGGTTAACTAGCGGGTACTTGGACTATGTAGGTTACCTAGCGGGCACTTTGACTATCGTGGTTATTTAGCTGGCACTTGGACTATATGGGTTAACTGGCGGACACTTGGACGAACTAGGTTAACGAGCGGGCCCTTGGACTCTGTAGGTTACCTAGCGGGCACTTGGATTATGTAGGTTCCCTATCAGGCACTTTGAATATGTAGGTTACTAGCGGGCATTTGGACTATGTAGGTTACCTAACAGGCACTTGGACTATGAGGGTTCCGTATCGGGCACTTGGACAATGTTGGTTAACTAGCGGGCACTAGGACTATGTAGGTCACCTAGCGGGCACTTGGACTATCTAGGTTAGCTAACGGGCACTTGGCCTATCTAGGTTACCTAGCGGGCACTTATACTATGTAGGTTACCTAGTGGGCACTTGGACTATCTAGGTTACCTAACGGGCACTTGGACTATGCAGGTAACCTAGCGGGCACTTGGACAGTCTAGGTTACCTAGCGGGCACTTGGACTATGTAGGTGAACTAGAGGACATTAGGACGATCTAGGTTAACTGGTGGGCCCTTGGACTATGTAGGTTAACTAGCGGGCACTTGGACTATCTAGGTTAACTATCCGGCACATGGACTATCAAGGTTAACTAGCGAGCCCTTGGACTATGTAGGTTAACTAGCGGGCCCTTGGACTTCTAGCTTACCTAGCGGGCACATGGACTAAGTAGGTTACCTAGCGGGCACTTGGACTATCTAGGTTAGCGAACGGGGACTTGCACTATGTAGGTGACCTACCAGGCACTTGTACTGTCTAGGTTACCTAGCGCGCACTTGGACTATGTAGGTTACCTAGCGTGCTCTTGGACTATGTATGTTAGCTAACGGGCATTGGACTATCTAGGTTACCTAGCGGGCACTTGGAATATGTAGGTTACCTAGCGGGCACTTGGACTATCTAGGTTACCTAACGGGCACTTCGACTATCTAGGTTACGTAGTGGGCACTTGGACTATGTAGGTTACCTACAGGACATTTGGATGATCTACGTTAACTAGTGGGCCCTTGGACTATGTAGGTTAACTAGCGGGCGCTTGGACGATCTAGGTTAACTAGCGGGCACTTGGACGATGCAGGTTCCCTAGCGGGCACTTGGACTATGTAGGTTCCCTAGCGGGCACTTGGACTATGTGGGTACCCTAGCGGGCATTTGGACTATCTAGGTTTCCTAACGGGCATTTGGACTATGTAGGTTCCCTAGCGGGCACTTGGATTATGTAGGTTCCCGTCTTGCACTTGGACTATGTAGGTTACCTAGCGGGCACTTGGACTATGTAGGTTACCTAGCGGGCACTTGGACTATGTAGGTTAATTAGCGGGCCCTTGCACTATGTAGGTTAACTAGCGGGCCCTTGGACTATGTAGGTTAACCAGGGGGCACTTGGACCATCTATGTTAACTAGTGGGCACTTGGAGGATATAGGTTAACTAGCGGACACTTGGATTAGCTAGGTTACCTAGCGGGCACTTGAACCATGTAGGTTAACTATTTGGCCCTTGGACTATCTAGGTTAGCTAACGGGCACTTGGACTATGTAGGTTAATTAGCGTGCACTTGGACTATGTAGGTGCCCTAGCGGGCATTTGGACTATATAGATTACCTAGCGGGCACTTGGACTTTGTAGGTTACCTAGCGGGCACTTGGACTATCTAGGTTCCCTAGCGGGCACTTGGACTACATATGTTCCCTAAAGGGCACTTGGACTATGTAGGTTCCATAGCAGGCCCTTTGACTATGAAAGTTTTCTAACGGGCACTTGGACTATGTATGTTAGCTAACGGGCACTTGGACTATGTAGGTTACCTAGCGGTCACTTGGACTATCTAGGTTACGTAGCGGGCACTTGGACTATGTAGGTGAACTAGAGGACATTAGGACGATCTAGGTTAACTAGTGGGCCCTTGGACTATGAAGGTTAACTAGCGGGCACTTGGACTATCTAGGTTAACTAGCCGGCACTTGGACAATCAAGGTTAACTAGCGAGACCTTGGACTATGTAGGTTAACTAGCGGGCCCTTGGAATTGTAGCTTACCTAGCGGGCACTTGGACTAAGTAGGTTACCTAGCGGGCACTTGGACTATCTAGGTTAGCGAACGGGGACTTGGACTATGTAGGTGACCTACCAGGCACTTGTACTGTCTAGGTTACCTAGCGGGCACTTGGACTATGTAGGTTACCTAGCGTGCTCTTGGACTATGTATGTTAGCTAACGGGCACTTGGACTATCGAGGTTACCTAGCGGGCAATTGGAATATGTAGGTTACCAAGCGGGCACTTGGACTATCTAGGTTACCTAACGGGCACTTCGATTATCTAGGTTACGTAGCGGGCACTTGGACTATGTAGGTTACCTACAGGACATTTGGATGATCTAGGTTAACTAGTGGGCCCTTGGACTATGTAGGTTAACTAGCGGGCACTTGGACGATCTAGGTTAACTAGCGGGCACTTGGACGATGCAGGTTCCCTAGCGGGCACTTGGACTATGTAGGTTCCCTAGCGGGCACTTGGACTATGTGGGTACCCTAGCGGGCATTTGGACTATCTAGGTTTCCTAACGGGCATTTGGACTATGTAGGTTCCCTAGCGGGCACTTGGATTATGTAGGTTCCCGTCTTGCACTTGGACTATGTAGGTTACCTAGCGGGCACTTGGACTATGTAGGTTACCTAGCGGGCACTTGGACTATGTAGGTTAATTAGCGGGCCCTTGCACTATGTAGGTTAACTAGCGGGCCCTTGGACTATGTAGGTTAACCAGGGGGCACTTGGACCATCTATGTTAACTAGTGGGCACTTGGAGGATATAGGTTAACTAGCGGACACTTGGATTAGCTAGGTTACCTAGCGGGCACTTGAACCATGTAGGTTAACTATTTGGCCCTTGGACTATCTAGGTTAGCTAACGGGCACTTGGACTATGTAGGTTAATTAGCGTGCACTTGGACTATGTAGGTGCCCTAGCGGGCATTTGGACTATATAGATTACCTAGCGGGCACTTGGACTTTGTAGGTTACCTAGCGGGCACTTGGACTATCTAGGTTCCCTAGCGGGCACTTGGACTACATATGTTCCCTAAAGGGCACTTGGACTATGTAGGTTCCATAGCAGGCCCTTTGACTATGAAAGTTTTCTAACGGGCACTTGGACTATGTATGTTAGCTAACGGGCACTTGGACTATGTAGGTTACCTAGCGGTCACTTGGACTATCTAGGTTACGTAGCGGGCACTTGGACTATGTAGGTGAACTAGAGGACATTAGGACGATCTAGGTTAACTAGTGGGCCCTTGGACTATGAAGGTTAACTAGCGGGCACTTGGACTATCTAGGTTAACTAGCCGGCACTTGGACAATCAAGGTTAACTAGCGAGACCTTGGACTATGTAGGTTAACTAGCGGGCCCTTGGAATTGTAGCTTACCTAGCGGGCACTTGGACTAAGTAGGTTACCTAGCGGGCACTTGGACTATCTAGGTTAGCGAACGGGGACTTGGACTATGTAGGTGACCTACCAGGCACTTGTACTGTCTAGGTTACCTAGCGGGCACTTGGACTATGTAGGTTACCTAGCGTGCTCTTGGACTATGTATGTTAGCTAACGGGCACTTGGACTATCGAGGTTACCTAGCGGGCAATTGGAATATGTAGGTTACCAAGCGGGCACTTGGACTATCTAGGTTACCTAACGGGCACTTCGATTATCTAGGTTACGTAGCGGGCACTTGGACTATGTAGGTTACCTACAGGACATTTGGATGATCTAGGTTAACTAGTGGGCCCTTGGACTATGTAGGTTAACTAGCGGGCACTTGGACGATCTAGGTTAACTAGCGGGCACTTGGACTATGTAGGTGAACTAGAGGACATTAGGACGATCTAGGTTAACTAGTTGGCCCTTGGACTATGTAGGTTAACTAGCGGGCACTTGGACTATCTAGGTTAACTAGCCGGCACATGGACTATCAAGGTTAACTAGCGAGCCCTTGGACTATGCAGGTTAACTCGCGGGCCCTTGGACTTGTAGCTTACCTAGCGGGCACTTGGACTAAGTAGGTTACCTAGCGGGCACTTGGACTATCTAGGTTAGCGAACGGGGACTTGCACTATGTAGGTGACCTACCAGGCACTTGTACTGTCTAGGTTACCTAGCGCGCATTTGGACTATGTAGGTTACCTAGCGTGCTCTTGGACTATGTATGTTAGCTAACGGGCATTGGACTATCTAGGTTACCTAGCGGGCACTTGGAATATGTAGGTTACCTAGCGGGCACTTGGAATATGTAGGTTATCTAGCGGGCACTTGGACTATCTAGGTTACCTAACGGGCACTTCGATTATCTAGGTTACGTTGCGGGCACTTGGACTATGTAGGTTACCTACAGGACATTTGGATGATCTAGGTTAACTAGTGGGCCCTTGGACTATGTAGGTTAACTAGCGGGCACTAGGACGATCTAGGTTAACTAGCGGGCACTTGGACGATGCAGGTTCCCTAGCGGGCACTTTGACTATGTAGGTTCCCTAGCGGGCACTTGGACTATGTGGGTACCCTAGCGGGCATTTGGACTATCTCGGTTTCCTAACGGGCATTTGGACTATGTAGGTTCCCTAGCGGGCACTTGGATTATGTAGGTTCCCGTCTTGCACTTGGACTATGTAGGTTACCTAGCGGGCACTTGGACTATGTAGGTTAATTAGCGGGCCCTTGCACTATGTAGGTTAACTAGCGGGCCCTTGGACTATGTAGGTTAACCAGGGGCCACTTGGACCATCTATGTTAACTAGTGGGCACTTGGAGGATATAGGTTAACTAGCGGACACTTGGATTAGCTAGGTTACCTAGCGGGCACTTGAACTATGTAGGTTAACTATTTTGGCCCTTGGACTATCTAGGTTAGCTAACGGGCACTTGGACTATGTAGGTTAATTAGCGTGCACTTGGACTATGTAGGTGCCCTAGCGGGCATTTGGACTATATAGATTACCTAGCGGGCACTTGGACTTTGTAGGTTACCTAGCGGGCACTTGGACTATCTAGGTTCCCTAGCGGGCACTTGGACTACATATGTTCCCTAAAGGGCACTTGGACTATGTAGGTTCCCTAGCAGGCACTCTGACTATGAAGGTTCTCTAGCGGGCACTTGGACTATGTAGGTTCCATAGCAGGCCCTTTGACTATGAAAGTTTTCTAACGGGCACTTGGACTATGTATGTTAGCTAACGGGCACTTGGACTATGTAGGTTACCTAGCGGTCACTTGGACTATCTAGGTTACGTAGCGGGCACTTGGACTATGTAGGTGAACTAGAGGACATTAGGACGATCTAGGTTAACTAGTGGGCCCTTGGACTATGTAGGTTAACTAGCGGGCACTTGGACTATCTAGGTTAACTAGCCGGCACTTGGACTATCAAGGTTAACTAGCGAGACCTTGGACTATGTAGGTTAACTAGCGGGCCCTTGGAATTGTAGCTTACCTAGCGGGCACTTGGACTAAGTAGGTTACCTAGCGGGCACTTGGACTATCTAGGTTAGCGAACGGGGACTTGGACTATGTAGGTGACCTACCAGGCACTTGTACTGTCTAGGTTACCTAGCGGGCACTTGGACTATGTAGGTTACCTAGCGTGCTCTTGGACTATGTATGTTAGCTAACGGGCACTTGGACTATCTAGGTTACCTAGCGGGCACTTGGAATATGTAGGTTACCAAGCGGGCACTTGGACTATCTAGGTTACCTAACGGGCACTTCGACTATCTAGGTTACGTAGCGGGCACTTGGACTATGTAGGTTACCTACAGGACATTTGGATGATCTAGGTTAACTAGTGGGCCCTGGGACTATGTAGGTTAACTAGCGGGCCCTTGGATGATCTAGGTTAACTAGCGGGCACTTGGACTATGTAGGTTACCTAGCAGGCACTTGCACTATCTAGGTTAGCGAACGGGGACTTGGACTATGTAGTTGACCTAGCAGGCACTTGGACTGTGTAAGTTACCTAGCGGGCACGTGGACTATCTAGGTTAACGAACGGGCACTGGGACTATGTAGGTTACCTAGCGGGCACTTGGACTATGTATGTTAGCTAACGGGAACTTGGACTATCTAGGCTACCTAGCGGTCACTTGGACTATGTAGGTTACCTAGTGGGCACTTGGACTATCTAGGTTACCTAACGGGCACTAGGACTATGCAGGTAACCTAGCAGGCACTTGGACGAACTAGGTTAACGAGCGGGCCCTTAGACTATGTAGGTTACCTAGCGGGCACTTGGACTATGTATGGTAGCTAACAGGAACTTGGACTATCTAGGTTACCTAGCAGGCACTTTGACTATGTAGGTTACCTAGCGGCACTTGGACTATGTAGGTTACCTAGCGGGCACTTGGACAATCTAGGTTACCTAACGGGCACTTTGACTATCTAAGTTACCTAGCGGGCACTTGGACTATCTAGGTTAGCTAAAAGGAACTTGGACTATCTAGGTTACCTATCGGGCACTAGGCCTACGTAGGTTACCTAACGGGCACTTGGACTATGTAGGTTAACTAGCGGACACTTGGACGATCTAGGTTAACTAGCCGGCACTTGGAATATCTAGGTTAACTAGGGGGCCCATGGACTATGTAAGTTAACTAGCGGGCACTTGGACTATCTAGGTTAACTAGCGGACACTTGGACGATATAGGTTAACTACCTGGCAATTGGACTATCTAGTTTAAGTAGCGGGCACTTGGACTATCTATGTTAATTAGCGGGCACTTGGACGATGCAGGTTCCCTAGCTGGCACTTGGACTATATAGGTTCCCTATGGGCACTTGGACCCTCTAGGTTCCCTAAAGGGCACTTGGACTATGTAGGTTCCCTAGCGGGCACTTGGACTATGTAGGTTAACTAGCAGGCCCTTGGACTATCTAGGTTCCCTAGCGGGCACTTGGACTATGTAGGTTCCCTAACGGGCACTAGGACTATGTAGGTTCCATAGCGGGCACTTGGACTATGTAGGTTCCCTATCGGGCACTTGGACTATGTAGGCTTCTATCAGGCACTTGGTCTATGTAGATTAACTAGCGGGCACTTGGACTATCTAGGTAACCTAGCGGGCACTTGGACTATGTACGTCCCCTAGTGGGCACTTCGACTATCTAGGTTAACTAGCTGGCACTCGGTTTATCTAAGTTACCTAGCGGGCACTTGGACTATGTAGGTTAACTAGCGGACACTTGGATGATCTAGGTTAACTAGCGGGCACTTGGACGATATAGGTTAACTACCGGGCACTTGGATTATCTAGGTTGGCTAGCAGGCACTTGAACTATGTAAGTTAACTAGTGGGCCCTTAGACTATCTAGGTTAGCTAACGGGCACTTGGACAATGTAGGTTAATTAGAGGGTACTTGGACTATGTAGGTTACCTAGCGGGCACTTGGAGTATCTTGGTTACCTATTGGGCACTTGAACTATGTAAGTTCCCTAGCGGGCACTTTCACTATGTGGGTTCCATAGCGGGCATTTGGACTATCTAGGTTACCTAACGGGCACTTGGTGTATGTAGGTTCCCTAGCGGGCACTTGGATTATGTAGGTTCCCTATCGGGCACTTGGACTATGTAGGTTACTAACGGGCATTTGGACTATGTAGGTTACTAGCGGGCATTTGGACTATGTAGGTTACCTAACGGGCCCTTGGACTATGTACCTTCGCTATCGGGCACTTGGACAATGTTGGTTAACTAGCGCGCACTAGGACTATGTAGGTTACCTAGCGGGCACTTGGACTATCAAGGTTACCTAGCGGGCACTTAGACTATCTAGGTTAACTAGCCGGCCCTTGGACTATCTAGGTTACCTAGCGGGCACTTGGACTGTGTAGGTTAACTAGCGGGCACATGGACTATCTAGGTTACCTAGCGGGCACTTGGACTATGTATGTTCCCTAACGGGCACTTGGACTATGTAGGTTCCCTAGCGGGCACTTGGACTATCTAGGTTAGCTAACGGGCACTTGGACAATATAGGTTAATTTGCCGGTACTTGGACTATGTAGGTCAACTAGCGGGCCCTTGGACTATCTAGGTTAGCTAAGGGGCACTTGGATTATGTAGGTTAAATAGCGGGAACTTGGACAATGTAGGTTAACTAGCGGACATTTGGACGATCTAGGATAACTAGCGGGCCCTTTCACTATGTAGGTTTACTAGCGGGCCCTTAACTATGTAGCTTAACTAGCGGGCACTTGGACGATCTAGGTTAACTAGCGGGCACTTGGACTATGTAGGTTAGCTAGCGGGCACTTGAACTATGTAGGTTAACTAGTGGGCCTTTAGACTATCTAGGTTAGCTAGCGGGCACATGGACTATGTAGGTTAATTAGCGGGTATTTCACTATGTAGGTGCCCTAGCGGGCATTTGGACTATATAGGTTACCTAGGGGGCACTTGGACTTTGTAGGTTACATAGCGGGCACTTGGACTATCTAGGTTACCTAGCGTGCACTTGAACTATCTACGTTGCCTAGCGGGTACTTGGACTATCTAGGTTAACTAGCGGGCACTTGGACTATCTAGGTTAACTAACGGGCACTTGGACTATGTAAATTCCCTAGCGGGCACTTGGATTATGTAGGTTCCCCATCAGGCACTTGAACAATGTAGGTTACTAGCGGGCATTTGGACTATGTAGGTTACCTAACGGGCACTTGGGCTATGAGGGTTCCGTATCGGGCACTTGGAAAATGTTGGTTAACTAGCGGGTACTTGGACTATGTAGGTTACCTAGCGGGCACTTTGACTATCGTGGTTATTTAGCGGGCACTTGGACTATATGGGTTAACTGGCGGACACTTGGACGAACTAGGTTAACGAGCGGGCCCTTGGACTCTGTAGGTTACCTAGCGGGCACTTGGATTATGTAGGTTCCCTATCAGGCACTTTGAATATGTAGGTTACTAGCGGGCATTTGGACTATGTAGGTTACCTAACAGGCACTTGGACTATGAGGGTTCCGAATCGGGCACTTGGACAATGTTGGTTAACTAGCGGGCACTAGGACTATGTAGGTCACCTAGCGGGCACTTGGACTATCTAGGTTAGCTAACGGGCACTTGGCCTATCTAGGTTACTTAGCGGGCACTTATACTATGTAGGTTACCTAGTGGGCACTTGGACTATCTAGGTTACCTAACGGGCACTTGGACTATGCAGGTAACCTAGCGGGCACTTGGACAGTCTAGGTTACCTAGCGGGCACTTGGACTATGTAGGTGAACTAGAGGACATTAGGACGATCTAGGTTAACTGGTGGGCCCTTGGACTATGTAGGTTAACTAGCGGGCACTTGGACTATCTAGGTTAACTATCCGGCACATGGACTATCAAGGTTAACTAGCGAGCCCTTGGACTATGTAGGTTAACTAGCGGGCCCTTGGACTTGTAGCTTACCTAGCGGGCACATGGACTAAGTAGGTTACCTAGCGGGCATTTGGACTATCTCGGTTTCCTAACGGGCATTTGGACTATGTAGGTTCCCTAGCGGGCACTTGGATTATGTAGGTTCCCGTCTTGCACTTGGACTATGTAGGTTACCTAGCGGGCACTTGGACTATGTAGGTTAATTAGCGGGCCCTTGCACTATGTAGGTTAACTAGCGGGCCCTTGGACTATGTAGGTTAACCAGGGGGCACTTGGACCATCTATGTTAACTAGTGGGCACTTGGAGGATATAGGTTAACTAGCGGACACTTGGATTAGCTAGGTTACCTAGCGGGCACTTGAACTATGTAGGTTAACTATTTTGACCCTTGGACTATCTAGGTTAGCTAACGGGCACTTGGACTATGTAGGTTAATTAGCGTGCACTTGGACTATGTAGGTGCCCTAGCGGGCATTTGGACTATATAGATTACCTAGCGGGCACTTGGACTTTGTAGGTTACCTAGCGGGCACTTGGACTATCTAGGTTCCCTAGCGGGCACTTGGACTACATATGTTCCCTAAAGGGCACTTGGACTATGTAGGTTCCCTAGCAGGCACTCTGACTATGAAGGTTCTCTAGCGGGCACTTGGACTATGTAGGTTCCATAGCAGGCCCTTTGACTATGAAAGTTTTCTAACGGGCACTTGGACTATGTATGTTAGCTAACGGGCACTTGGACTATGTAGGTTACCTAGCGGTCACTTGGACTATCTAGGTTACGTAGCGGGCACTTGGACTATGTAGGTGAACTAGAGGACATTAGGACGATCTAGGTTAACTAGTAGGCCCTTGGACTATGTAGGTTAACTAGCGGGCACTTGGACTATCTAGGTTAACTAGCCGGCACTTGGACTATCAAGGTTAACTAGCGAGACCTTGGACTATGTAGGTTAACTAGCGGGCCCTTGGAATTGTAGCTTACCTAGCGGGCACTTGGACTAAGTAGGTTACCTAGCGGGCACTTGGACTATCTAGGTTAGCGAACGGGGACTTGGACTATGTAGGTGACCTACCAGGCACTTGTACTGTCTAGGTTACCTAGCGGGCACTTGGACTATGTAGGTTACCTAGCGTGCTCTTGGACTATGTATGTTAGCTAACGGGCACTTGGACTATCTAGGTTACCTAGCGGGCACTTGGAATATGTAGGTTACCAAGCGGGCACTTGGACTATCTAGGTTACCTAACGGGCACTTCGACTATCTAGGTTACGTAGCGGGCACTTGGACTATGTAGGTTACCTACAGGACATTTGGATGATCTAGGTTAACTAGTGGGCCCTGGGACTATGTAGGTTAACTAGCGGGCCCTTGGATGATCTAGGTTAACTAGCGGGCACTTGGACTATGTAGGTTACCTAGCAGGCACTTGCACTATCTAGGTTAGCGAACGGGGACTTGGACTATGTAGTTGACCTAGCAGGCACTTGGACTGTGTAAGTTACCTAGCGGGCACGTGGACTATCTAGGTTAACGAACGGGCACTGGGACTATGTAGGTTACCTAGCGGGCACTTGGACTATGTATGTTAGCTAACGGGAACTTGGACTATCTAGGCTACCTAGCGGTCACTTGGACTATGTAGGTTACCTAGTGGGCACTTGGACTATCTAGGTTACCTAACGGGCACTAGGACTATGCAGGTAACCTAGCAGGCACTTGGACGAACTAGGTTAACGAGCGGGCCCTTAGACTATGTAGGTTACCTAGCGGGCACTTGGACTATGTATGGTAGCTAACAGGAACTTGGACTATCTAGGTTACCTAGCAGGCACTTTGACTATGTAGGTTACCTAGCGGCACTTGGACTATGTAGGTTACCTAGCGGGCACTTGGACAATCTAGGTTACCTAACGGGCACTTTGACTATCTAAGTTACCTAGCGGGCACTTGGACTATCTAGGTTAGCTAAAAGGAACTTGGACTATCTAGGTTACCTATCGGGCACTAGGCCTACGTAGGTTACCTAACGGGCACTTGGACTATGTAGGTTAACTAGCGGACACTTGGACGATCTAGGTTAACTAGCCGGCACTTGGAATATCAAGGTTAACTAGGGGGCCCATGGACTATGTAAGTTAACTAGCGGGCACTTGGACTATCTAGGTTAACTAGCGGACACTTGGACGATATAGGTTAACTACCTGGCAATTGGACTATCTAGTTTAAGTAGCGGGCACTTGGACTATCTATGTTAATTAGCGGGCACTTGGACGATGCAGGTTCCCTAGCTGGCACTTGGACTATATAGGTTCCCTATGGGCACTTGGACCCTCTAGGTTCCCTAAAGGGCACTTGGACTATGTAGGTTCCCTAGCGGGCACTTGGACTATGTAGGTTAACTAGCAGGCCCTTGGACTATCTAGGTTCCCTAGCGGGCACTTGGACTATGTAGGTTCCCTAACGGGCACTAGGACTATGTAGGTTCCATAGCGGGCACTTGGACTATGTAGGTTCCCTATCGGGCACTTGGACTATGTAGGCTTCTATCAGGCACTTGGTCTATGTAGATTAACTAGCGGGCACTTGGACTATCTAGGTAACCTAGCGGGCACTTGGACTATGTACGTCCCCTAGTGGGCACTTCGACTATCTAGGTTAACTAGCGGGCACTCGGTTTATCTAAGTTACCTAGCGGGCACTTGGACTATGTAGGTTAACTAGCGGACACTTGGATGATCTAGGTTAACTAGCGGGCACTTGGACGATATAGGTTAACTACCGGGCACTTGGATTATCTAGGTTGGCTAGCAGGCACTTGAACTATGTAAGTTAACTAGTGGGCCCTTAGACTATCTAGGTTAGCTAACGGGCACTTGGACAATGTAGGTTAATTAGAGGGTACTTGGACTATGTAGGTTACCTAGCGGGCACTTGGAGTATCTTGGTTACCTATTGGGCACTTGAACTATGTAAGTTCCCTAGCGGGCACTTTCACTATGTGGGTTCCATAGCGGGCATTTGGACTATCTAGGTTACCTAACGGGCACTTGGTGTATGTAGGTTCCCTAGCGGGCACTTGGATTATGTAGGTTCCCTATCGGGCACTTGGACTATGTAGGTTACTAACGGGCATTTGGACTATGTAGGTTACTAGCGGGCATTTGGACTATGTAGGTTACCTAACGGGCCCTTGGACTATGTACCTTCGCTATCGGGCACTTGGACAATGTTGGTTAACTAGCGCGCACTAGGACTATGTAGGTTACCTAGCGGGCACTTGGACTATCAAGGTTACCTAGCGGGCACTTAGACTATCTAGGTTAACTAGCCGGCCCTTGGACTATCTAGGTTACCTAGCGGGCACTTGGACTGTGTAGGTTAACTAGCGGGCACATGGACTATCTAGGTTACCTAGCGGGCACTTGGACTATGTATGTTCCCTAACGGGCACTTGGACTATGTAGGTTCCCTAGCGGGCACTTGGACTATCTAGGTTAGCTAACGGGCACTTGGACAATATAGGTTAATTAGCCGGTACTTGGACTATGTAGGTCAACTAGCGGGCCCTTGGACTATCTAGGTTAGCTAAGGGGCACTTGGATTATGTAGGTTAAATAGCGGGAACTTGGACAATGTAGGTTAACTAGCGGACATTTGGACGATCTAGGATAACTAGCGGGCCCTTTCACTATGTAGGTTTACTAGCGGGCCCTTAACTATGTAGCTTAACTAGCGGGCACTTGGACGATCTAGGTTAACTAGCGGGCACTTGGACTATGTAGGTTAGCTAGCGGGCACTTGAACTATGTAGGTTAACTAGTGGGCCTTTAGACTATCTAGGTTAGCTAGCGGGCACATGGACTATGTAGGTTAATTAGCGGGTATTTCACTATGTAGGTGCCCTAGCGGGCATTTGGACTATATAGGTTACCTAGGGGGCACTTGGACTTTGTAGGTTACGTAGCGGGCACTTGGACTATCTAGGTTACCTAGCGTGCACTTGAACTATCTACGTTGCCTAGCGGGTACTTGGACTATCTAGGTTAACTAGCGGGCACTTGGACTATCTAGGTTAACTAACGGGCACTTGGACTATGTAAATTCCCTAGCGGGCACTTGGATTATGTAGGTTCCCCATCAGGCACTTGAACAATGTAGGTTACTAGCGGGCATTTGGACTATGTAGGTTACCTAACGGGCACTTGGGCTATGAGGGTTCCGTATCGGGCACTTGGAAAATGTTGGTTAACTAGCGGGTACTTGGACTATGTAGGTTACCTAGCGGGCACTTTGACTATCGTGGTTATTTAGCGGGCACTTGGACTATATGGGTTAACTGGCGGACACTTGGACGAACTAGGTTAACGAGCGGGCCCTTGGACTCTGTAGGTTACCTAGCGGGCACTTGGATTATGTAGGTTCCCTATCAGGCACTTTGAATATGTAGGTTACTAGCGGGCATTTGGACTATGTAGGTTACCTAACAGGCACTTGGACTATGAGGGTTCCGAATCGGGCACTTGGACAATGTTGGTTAACTAGCGGGCACTAGGACTATGTAGGTCACCTAGCGGGCACTTGGACTATCTAGGTTAGCTAACGGGCACTTGGCCTATCTAGGTTACCTAGCGGGCACTTATACTATGTAGGTTACCTAGTGGGCACTTGGACTATCTAGGTTACCTAACGGGCACTTGGACTATGCAGGTAACCTAGCGGGCACTTGGACAGTCTAGGTTACCTAGCGGGCACTTGGACTATGTAGGTGAACTAGAGGACATTAGGACGATCTAGGTTAACTGGTGGGCCCTTGGACTATGTAGGTTAACTAGCGGGCACTTGGACTATCTAGGTTAACTATCCGGCACATGGACTATCAAGGTTAACTAGCGAGCCCTTGGACTATGTAGGTTAACTAGCGGGCCCTTGGACTTGTAGCTTACCTAGCGGGCACATGGACTAAGTAGGTTACCTAGCGGGCATTTGGACTATCTCGGTTTCCTAACGGGCATTTGGACTATGTAGGTTCCCTAGCGGGCACTTGGATTATGTAGATTCCCGTCTTGCACTTGGACTATGTAGGTTACCTAGCGGGCACTTGGACTATGTAGGTTAATTAGCGGGCCCTTGCACTATGTAGGTTAACTAGCGGGCCCTTGGACTATGTAGGTTAACCAGGGGGCACTTGGACCATCTATGTTAACTAGTGGGCACTTGGAGGATATAGGTTAACTAGCGGACACTTGGATTAGCTAGGTTACCTAGCGGGCACTTGAACTATGTAGGTTAACTATTTTGGCCCTTGGACTATCTAGGTTAGCTAACGGGCACTTGGACTATGTAGGTTAATTAGCGTGCACTTGGATTATGTAGGTGCCCTAGCGGGCATTTGGACTATATAGATTACCTAGCGGGCACTTGGACTTTGTAGGTTACCTAGCGGGCACTTGGACTATCTAGGTTCCCTAGCGGGCACTTGGACTACATATGTTCCCTAAAGGGCACTTGGACTATGTAGGTTCCCTAGCAGGCACTCTGACTATGAAGGTTCTCTAGCGGGCACTTGGACTATGTAGGTTCCATAGCAGGCCCTTTGACTATGAAAGTTTTCTAACGGGCACTTGGACTATGTATGTTAGCTAACGGGCACTTGGACTATGTAGGTTACCTAGCGGTCACTTGGACTATCTAGGTTACGTAGCGGGCACTTGGACTATGTAGGTGAACTAGAGGACATTAGGACGATCTAGGTTAACTAGTGGGCCCTTGGACTATGTAGGTTAACTAGCGGGCACTTGGACTATCTAGGTTAACTAGCCGGCACTTGGACTATCAAGGTTAACTAGCGAGACCTTGGACTATGTAGGTTAACTAGCGGGCCCTTGGAATTGTAGCTTACCTAGCGGGCACTTGGACTAAGTAGGTTACCTAGCGGGCACTTGGACTATCTAGGTTAGCGAACGGGGACTTGGACTATGTAGGTGACCTACCAGGCACTTGTACTGTCTAGGTTACCTAGCGGGCACTTGGACTATGTAGGTTACCTAGCGTGCTCTTGGACTATGTATGTTAGCTAACGGGCACTTGGACTATCTAGGTTACCTAGCGGGCACTTGGAATATGTAGGTTACCAAGCGGGCACTTGGACTATCTAGGTTACCTAACGGGCACTTCGACTATCTAGGTTACGTAGCGGGCACTTGGACTATGTAGGTTACCTACAGGACATTTGGATGATCTAGGTTAACTAGTGGGCCCTGGGACTATGTAGGTTAACTAGCGGGCCCTTGGATGATCTAGGTTAACTAGCGGGCACTTGGACTATGTAGGTTACCTAGCAGGCACTTGCACTATCTAGGTTAGCGAACGGGGACTTGGACTATGTAGTTGACCTAGCAGGCACTTGGACTGTGTAAGTTACCTAGCGGGCACGTGGACTATCTAGGTTAACGAACGGGCACTGGGACTATGTAGGTTACCTAGCGGGCACTTGGACTATGTATGTTAGCTAACGGGAACTTGGACTATCTAGGCTACCTAGCGGTCACTTGGACTATGTAGGTTACCTAGTGGGCACTTGGACTATCTAGGTTACCTAACGGGCACTAGGACTATGCAGGTAACCTAGCAGGCACTTGGACGAACTAGGTTAACGAGCGGGCCCTTAGACTATGTAGGTTACCTAGCGGGCACTTGGACTATGTATGGTAGCTAACAGGAACTTGGACTATCTAGGTTACCTAGCAGGCACTTTGACTATGTAGGTTACCTAGCGGCACTTGGACTATGTAGGTTACCTAGCGGGCACTTGGACAATCTAGGTTACCTAACGGGCACTTTGACTATCTAAGTTACCTAGCGGGCACTTGGACTATCTAGGTTAGCTAAAAGGAACTTGGACTATCTAGGTTACCTATCGGGCACTAGGCCTACGTAGGTTACCTAACGGGCACTTGGACTATGTAGGTTAACTAGCGGACACTTGGACGATCTAGGTTAACTAGCCGGCACTTGGAATATCTAGGTTAACTAGGGGGCCCATGGACTATGTAAGTTAACTAGCGGGCACTTGGACTATCTAGGTTAACTAGCGGACACTTGGACGATATAGGTTAACTACCTGGCAATTGGACTATCTAGTTTAAGTAGCGGGCACTTGGACTATCTATGTTAATTAGCGGGCACTTGGACGATGCAGGTTCCCTAGCTGGCACTTGGACTATATAGGTTCCCTATGGGCACTTGGACCCTCTAGGTTCCCTAAAGGGCACTTGGACTATGTAGGTTCCCTAGCGGGCACTTGGACTATGTAGGTTAACTAGCAGGCCCTTGGACTATCTAGGTTCCCTAGCGGGCACTTGGACTATGTAGGTTCCCTAACGGGCACTAGGACTATGTAGGTTCCATAGCGGGCACTTGGACTATGTAGGTTCCCTATCGGGCACTTGGACTATGTAGGCTTCTATCAGGCACTTGGTCTATGTAGATTAACTAGCGGGCACTTGGACTATCTAGGTAACCTAGCGGGCACTTGGACTATGTACGTCCCCTAGTGGGCACTTCGACTATCTAGGTTAACTAGCGGGCACTCGGTTTATCTAAGTTACCTAGCGGGCACTTGGACTATGTAGGTTAACTAGCGGACACTTGGATGATCTAGGTTAACTAGCGGGCACTTGGACGATATAGGTTAACTACCGGGCACTTGGATTATCTAGGTTGGCTAGCAGGCACTTGAACTATGTAAGTTAACTAGTGGGCCCTTAGACTATCTAGGTTAGCTAACGGGCACTTGGACAATGTAGGTTAATTAGAGGGTACTTGGACTATGTAGGTTACCTAGCGGGCACTTGGAGTATCTTGGTTACCTATTGGGCACTTGAACTATGTAAGTTCCCTAGCGGGCACTTTCACTATGTGGGTTCCATAGCGGGCATTTGGACTATCTAGGTTACCTAACGGGCACTTGGTGTATGTAGGTTCCCTAGCGGGCACTTGGATTATGTAGGTTCCCTATCGGGCACTTGGACTATGTAGGTTACTAACGGGCATTTGGACTATGTAGGTTACTAGCGGGCATTTGGACTATGTAGGTTACCTAACGGGCCCTTGGACTATGTACCTTCGCTATCGGGCACTTGGACAATGTTGGTTAACTAGCGCGCACTAGGACTATGTAGGTTACCTAGCGGGCACTTGGACTATCAAGGTTACCTAGCGGGCACTTAGACTATCTAGGTTAACTAGCGGGCCCTTGGACTATCTAGGTTACCTAGCGGGCACTTGGACTGTGTAGGTTAACTAGCGGGCACATGGACTATCTAGGTTACCTAGCGGGCACTTGGACTATGTATGTTCCCTAACGGGCACTTGGACTATGTAGGTTCCCTAGCGGGCACTTGGACTATCTAGGTTAGCTAACGGGCACTTGGACAATATAGGTTAATTAGCCGGTACTTGGACTATGTAGGTCAACTAGCGGGCCCTTGGACTATCTAGGTTAGCTAAGGGGCACTTGGATTATGTAGGTTAAATAGCGGGAACTTGGACAATGTAGGTTAACTAGCGGACATTTGGACGATCTAGGATAACTAGCGGGCCCTTTCACTATGTAGGTTTACTAGCGGGCCCTTAACTATGTAGCTTAACTAGCGGGCACTTGGACGATCTAGGTTAACTAGCGGGCACTTGGACTATGTAGGTTAGCTAGCGGGCACTTGAACTATGTAGGTTAACTAGTGGGCCTTTAGACTATCTAGGTTAGCTAGCGGGCACATGGACTATGTAGGTTAATTAGCGGGTATTTCACTATGTAGGTGCCCTAGCGGGCATTTGGACTATATAGGTTACCTAGGGGGCACTTGGACTTTGTAGGTTACATAGCGGGCACTTGGACTATCTAGGTTACCTAGCGTGCACTTGAACTATCTACGTTGCCTAGCGGGTACTTGGACTATCTAGGTTAACTAGCGGGCACTTGGACTATCTAGGTTAACTAACGGGCACTTGGACTATGTAAATTCCCTAGCGGGCACTTGGATTATGTAGGTTCCCCATCAGGCACTTGAACAATGTAGGTTACTAGCGGGCATTTGGACTATGTAGGTTACCTAACGGGCACTTGGACTATGAGGGTTCCGTATCGGGCACTTGGAAAATGTTGGTTAACTAGCGGGTACTTGGACTATGTAGGTTACCTAGCGGGCACTTTGACTATCGTGGTTATTTAGCGGGCACTTGGACTATATGGGTTAACTGGCGGACACTTGGACGAACTAGGTTAACGAGCGGGCCCTTGGACTCTGTAGGTTACCTAGCGGGCACTTGGATTATGTAGGTTCCCTATCAGGCACTTTGAATATGTAGGTTACTAGCGGGCATTTGGACTATGTAGGTTACCTAACAGGCACTTGGACTATGAGGGTTCCGTATCGGGCACTTGGACAATGTTGGTTAACTAGCGGGCACTAGGACTATGTAGGTCACCTAGCGGGCACTTGGACTATCTAGGTTAGCTAACGGGCACTTGGCCTATCTAGGTTACCTAGCGGGCACTTATACTATGTAGGTTACCTAGTGGGCACTTGGACTATCTAGGTTACCTAACGGGCACTTGGACTATGCAGGTAACCTAGCGGGCACTTGGACAGTCTAGGTTACCTAGCGGGCACTTGGACTATGTAGGTGAACTAGAGGACATTAGGACGATCTAGGTTAACTGGTGGGCCCTTGGACTATGTAGGTTAACTAGCGGGCACTTGGACTATCTAGGTTAACTATCCGGCACATGGACTATCAAGGTTAACTAGCGAGCCCTTGGACTATGTAGGTTAACTAGCGGGCCCTTGGACTTGTAGCTTACCTAGCGGGCACATGGACTAAGTAGGTTACCTAGCGGGCATTTGGACTATCTCGGTTTCCTAACGGGCATTTGGACTATGTAGGTTCCCTAGCGGGCACTTGGATTATGTAGGTTCCCGTCTTGCACTTGGACTATGTAGGTTACCTAGCGGGCACTTGGACTATGTAGGTTAATTAGCGGGCCCTTGCACTATGTAGGTTAACTAGCGGGCCCTTGGACTATGTAGGTTAACCAGGGGGCACTTGGACCATCTATGTTAACTAGTGGGCACTTGGAGGATATAGGTTAACTAGCGGACACTTGGATTAGCTAGGTTACCTAGCGGGCACTTGAACTATGTAGGTTAACTATTTTGGCCCTTGGACTATCTAGGTTAGCTAACGGGCACTTGGACTATGTAGGTTAATTAGCGTGCACTTGGACTATGTAGGTGCCCTAGCGGGCATTTGGACTATATAGATTACCTAGCGGGCACTTGGACTTTGTAGGTTACCTAGCGGGCACTTGGACTATCTAGGTTCCCTAGCGGGCACTTGGACAACATATGTTCCCTAAAGGGCACTTGGACTATGTAGGTTCCCTAGCAGGCACTCTGACTATGAAGGTTCTCTAGCGGGCACTTGGACTATGTAGGTTCCATAGCAGGCCCTTTGACTATGAAAGTTTCTAACGGGCACTTGGACTATGTAGGTTCCCTAGCGGGCACTTGGACTATGTGGGTACCCTAGCGGGCATTTGGACTATCTAGGTTTCCTAACGGGCATTTGGACTATGTAGGTTCCCTAGCGGGCACTTGGATTATGTAGGTTCCCGTCTTGCACTTGGACTATGTAGGTTACCTAGCGGGCACTTGGACTATGTAGGTTACCTAGCGGGCACTTGGACTATGTAGGTTAATTAGCGGGCCCTTGCACTATGTAGGTTAACTAGCGGGCCCTTGGACTATGTAGGTTAACCAGGGGGCACTTGGACCATCTATGTTAACTAGTGGGCACTTGGAGGATATAGGTTAACTAGCGGACACTTGGATTAGCTAGGTTACCTAGCGGGCACTTGAACCATGTAGGTTAACTATTTGGCCCTTGGACTATCTAGGTTAGCTAACGGGCACTTGGACTATGTAGGTTAATTAGCGTGCACTTGGACTATGTAGGTGCCCTAGCGGGCATTTGGACTATATAGATTACCTAGCGGGCACTTGGACTTTGTAGGTTACCTAGCGGGCACTTGGACTATCTAGGTTCCCTAGCGGGCACTTGGACTACATATGTTCCCTAAAGGGCACTTGGACTATGTAGGTTCCATAGCAGGCCCTTTGACTATGAAAGTTTTCTAACGGGCACTTGGACTATGTATGTTAGCTAACGGGCACTTGGACTATGTAGGTTACCTAGCGGTCACTTGGACTATCTAGGTTACGTAGCGGGCAATTGGACTATGTAGGTGAACTAGAGGACATTAGGACGATCTAGGTTAACTAGTGGGCCCTTGGACTATGAAGGTTAACTAGCGGGCACTTGGACTATCTAGGTTAACTAGCCGGCACTTGGACAATCAAGGTTAACTAGCGAGCCCTTGGACTATGTAGGTTAACTAGCGGGCCCTTGGAATTGTAGCTTACCTAGCGGGCACTTGGACTAAGTAGGTTACCTAGCGGGCACTTGGACTATCTAGGTTAGCGAACGGGGACTTGCACTATGTAGGTGACCTACCAGGCACTTGTACTGTCTAGGTTACCTAGCGCGCATTTGGACTATGTAGGTTACCTAGCGTGCTCTTGGACTATGTATGTTAGCTAACGGGCACTTGGACTATCTAGGTTACCTAGCGGGCACTTGGAATATGTAGGTTACCAAGCGGGCACTTGGACTATCTAGGTTACCTAACGGGCACTTCGATTATCTAGGTTACGTAGCGGGCACTTGGACTATGTAGGTTACCTACAGGACATTTGGATGATCTAGGTTAACTAGTGGGCCCTTGGACTATGTAGGTTAACTAGCGGGCACTTGGACGATCTAGGTTAACTAGCGGGCACTTGGACTATGTAAGTGAACTAGAGGACATTAGGACGATCTAGGTTAACTAGTGGGCCCTTGGACTATGTAGGTTAACTAGCGGGCACTTGGACTATCTAGGTTAACTAGCCGGCACATGGACTATCAAGGTTAACTAGCGAGCCCTTGGACTATGCAGGTTAACTCGCGGGCCCTTGGACTTGTAGCTTACCTAGCGGGCACTTGGACTAAGTAGGTTACCTAGCGGGCACTTGGACTATCTAGGTTAGCGAACGGGGACTTGCACTATGTAGGTGACCTACCAGGCACTTGTACTGTCTAGGTTACCTAGCGCGCATTTGGACTATGTAGGTTACCTAGCATGCTCTTGGACTATGTATGTTAGCTAACGGGCATTGGACTATCTAGGTTACCTAGCGGGCACTTGGAATATGTAGGTTACCTAGCGGGCACTTGGAATATGTAGGTTACCTAGCGGGCACTTGGACTATCTAGGTTACCTAACGGGCACTTCGATTATCTAGGTTATGTTGCGGGCACTTGGACTATGTAGGTTACCTACAGGACATTTGGATGATCTACGTTAACTAGTGGGCCCTTGGACTATGTAGGTTAACTAGCGGGCACTAGGACGATCTAGGTTAACTAGCGGGCACTTGGACGATGCAGGTTCCCTAGCGGGCACTTTGACTATGTAGGTTCCCTAGCGGGCACTTGGACTATGTGGGTACCCTAGCGGGCATTTGGACTATCTAGGTTTCCTAACGGGCATTTGGACTATGTAGGTTCCCTAGCGGGCACTTGGATTATGTAGGTTCCCGTCTTGCACTTGAACTATGTAGGTTAACTAGCGGGCACTTGGACTATGTAGGTTAATTAGCGGGCCCTTGCACTATGTAGGTTAACTAGCGGGCCCTTGGACTATGTAGGTTAACCAGGGGGCACTTGGACCATCTATGTTAACTAGTGGGCACTTGGAGGATATAGGTTAACTAGCGGACACTTGGATTAGCTAGGTTACCTAGCGGGCACTTGAACTATGTAGGTTAACTATTTTGGCCCTTGGACTATCTAGGTTAGCTAACGGGCACTTGGACTATGTAGGTTAATTAGCGTGCACTTGGACTATGTAGGTGCCCTAGCGGGCATTTGGACTATATAGATTACCTAGCGGGCACTTGGACTTTGTAGGTTACCTAGCGGGCACTTGGACTATCTAGGTTCCCTAGCGGGCACTTGGACTACATATGTTCCCTAAAGGGCACTTGGACTATGTAGGTTCCCTAGCAGGCACTCTGACTATGAAGGTTCTCTAGCGGGCACTTGGACTATGTAGGTTCCATAGCAGGCCCTTTGACTATGAAAGTTTTCTAACGGGCACTTGGACTATGTATGTTAGCTAACGGGCACTTGGACTATGTAGGTTACCTAGCGGTCACTTGGACTATCTAGGTTACGTAGCGGGCACTTGGACTATGTAGGTGAACTAGAGGACATTAGGACGATCTAGGTTAACTAGTGGGCCCTTGGACTATGTAGGTTAACTAGCGGGCACTTGGACTATCTAGGTTAACTAGCCGGCACTTGGACTATCAAGGTTAACTAGCGAGACCTTGGACTATGTAGGTTAACTAGCGGGCCCTTGGAATTGTAGCTTACCTAGCGGGCACTTGGACTAAGTAGGTTACCTAGCGGGCACTTGGTCTATCTAGGTTAGCGAACGGGGACTTGGACTATGTAGGTGACCTACCAGGCACTTGTTCTGTCTAGGTTACCTAGCGGGCACTTGGACTATGTAGGTTACCTAGCGTGCTCTTGGACTATGTATGTTAGCTAACGGGCACTTGGACTATCTAGGTTACCTAGCGGGCACTTGGAATATGTAGGTTACCAAGCGGGCACTTGGACTATCTAGGTTACCTAACGGGCACTTCGACTATCTAGGTTACGTAGCGGGCACTTGGACTATGTAGGTTACCTACAGGACATTTGGATGATCTAGGTTAACTAGTGGGCCCTGGGACTATGTAGGTTAACTAGCGGGCCCTTGGATGATCTAGGTTAACTAGCGGGCACTTGGACTATGTAGGTTACCTAGCAGGCACTTGCACTATCTAGGTTAGCGAACGGGGACTTGGACTATGTAGTTGACCTAGCAGGCACTTGGACTGTGTAAGTTACCTAGCGGGCACGTGGACTATCTAGGTTAACGAACGGGCACTGGGACTATGTAGGTTACCTAGCGGGCACTTGGACTATGTATGTTAGCTAACGGGAACTTGGACTATCTAGGCTACCTAGCGGTCACTTGGACTATGTAGGTTACCTAGTGGGCACTTGGACTATCTAGGTTACCTAACGGGCACTAGGACTATGCAGGTAACCTAGCAGGCACTTGGACGAACTAGGTTAACGAGCGGGCCCTTAGACTATGTAGGTTACCTAGCGGGCACTTGGACTATGTATGGTAGCTAACAGGAACTTGGACTATCTAGGTTACCTAGCAGGCACTTTGACTATGTAGGTTACCTAGCGGCACTTGGACTATGTAGGTTACCTAGCGGGCACTTGGACAATCTAGGTTACCTAACGGGCACTTTGACTATCTAAGTTACCTAGCGGGCACTTGGACTATCTAGGTTAGCTAAAAGGAACTTGGACTATCTAGGTTACCTATCGGGCACTAGGCCTACGTAGGTTACCTAACGGGCACTTGGACTATGTAGGTTAACTAGCGGACACTTGGACGATCTAGGTTAACTAGCCGGCACTTGGAATATCTAGGTTAACTAGGGGGCCCATGGACTATGTAAGTTAACTAGCGGGCACTTGGACTATCTAGGTTAACTAGCGGACACTTGGACGATATAGGTTAACTACCTGGCAATTGGACTATCTAGTTTAAGTAGCGGGCACTTGGACTATCTATGTTAATTAGCGGGCACTTGGACGATGCAGGTTCCCTAGCTGGCACTTGGACTATATAGGTTCCCTATGGGCACTTGGACCCTCTAGGTTCCCTAAAGGGCACTTGGACTATGTAGGTTCCCTAGCGGGCACTTGGACTATGTAGGTTAACTAGCAGGCCCTTGGACTATCTAGGTTCCCTAGCGGGCACTTGGACTATGTAGGTTCCCTAACGGGCACTAGGACTATGTAGGTTCCATAGCGGGCACTTGGACTATGTAGGTTCCCTATCGGGCACTTGGACTATGTAGGCTTCTATCAGGCACTTGGTCTATGTAGATTAACTAGCGGGCACTTGGACTATCTAGGTAACCTAGCGGGCACTTGGACTATGTACGTCCCCTAGTGGGCACTTCGACTATCTAGGTTAACTAGCTGGCACTCGGTTTATCTAAGTTACCTAGCGGGCACTTGGACTATGTAGGTTAACTAGCGGACACTTGGATGATCTAGGTTAACTAGCGGGCACTTGGACGATATAGGTTAACTACCGGGCACTTGGATTATCTAGGTTGGCTAGCAGGCACTTGAACTATGTAAGTTAACTAGTGGGCCCTTAGACTATCTAGGTTAGCTAACAGGCACTTGGACAATGTAGGTTAATTAGAGGGTACTTGGACTATGTAGGTTCCCTATCGGGCACTTGGACTATGTAGGCTTCTATCAGGCACTTGGTCTATGTAGATTAACTAGCGGGCACTTGGACTATCTAGGTAACCTAGCGGGCACTTGGACTATGTACGTCCCCTAGTGGGCACTTCGACTATCTAGGTTAACTAGCGGGCACTCGGTTTATCTAAGTTACCTAGCGGGCACTTGGACTATGTAGGTTAACTAGCGGACACTTGGATGATCTAGGTTAACTAGCGGGCACTTGGACGATATAGGTTAACTACCGGGCACTTGGATTATCTAGGTTGGCTAGCAGGCACTTGAACTATGTAAGTTAACTAGTGGGCCCTTAGACTATCTAGGTTAGCTAACGGGCACTTGGACAATGTAGGTTAATTAGAGGGTACTTGGACTATGTAGGTTACCTAGCGGGCACTTGGAGTATCTTGGTTACCTATTGGGCACTTGAACTATGTAAGTTCCCTAGCGGGCACTTTCACTATGTGGGTTCCATAGCGGGCATTTGGACTATCTAGGTTACCTAACGGGCACTTGGTGTATGTAGGTTCCCTAGCGGGCACTTGGATTATGTAGGTTCCCTATCGGGCACTTGGACTATGTAGGTTACTAACGGGCATTTGGACTATGTAGGTTACTAGCGGGCATTTGGACTATGTAGGTTACCTAACGGGCCCTTGGACTATGTACCTTCGCTATCGGGCACTTGGACAATGTTGGTTAACTAGCGCGCACTAGGACTATGTAGGTTACCTAGCGGGCACTTGGACTATCAAGGTTACCTAGCGGGCACTTAGACTATCTAGGTTAACTAGCGGGCCCTTGGACTATCTAGGTTACCTAGCGGGCACTTGGACTGTGTAGGTTAACTAGCGGGCACATGGACTATCTAGGTTACCTAGCGGGCACTTGGACTATGTATGTTCCCTAACGGGCACCTGGACTATGTAGGTTCCCTAGCGGGCACTTGGACTATCTAGGTTAGCTAACGGGCACTTGGACAATATAGGTTAATTAGCCGGTACTTGGACTATGTAGGTCAACTAGCGGGCCCTTGGACTATCTAGGTTAGCTAAGGGGCACTTGGATTATGTAGGTTAAATAGCGGGAACTTGGACAATGTAGGTTAACTAGCGGACATTTGGACGATCTAGGATAACTAGCGGGCCCTTTCACTATGTAGGTTTACTAGCGGGCCCTTAACTATGTAGCTTAACTAGCGGGCACTTGGACGATCTAGGTTAACTAGCGGGCACTTGGACTATGTAGGTTAGCTAGCGGGCACTTGAACTATGTAGGTTAACTAGTGGGCCTTTAGACTATCTAGGTTAGCTAGCGGGCACTTGGACTATGTAGGTTAATTAGCGGGTATTTCACTATGTAGGTGCCCTAGCCGGCATTTGGACTATATAGGTTACCTAGGGGGCACTTGGACTTTGTAGGTTACGTAGCGGGCACTTGGACTATCTAGGTTACCTAGCGTGCACTTGAACTATCTACGTTGCCTAGCGGGTACTTGGACTATCTAGGTTACCTAGCGGGCACTTGGATTATCTAGGTTAGCTAACAGGAACTTGGAATATCTAGGTTACCTAGCGGGCACTTGGACTATGTAGGTTACCTTGCGGGCACTTGTACTATCTAGGTTACCTAACGGGAACTTGGACTATGTAGGTTAACTAGCGGACACTTGGACGATCTAGGTTAACTAGCAGGCACTTGGAATATCTAGGTTAACTAGCGGGCCCTAGGACTATGTAGGTTAACTAGCGGGCACTTGGACTATCTAGGTTAACTAGCGGGTTCTTGGACTATGTAGGTTAACTAGCGGGCACTTGGACTATCTAGGTTAACTAGCTGACCTTGGACTATGTAGGTTAACCAGCGGGCACTTGCACAATGCAGGTTCCCTAGCGGGCACTTTGACTATGTAGGTTCCCTAGTTGGCACTTGGACTATATAGGTTCCCTACGGGCACTTGGACTATCTAGGTTCCCAAACGGGCAATTGGAATATGTAGGTTCCATATCGGGCACTTGGACTATGTAGGTTCCTCTGCGGGCACTTGGACTATGTAGGTTCCCTATCAGGCACTTGGACTATGTAGGTTAACTAGCAGGCCCTTGAACTATGTAGATTAACTAGCAGCACTTGGACTATCTATGTTAACTAGTGGCCCTTTGACTATGTAGATTCCCTAGCGGGCACTTCGACTATGTAGGTTCCTTAGCGGGCACTTAGACTCTGTATGTTATCTAGCGGGCACTTGGACTATATATGTTCCTTACGGACACTTGAACTAAGTAAGTTAACTACTTACTTAGTCAAAGGGCCCGCTAGGTAACCTATATAGTCCAAGTGCCCGTTAGGGAACCTTCATAGTCCAATTGCCCGTTAGCTAACCTAGATAGTCGAAGTGTCCGCTAGTTAACCTACATAGTCCAAGTGCCCGTTTGTTAACATAGATAGGCCAAGTGCCTGCTAGGTAACCTAGACAGTCCAAGTGCCCGCTAGGTTACCTACATAATCCAAGTGCACGTTCGTTAACCTAGATAGTCAAAGTGCCTGCTAGGTAACCCTAAATAGTCCAGGTGCCCGCTAGGGAACCTACATAGTCCAAGAGCCCGCTAGGTAACCTAGATAATCCAATTACCCGTTAGCTAACCTAGATAATCAAAGTGTCCGCTAGTTAACCTACATAATCCAAGTGCCCTTTCGTTAACGTAGATAGGCCACATGTCTGCTAGGTAACCTAGACAGTCCAAGTGCCCGCTAGGTTACCTACATAGTCCAAGTGCACGTTCATTAACCTAGATAGTCAAAGTGCCTGCTAGGTACCCCTAAATAGTCCAAGTGCCCGCTGGTAACCTACATAGTCCAAGTGCCCGCTAGGTAACCTACATAGTCCAAGTGCCCACTAGGTAACCTAAATAATCCAAATGCCCGCTAGGGAAACTACATAGTCCAAGTGCCCATTCATTAACCTAGAAATCGAAGTGCCCGCTAGGTAACCGGGACAGTCCAAGTGCCCGCTAGTTTACCTACATAGTCCAAATGCCCGCTAATTAACCTACATAGTCCAAGTGCCCGCTAGGTAACCTAGATAGTGCAAGTGCCCGCTAGGTAACCTAGACAGTCGAAGTGCCTGCTAGGTAACCTACATAGTCCAAATGCCCGTTCTTTAACCTACATAGTCCAAGGGCCCACTATTTAACCTAGATCGTCCAAGGGTCTTTGGTTAACCTACATAGTCCAAGTGCCCGCAAGGTAACCTATAAAGTCCAAGTTCCAACTATGTAACCTAGATAGTCCAAGGGCCCGCTAGTTAACCTACATAGTCCAAGTGCCCACTAGGTAAACTAGATAGTCCAAGTGCCCGCTAAGGAACCTACTTGTCCAAGTGCACGCTAGTTAACCCAGATAGTCCAAGTGCCCGCTAGTTAACCTAGATAGTCCAAGTGCCGCTAGGTAACCTACATAGTGCAAGTGTCCCCTAGTTAACCTACATAGTCCAAGTGCCCGCTAGTTAACATAGATAGTCCAAGTGCCCACTAGGGAACGTACATAGTCCAAGTGCCCGCTAGGCAACCTAGATACTGCAAGTGCACCGTAGTTAACCTACATAGTCCAAGTGCCCGCTAGGTAACCTGGATAGTCTAAGGGCCCGCTAGTTAACCTACATTGTCCAAGTGCCCGGTAGTTAACTTACATAGTTCAAGTGTCCGTAAGGAACATATATAGTCCAAGTGCCCGCTAGGGAACATACAGAGTCTAAGTGCCCGCTAGGGAACCTACATAGTCGAAGTGCCCGCTAGGGAATCTACATAGTCAAAGGGCCCGCTAGTTAACATAGATAGTCCAAGTGCCGCTAGTTAATCTACATAGTTGAAGGGCCCGCTAGTTAACCTACATAGTCCAAGTGCCTGATAGGGAACCTACATAGTCCAAGTGCCCGCAGAGGAACCTACATAGTCCAAGTGCCCGATAGGGAACCTACATATTCCAAGTGACCGTTAGGGAACCTAGATAGTCCAAGTGCCCGTAGGGAACCTATATAGTCCAAGTGCCCACTAGGGAACCTACATAGTCAAAGTGCCCGCTAGGGAACCAGCATTGTGCAAGTACCCGCTAGTTAACCTAGATAGTCCAATGCCCGCTAGTTAACTTACATAGTCCAAGGTCAGCTAGTTAACCTAGATAGTCCAAGTGCCCACTAGTTAACCTACATAGTCCAAGGTCAGCTAGTTAACCTAGATAGTCCAAGTGCCCGCTAGTTAACCTACATAGTCCAAGAACCCGCTAGTTAACCTAGATATTCCAAGTGCCTGCTAGTTAACCTAGATCGTCCAAGTGTCCGCTAGTTAACCTACATAGTCCAAGTTCCCGTTAGGTAACCTAGATAGTACAAGTGCCCGCAAGGTAACCTACATAGTCCAAGTGCCCGCTAGGTAACCTAGATATTCCAAGTTCCTGTTAGCTAAGCTAGATAATCCAAGTGCCCGCTAGGTAACCTACATAGTCCAAGTGCCCTTTCGTTAACCTAGATAGTCCAAGTGCAAGCTAGGTAACCTACATAGTCAAAAGGCCCGCTAGGTAACTTATATAGTCCAAGTGCCCGTTACATAACCTAGGTAGTCCAATTGCCCGCTATGCAACATACATAGTCCAAGTGCCCGCTAGTTAACCTACATAGTCCAAGTGCCCGCTAGGTAACTTAGATAGTCCAAGTGCCCGCTAGGTAACTTACATAGTCCAAATGCCCGCTAGGCAACCTAGATAGTCCAAGTGCCCGTTCGTTAACCTAGATAGCCAAGTGCCCGCTAGGTAACCTAGACAGTCCAAGTGTCTGCTAGGTAACCTACATAGTCCAAATGCCCGTTCGTTAACCTAGATAGTCCAAGTGCCCGCTAGGTAACTTAGATAGTCCAAGTGCCCGCTAGGTAACTTACATAGTCCAAATGCCTGCTTGGCAACCTAGATAGTCCAAGTGCCCGTTCGTTAACCTAGATAGCCAAGTGCCCGCTAGGTAACTTAGACAGTCCAAGTGTCTGCTAGGTAACCTACATAGTCCAAATGCCCGTTCGTTAACCTAGATAGTCCAAGTGCACGCTAGGTAACCTACATAGTCAAAAGGCCCGCTAGGTAACCTATAGAGTCCAAGTGCCCGTTACATAACCTAGATAGTCCAATTGCCCGCTATGCAACATACATAGTCCAAGTGCCCGCTAGTTAACCTACATAGTCCAAGTGCCCGCTAGGTAACTTAGATAGTCCAAGTGCCCGCTAGGTAACTTACATAGTCCAAATGCCTGCTTGGCAACCTAGATAGTCCAAGTGCCCGTTCGTTAACCTAGATAGCCAAGTGCCCGCTAGGTAACCTAGACAGTCCAAGTGTCTGCTAGATAACCTACATAGTCCAAATGCCCGTTCGTTAACCTACATAGTCCAAGGGCCCACTAGTTAACATAGATCGTCTAAGTGTCCTCTAGTTAACCTACATAGTCCAAATGCACGCTAGTTAACTTACATAGTCCAAGTGCCGCTAGGTAACCTACATAGTGCAAGTGTCCCCTAGTTAACCTACATAGTCCAAGTGGCCGATAGTTAACATAGTTAGTCCAAGTGCCCACTAGTTAACATAGATAGTCCAAGTGCCCGCTAGGTAACCTAGACAGTCCAAGTGCCTGCTAGGTAACCTACATCGTCCAAATGCCCGTTTGTTAACCTACATAGTCCAAGGGCCCACTATTTAACCTAGATCGTCCAAGTGTCTTTGGTTAACCTACATAGTCCAAGTGCCCGCAAAGTAACCTATATAGTCCAAGTTCCAGCTATGTAACCTAGATAGTTCAAGGGCCCGCTAGTTAACCTACATAGTCCAAGTGCCCGCTAGGTAAACTAGATAGTCCAAGTGCCCGCTAAAGAACCTACTTTTCCAAGTGCACGCTAGTTAACCCAGATAGTCCAAGTGCCCGCTAGTTAACCTAGATAGTCCAAGTTCCGCTAGGTAACCTACATAGTGCAAGTGTCCCCTAGTTAACCTACATAGTCCAAGTGCCCGCTAGTTAACATAGATAGTCCAAGTGCCCACTAGGGAACGTACATAGTCCAAGTGCCCACTAGGTAAACTAGATAGTGCAAGTGCACGGTAGTTAACCTACATAGTCCAAGTGCCCGCTAGGTAACCTGGATAGTCTAAGGGCCCGCTAGTTAACCTACATTGTCCAAGTGCCCGGTAGTTAACTTACATAGTTCAAGTGTCCGTAAGGAACATATATAGTCCAAGTGCCCGCTAGGGAACATACAGAGTCTAAGTGCCCGCTAGTGAACCTACATAGTCGAAGTGCCAGCTAGGGAATCTACATAGTCAAAGGGCCCGCTAGTTAACATAGATAGTCCAAGTGCCGCTAGTTACTCTACATAGTTCAAGGACCCGCTAGTTAACCTACATAGTCCAAGTGCCTGATAGGGAACCTACATATTCCAAGTGCCCGTTAGGGAACCTAGATAGTCCAAGTGCCCGTAGGGAACCTATATAGTCCAAGTGCCCACTAGGAAATCTACATAGTCAAAGTGCCCGCTAGGGAACCTGCATTGTGCAAGTGCCCGCTGGTTAACCTAGATAGTCCAAGTGCCCGCTAGTTAACTTACATAGTCCAAGGTCAGCTAGTTAACCTAGATAGTCCAAGTGCCCACTAGTTAACCTACATAGTCCAAGGTCAGCTAGTTAACCTAGATAGTCCAAGTACCCGCTAGTTAACCTACATAGTCCAAGAACCCGCTAGTTAACCTAGATAGTCAAAGTGCCCGCTAGTTAACCTACATAGTCCTAGGGCCCGCTAGTTAACCTAGATATTCCAAGTGCCTGCTAGTTAACCTAGATCGTCCAAGTGTCCGCTAGTTAACCTACATAGTCCAAGTTCCCGTTAGGTAACCTAGATATTACAAGTGCCCGCAAGGTAACCTACATAGTCCAAGTGCCCGGTAGGTAACCTAGATATTCCAAGTTCCTGTTAGCTAACCTAGATAATCCAAGTGCCCGCTAGGTAACCTACATAGTCCAAGTGCCCTTTCGTTAACCTACATAGTCCAAGTGCCCGCTAGGTAACCTACATAGTCAAAGGGCCCGCTAGGTAACCTATATAGTCCAAGTGCCCGTTACATAACCTAGATAGTCCAATTGCCCGCTATGCAACATACATAGTCCAAGTGCCCGCTAGTTAACCTACATAGTCCAATTGCCCGCTAGGTAACCTAGATAGTCCAAGTGCCCGCTAGGTAACTTACATAGTCCAAATGCCCGCTAGGCAACCTAGATAGTCCAAGTGCCCGTTCGTTAACCTAGATAGCCAAGTGCCCGCTAGGTAACCTAGACAGTCCAAGTGTCTGCTAGGTAACCTACATAGTCCAAATGCCCGTTCGTTAATCTACATTGTCCAAGGGCCCACTAGTTAACATAGATCGTCTAAGTGTCCTCTAGTTAACCTACATACACCAAATGCACGCTAGTTAACCTACATAGTCCAAGTGCCGCTAGGTAACCTACATAGTGCAAGTGTCCCCTAGTTAACCTACATAGTCCAAGTGGCCGGTAGTTAACATAGTTAGTCCAAGTGCCCACTAGTTAACATAGATAGTCCAAGTGCCCGCTAGGGAACATACATAGTCCAAGTGCCCGCTAGGTAATCTAGATAGTGCATGTGCCCGGTAGTTAACCTACAAAGTCCAAGTGCCCGCTAGGTAACCTGGATAGTCCAAGGGCCCGCTAGTTAACCTACATAGTCCAAGTGCCCGGTAGTTAACTTACATAGTCCAAGTGCCCCCTCTGGAACCTACATAGTCCAAGTGCCTGCTAGGGAACCTACATAGTTCAAGTGTCCGTAGGGAACACACAGAATCCAAGTGCCCGCTAGGGAATCTACATAGTCCAAGGGCCCGCTAGATAATCTACATAGTCCAAGTACCCGCTAGTTAGCCTAGATCGTCCAAGTGCACGCTAGTTAACCTATATAGTCCAAGGGCCCGCTAGTTAACTTTTATAGTCCAAGTTCCCGCTAGGGAACCTACATAGTCAAAGTGCCCGCTAGGGAACCTACATAGTCCAAGTGTCCGCTAGTTAATCTAGATAGTCCAAGTGCCCGCTAGTTAACCTAGATAGTCCAAGCGCCCGCTAGTTAACAAGGATCATCAAAGTGCCCTCTAGTTAACTTACATAGTCCAAAGGACTGCTAGTTAACCTACATAGAGCAAGGGCCCGCTAGTTAACCTTGATAGTCCAAGTGCCCGCTAGTTAACCTACATAGTCCAAGTTCCCGCTAGGTAACCTAGACAGTCCAAGTGACCATTAGGTTACCTACATTGTCCAAGTGCCCGTTCGTTAACCTATATATTCCAAGTGCCCGCTAGGTAACGTAGATAGCCCAAGTGCCCGCTAGGGAACGTACATAGTCCAAGTGCCCGCTAGGTAACCTAGATAGTCCAAGTGCCCGCTAGTTAACCAACATAGTCCAAGTGCCTCCTAGGTAAACTACATAGTCCAAGTGCCCACTAGGTAACCTAGACTGTCCAATTTCCCCCTAGTTAACCTAGACAGTCCAAGTACCCGATAGGGAACCTACATAGTCCAATTGCCCGTTAGCTAACCTAGATAGTCGAAGTGTCCGCTAGTTAACCTACATAGTCCAAGTGCCCGTTTGTTAACATAGATAGGCCAAGTGCCTGCTAGGTAACCTAGACAGTCCAAGTGCCCGCTAGGTTACGTACATAGTCCAAGTGCACGATCGTTAACCTAGATAGTCAAAGTGCCTGCTAGGTAACCCTAAATAGTCCAGGTGCCCGCTAGGGAACCTACATAGTCCAAGAGCCCGCTAGGTAACCTAGATAATCCAATTACCCGTTAGCTAACCTAGATAATCAAAGTGTCCGCTAGTTAACCTACATAATCCAAGTGCCCTTTCGTTAACGTAGATAGGCCACATGTCTGCTGGGTAACCTAGACAGTCCAAGTGCCCGCTAAGTTACCTACATAGTCCAAGTGCACGTTCGTTAACCTAGATAGTCAAAGTGCCTGCTAGGTAACCCTAAATAGTCCAAGTGCCCGCTGGTAACCTACATAGTCCAAGTGCCCGCTAGGTAACCTACATAGTCCAATTTCCAACTATGTAACCTAGATAGTCCAAGGGCCCGCTAGTTAACCTACATAGTCCAAGTGCCCACTAGGTAAACTAGATAGTCCAAGTGCCCGCTAAGGAACCTACTTGTCCAAGTGCACGCTAGTTAACCCAGATAGTCCAAGTGCCCGCTAGTTAACCTAGATAGTCCAAGTGCCGCTAGGTAACCTACATAGTGCAAGTGTCCCCTAGTTAACCTACATAGTCCAAGTGCCCGCTAGTTAACATAGATAGTCCACGTGCCCACTAGGGAACGTACATAGTCCAAGTGCCCACTAGGTAAACTAGATAGTGCAAGTGCACGGTAGTTAACCTACATAGTCCAAGTGCCTGCTAGGTAACCTGGATAGTCTAAGGGCCCGCTAGTTAACCTACATTGTCCAAGTGCCCGGTAGTTAACTTACATAGTTTAAGTGTCCGTAAGGAACATATATAGTCCAAGTGCCCGCTAGGGAACATACAGAGTCTAAGTGCCCGCTAGGGAACCTACATAGTCGAAGTGCCCGCTAGGGAATCTACATAGTCAAAGGGCCCGCTAGTTAACATAGATAGTCCAAGTGCTGCTAGTTAATCTACATAGTTGAAGGGCCCGCTAGTTAACCTACATAGTCCAAGTGCCTGATAGGGAACCTACATAGTCTAAGTGCCCGCAGAGGAACCTACATAGTCCAAGTGCCCGATAGGGAACCTACATATTCCAAGTGACCGTTAGGGAACCTAGATAGTCCAAGTGCCCGTAGGGAACCTATATAGTCCAAGTGCCCACTAGGGAACCTACATAGTCAAAGTGCCCGCTAGGGAACCTGCATTGTGCAAGTACCCGCTAGTTAACCTAGATAGTCCAAGTGCCCGCTAGTTACCTTACATAGTCCAAGGTCAGCTAGTTAACCTAGATAGTCCAAGTGCCCACTAGTTAACGTACATAGTCCAAGGTCAGCTAGTTAACCTAGATAGTCCAAGTGCCCGCTAGTTAACCTACATAGTCCAAGAACCCGCTAGTTAACCTAGATAGTCCAAGTGCCCGCTAGTTAACCTACATAGTCCTAGGTCCCGCTAGTTAACCTAGATATTCCAAGTGCCTGCTAGTTAACCTAGATCGTCCAAGTGTCCGCTAGTTAACCTACATAGTCCAAGTTCCCGTTAGGTAGCCTAGATAGTACAAGTGCCCGCAAGGTAACCTACATAGTCCAAGTGCCCGCTAGGTAACCTAGATATTCCAAGTTCCTGTTAGCTAACCTAGATAATCCAAGTGCCCGCTAGGTAACCTACATAGTCCAAATGCCCGTTCGTTAACCTAGATAGTCCAAGTGCCCGCTAGGTAACCTACATAGTCAAAAGGCCCGCTAGGTAACCTATAGAGTCCAAGTGCCCGTTACATAACCTAGATAGTCCAATTGCCCGCTATGCAACATACATAGTCCAAGTGCCCGCTAGTTAACCTACATAGTCCAAGTGCCCGCTAGGTAACTTAGATAGTCCAAGTGCCCGCTAGGTAACTTACATAGTCCAAATGCCTGCTTGGCAACCTAGATAGTCCAAGTGCCCGTTCGTTAACCTAGATAGCCAAGTGCCCGCTAGGTAACCTAGACAGTCCAAGTGTCTGCTAGATAACCTACATAGTCCAAATGCCCGTTCGTTAACCTACATAGTCCAAGGGCCCACTAGTTAACATAGATCGTCTAAGTGTCCTCTAGTTAACCTACATAGTCCAAATGCACGCTAGTTAACCTACATAGTCCAAGTGCCGCTAGGTAACCTACATAGTGCAAGTGTCCCCTAGTTAACCTACATAGTCCAAGTGGCCGGTAGTTAACATAGTTAGTCCAAGTGCCCACTAGTTAACATAGATAGTCCAAGTGCCCGCTAGGTAACCTAGACAGTCCAAGTGCCTGCTAGGTAACCTACATCGTCCAAATGCCCGTTTGTTAACCTACATAGTCCAAGGGCCCACTATTTAACCTAGATCGTCCAAGTGTCTTTGGTTAACCTACATAGTCCAAGTGCCCGCAAAGTAACCTATATTCCAAGTTCCAGCTATGTAACCTAGATAGTCCAAGGGCCCGCTAGTTAACCTACATAGTCCAAGTGCCCGCTAGGTAAACTAGATAGTCCAAGTGCCCGCTAAAGAACCTACTTTTCCAAGTGCACGCTAGCTAACCCAGATAGTCCAAGTGCCCGCTAGTTAACCTAGATAGTCCAAGTTCCGCTAGGTAACCTACATAGTGCAAGTGTCCCCTAGTTAACCTACATAGTCCAAGTGCCCGCTAGTTAACATAGATAGTCCAAGTGCCCACTAGGTAAACTAGATAGTGCAAGTGCACGGTAGTTAACCTACATAGTCCAAGTGCCCGCTAGGTAACCTGGATAGTCTAAGGGCCCGCTAGTTAACCTACATTGTCCAAGTGCCCGGTAGTTAACTTACATAGTTTAAGTGTCCGTAAGGAACATATATAGTCCAAGTGCCCGCTAGGGAACATACAGAGTCTAAGTGCCCGCTAGGGAACCTACATAGTCGAAGTGCCCGCTAGGGAATCTACATAGTCAAAGGGCCCGCTAGTTAACATAGATAGTCCAAGTGCTGCTAGTTAATCTACATAGTTGAAGGGCCCGCTAGTTAACCTACATAGTCCAAGTGCCTGATAGGGAACCTACATAGTCTAAGTGCCCGCAGAGGAACCTACATAGTCCAAGTGCCCGATAGGGAACCTACATATTCCAAGTGACCGTTAGGGAACCTAGATAGTCCAAGTGCCCGTAGGGAACCTATATAGTCCAAGTGCCCACTAGGGAACCTACATAGTCAAAGTGCCCGCTAGGGAACCTGCATTGTGCAAGTACCCGCTAGTTAACCTAGATAGTCCAAGTGCCCGCTAGTTACCTTACATAGTCCAAGGTCAGCTAGTTAACCTAGATAGTCCAAGTGCCCACTAGTTAACGTACATAGTCCAAGGTCAGCTAGTTAACCTAGATAGTCCAAGTGCCCGCTAGTTAACCTACATAGTCCAAGAACCCGCTAGTTAACCTAGATAGTCCAAGTGCCCGCTAGTTAACCTACATAGTCCTAGGTCCCGCTAGTTAACCTAGATATTCCAAGTGCCTGCTAGTTAACCTAGATCGTCCAAGTGTCCGCTAGTTAACCTACATAGTCCAAGTTCCCGTTAGGTAGCCTAGATAGTACAAGTGCCCGCAAGGTAACCTACATAGTCCAAGTGCCCGCTAGGTAACCTAGATATTCCAAGTTCCTGTTAGCTAACCTAGATAATCCAAGTGCCCGCTAGGTAACCTACATAGTCAAAATGCCCTTTCGTTAACCTAGATAGTCCAAGTGCCCGCTAGGTAACCTACATAGTCAAAGGGCCCGCTAGGTAACCTATATAGTCCAAGTGCCCGTTACATAACCTAGGTAGTCCAATTGCCCGCTATGCAACATACATAGTCCAAGTGCCCGCTAGTTAACCTACATAGTCCAAGTGCCCGCTAGGTAACTTAGATAGTCCAAGTGCCCGCTAGGTAACTTATATAGTCCAAATGCCCGCTAGGCAACCTAGATAGTCCAAGTACCCGTTCGTTAACCTAGATAGCCAAGTGCCCGCTAGGTAACTTAGACAGTCCAAGTGTCTGCTAGGTAACCTACATAGTCCAAATGCCCGTTCGTTAACCTAGATAGTCCAAGTGCACGCTAGGTAACCTACATAGTCAAAAGGCCCGCTAGGTAACCTATAGAGTCCAAGTGCCCGTTACATAACCTAGATAGTCCAATTGCCCGCTATGCAACATACATAGTCCAAGTGCCCGCTAGTTAACCTACATAGTCCAAGTGCCCGCTAGGTAACTTAGATAGTCCAAGTGCCCGCTAGGTAACTTACATAGTCCAAATGCCTGCTTGGCAACCTAGATAGTCCAAGTGCCCGTTCGTTAACCTAGATAGCCAAGTGCCCGCTAGGTAACCTAGACAGTCCAAGTGTCTGCTAGATAACCTACATAGTCCAAATGCCCGTTCGTTAACCTACATAGTCCAAGGGCCCACTAGTTAACATAGATCGTCTAAGTGTCCTCTAGTTAACCTACATAGTCCAAATGCACGCTAGTTAACCTACATAGTCCAAGTGCCGCTAGGTAACCTACATAGTGCAAGTGTCCCCTAGTTAACCTACATAGTCCAAGTGGCCGGTAGTTAACATAGTTAGTCCAAGTGCCCACTAGTTAACATAGATAGTCCAAGTGCCCGCTAGGTAACCTAGACAGTCCAAGTGCCTGCTAGGTAACCTACATCGTCCAAATGCCCGTTTGTTAACCTACATAGTCCAAGGGCCCACTATTTAACCTAGATCGTCCAAGTGTCTTTGGTTAACCTACATAGTCCAAGTGCCCGCAAAGTAACCTATATTCCAAGTTCCAGCTATGTAACCTAGATAGTCCAAGGGCCCGCTAGTTAACCTACATAGTCCAAGTGCCCGCTAGGTAAACTAGATAGTCCAAGTGCCCGCTAAAGAACCTACTTTTCCAAGTGCACGCTAGCTAACCCAGATAGTCCAAGTGCCCGCTAGTTAACCTAGATAGTCCAAGTTCCGCTAGGTAACCTACATAGTGCAAGTGTCCCCTAGTTAACCTACATAGTCCAAGTGCCCGCTAGTTAACATAGATAGTCCAAGTGCCCACTAGGGAACGTACATAGTCCAAGTGCCCACTAGGTAAACTAGATAGTGCAAGTGCACGGTAGTTAACCTACATAGTCCAAGTGCCCGCTAGGTAACCTGGATAGTCTAAGGGCCCGCTAGTTAACCTACATTGTCCAAGTGCCCGGTAGTTAACTTACATAGTTCAAGTGTCCGTAAGGAACATATATAGTCCAAGTGCCCGCTAGGGAACATACAGAGTCTAAGTGCCCGCTAGGGAACCTACATAGTCGAAGTGCCCGCTAGGGAATCTACATAGTCAAAGGGCCCGCTAGTTAACATAGATAGTCCAAGTGCCGCTAGTTACTCTACATAGTTCAAGGACCCGCTAGTTAACCTACATAGTCCAAGTGCCTGATAGGGAACCTACATAGTCCAAGTGCCCGCAGAGGAACCTACATAGTCCAAGTGCCCGATATGGAACCTACATATTCCAAGTGCCCATTAGGGAACCTAGATAGTCCAAGTGCCCGTAGGGAACCTATATAGTCCAAGTGCCAACTAGGGAACCTACATAGTCAAAGTGCCCGCTAGGGAACCTGCATTGTGCAAGTACCCGCTGGTTAACCTAGATAGGCCAAGTGCCCGCTAGTTAACTTACATAGTCCAAGGTCAGCTAGTTAACCTAGATAGTCCAAGTGCCCACTAGTTAACCTACATAGTCCAAGGTCAGCTAGTTAACCTAGATAGTCCAAGTGCCCGCTAGTTAACCTACATAGTCCAAGATCCCGCTAGTTAACCTAGATAGTCCAAGTGCCCGCGAGTTAACCTACATAGTCCTAGGTCCCGCTAGTTAACCTAGATATTCCAAGTGCCTGCTAGTTAACCTAGATCGTCCAAGTGTCCGCTAGTTAACCTACATAGTCCAAGTTCCCGTTAGGTAACCTAGATATTACAAGTGCCCGCAAGGTAACCTACATAGTCCAAGTGCCCGGTAGGTAACCTAGATATTCCAAGTTCCTGTTAGCTAACCTAGATAATCCAAGTGCCCGCTAGGTAACCTACATAGTCCAAGTGCCCTTTCGTTAACCTAGATAGTCCAAGTGCCCGCTAGGTAACCTACATAGTCAAAGGGCCCGCTAGGTAACCTATATAGTCCAAGTGCCCGTTACATAACCTAGATAGTCCAATTGCCCCTATGCAACATACATAGTCCAAGTGCCCGCTAGTTAACCTACATAGTCCAATTGCCCGCTAGGTAACCTAAATAGTCCAAGTGCCCGCTAGGTAACTTACATAGTCCAAATGCCCGCTAGGCAACCTAGATAGTCCAAGTGCCCGTTCGTTAACCTAGATAGCCAAGTGCCCGCTAGGTAACCTAGACAGTCCAAGTGTCTGCTAGGTAACCTACATAGTCCAAATGCCCGTTCGTTAATCTACATAGTCCAAGGGCCCACTAGTTAACATAGATTGTCTAAGTGTCCTCTAGTTAACTTACATACACCAAATGCACGCTAGTTAACCTACATAGTCCAAGTGCCGCTAGGTAAACTACATAGTGCAAGTGTCCCCTAGTTAACCTACATAGTCCAAGTGGCCGGTAGTTAACATAGTTAGTCCAAGTGCCCACTAGTTAACATAGATAGTCCAAGTGCCCGCTAGGGAACATACATAGTCCAAGTGCCCGCTAGGTAACCTAGATAGTGCATGTGCCCGGTAGTTAACCTACAAAGTCCAAGTGCCCGCTAGGTAACCTGGATAGTCCAAGGGCCCGCTAGTTAACCTACATAGTCCAAGTGCCTGGTAGTTAACTTACATAGTCCAAGTACCCCCTCTGGAACCTACATAGTCCAAGTGCCTGCTAGGGAACCTACATAGTTCAAGTGTCCGTAGGGAATACACAGAATCCAAGTGCCCGCTAGGGAATCTACATAGTCCAAGGGCCCGCTAGATAATCTACATAGTCCAAGTACCCGCTAGTTAGCCTAGATCGTCCAAGTGCACGCTAGTTAACCTATATAGTCCAAGGGCCCGCTAGTTAACTTTTATAGTCCAAGTTCCCGCTAGGGAACCTACATAGTCAAAGTGCCCGCTAGGGAACCTACATAGTCCAAGTGTCCGCTAGTTAATCTAGATAGTCCAAGGGCCCGCTAGTTAACCTACATAGTCCAAGCGCCCGCTAGTTAACAAGGATCATCAAAGTGCCCTCTAGTTAACTTACATAGTCCAAAGGACTGCTAGTTAACCTACATAGAGCAAGGGCCCCCTAGTTAACCTTGATAGTCCAAGTGCCCGCTAGTTAACCTACATAGTCCAAGTTCCCGCTAGGTAACCTAGACAGTCCAAGTGACCATTAGGTTACCTACATAGTCCAAGTGCCCGTTCGTTAACCTATATATTCCAAGTGCCCGCTAGGTAACGTAGATAGCCCAAGTGCCCGCTAGGGAACGTACATAGTCCAAGTGCCCGCTAGTTAACCTAGATAGTCCAAGTGCCCGCTAGTTAACCAACATAGTCCAAGTGCCTCCTAGGTAAACTACATAGTCCAAGTGCCCACTAGGTAACCTAGACTGTCCAATTTCCCCCTAGTTAACCTAGACAGTCCAAGTACCCGATAGGGAACCTACATAGTCCAATTGCCCGTTAGCTAACCTAGAGAGTCGAAGTGTCCGCTAGTTAACCTACATAGTCCAAGTGCAAGTTCGTTAACGTAGATAGGCCAAGTGCCTGCTAGGTAACCTAGACAGTCCAAGTGCCCGCTAGGTTACCTACATAGTCCAAGTGCACGTTCGTTAACCTAGATAGTCCAAGTGCCCGCTGGTAACCTACATAGTCCAAGGGCCCGCTAGGTAACCTTGATAGTCCAAGTGCCTTCTAGTTAACCTACATAGTCCAAGTGCCCGGTAGTTAACTTACATAGTTCAAGTGTCCGTAAGGAATATATATAGTCCAAGTGCCCGCTAGGGAACATACAGAGTCTAAGTGCCCGCTAGGGAACCTACATAGTCGAAGTGCCCGCTAGGGAATCTACATAGTCAAAGGGCCCGGTAATTAACATAGATAGTCCAAGTGCCGCTAGTTACTCTACATAGTTCAAGGACCCGCTAGTTAACCTACATAGTCCAAGTGCCTGATAGGGAACCTACATAGTCCAAGTGCCCGCAGAGGAACCTACATAGTCCAAGTGCCCGATATGGAACCTACATATTCCAAGTGCCCGTTAGGGAACCTAGAGAGTCCAAGTGCCCGTAGGGAACCTATATAGTCCAAGTGCCAACTAGGGAGCCTACATAGTCAAAGTGCCCGTTAGGGAACCTGCATTGTGCAAGTGCCCGCTGGTTAACCTAGATAGTCCAAGTGCCCGCTAGTTAACTTACATAGTCCAAGGTCAGCTAGTTAACCTAGATAGTCCAAGTGCCCACTAGTTAACCTACATAGTCCAAGGTCAGCTAGTTAACCTAGATAGTCCAAGTGCCCGCTAGTTAACCTACATAGTCCAAGATCCCGCTAGTTAACCTAGATAGTCCAAGTGCCCGCTAGTTAACCTACATAGTCCTAGGTCCCGCTAGTTAACCTAGATATTCCAAGTGCCTGCTAGTTAACCTAGATCGTCCAAGTGTCCGCTAGTTAACCTACATAGTCCAAGTTCCCGTTAGGTAACCTAGATGTTACAAGTGCCCGCAAGGTAACCTACATAGTCCAAGTGCCCGGTAGGTAACCTAGATATTCCAAGTTCCTGTTAGCTAACCTAGATAATCCAAGTGCCCGCTAGGTAACCTACATAGTCCAAGTGCCCTTTCGTTAACCTAGATAGTCCAAGTGCCCGCTAGGTAACCTACATAGTCAAAGGGCCCGCTAGGTAACCTATATAGTCCAAGTGCCCGTTACATAACCTAGATAGTCCAATTGCCCGCTATGCAACATACATAGTCCAAGTGCCCGCTAGTTAACCTACATAGTCCAATTGCCCGCTAGGCAACCTAGATAGTCCAAGTGCCCGTTCGTTAACCTAGATAGCCAAGTGCCCGCTAGGTAACCTAGACAGTCCAAGTGTCTGCTAGGTAACCTACATAGTCCAAATGCCCGTTCGTTAATCTACATAGTCCAAGGGCCCACTAGTTAACATAGATCGTCTAAGTGTCCTCTAGTTAACTTACATACACCAAATGCACGCTTGTTAACCTACATAGTCCAAGTGCCGCTAGGTAACCTACATAGTGCAAGTGTCCCCTAGTTAACCTACATAGTCCAAGTGGCCGGTAGTTAACATAGTTAGTCCAAGTGCCCACTAGTTAACATAGATAGTCCAAGTGCCCGCTAGGGAACATACATAGTCCAAGTGCCCGCTAGGTAACCTAGATAGTGCATGTGCCCGGTAGTTAACCTACAAAGTCCAAGTGCCCGCTAGGTAACCTGGATAGTCCAAGGGCCCGCTAGTTAACCTACATAGTCCAAGTGCCTGGTAGTTAACTTACATAGTCCAAGTGCCCCCTCTGGAACCTACATAGTCCAAGTGCCTGCTAGGGAACCTACATAGTTCAAGTGTCCGTAGGGAACACACAGAATCCAAGTGCCCGCTAGGGAATCTACATAGTCCAAGGGCCCGCTAGATAATCTACATAGTCCAAGTACCCGCTAGTTAGCCTAGATCGTCCAAGTGCACGCTAGTTAACCTATATAGTCCAAGGGCCCGCTTGTTAACTTTTATAGTCCAAGTTCCCGCTAGGGAACCTACATAGTCAAAGTGCCCGCTAGGGAACCTACATAGTCCAAGTGTCCGCTAGTTAATCTAGATAGTCCAAGTGCCCGCTAGTTAACCTAGATAGTCCAAGCGCCCGCTAGTTAACAAGGATCATCAAAGTGCCCTCTAGTTAACTTACATAGTCCAAAGGACTGCTAGTTAACCTACATAGAGCAAGGGCCCCCTAGTTAACCTTGATAGTCCAAGTGCCCGCTAGTTAACCTACATAGTCCAAGAACCCGCTAGTTAACCTAGATAGTCCAAGTGCCCGCTAGTTAACCTACATAGTCCTAGGGCCCGCTAGTTAACCTAGATATTCCAAGTGTACGCTAGTTAACCTACATAGTCCAAGTTCCCGTTAGGTAACCTAGATAGTACAAGTGCCCGCAAGGTAACCTACATAGTCCAAGTGCCCGCTAGGTAACCTAGATATTCCATGTTCCTGTTAGCTAACCTAGATAATCCAAGTTCCCGCTAGGTAACCTACATAGTCCAAGTGCCCTTTCGTTAACCTAGATAGTCCAAGTGCCCGCTAGGTAACCTACATAGTCAAAGGGCCCGCGAGGTAACCTATATAGTCCAAGTGCCCGTTACCTAACCGAGATAGTCCAATTGCCCGCTATGCAACATACATAGTCCAAGTGCCCACTAGTTAACCTACATAATCCAAGTGCCTGCTAGGTAACCTAGATAGTCCAAGTGCCCGCTAGGTAACTTACATAGTCCAAATGCCCGCTAGGTAACCTACATAGTCCAAATGCCCGTTCGTTAAACTACGTAGTCCAAGGGCCCACTAGTTAACATAGATCGTCTAAGTGTCCTCTAGTTAACCTACATAGTCCAAATGCACGCTAGTTAACCTACATAGTCCAAGTGCCGCTAGGTAACCTACACAGTGCAAGTGTCCCCTAGTTAACCTACATAGTCCAAGTGGCCGGTAGTTAACATAGTTAGTCCAAGTGCCCACTAGTTAACATAGATAGTCCAAGTGCCCGCTAGGGAACATACATAGTCCAAGTGCCCGCTAGGTAACCTAGATAGTGCATGTGCCCGGTAGTTAACCTACAAAGTCCAAGTGCCCGCTAGTTAGCCTAGATCGTCCAAGTGCACGCTAGTTAACCTATATAGTCCAAGGGCCCGCTAGTTAACTTTTATAGTCCAAGTGCCCGCTAGGGAACCTACATAGTCAAAGTGCCCGCTAGGGAACCTACATAGTCCAAGTGTCCGCTAGTTAATCTAGATAGTCCAAGTGCCCGCTAGTTAACCTAGATAGTCCAAGTGCCCGCAAGTTAACAAGGATCATCAAAGTGCCCTCTAGTTAACTTACATAGTCCAAAGGCCTGCTAGTTAACCTACATAGAGCAAGGGCCCGCTAGTTAACCTTGATAGTCCAAGTGCCCGCTAGTTAACCCACATAGTCCAAGTCCCGCTAGGTATCCTAGACAGTCCAAGTGACCATTAGATTACCTACATAGTCCAAGTGCCCGTTCGTTAACCTATATATTCCAAGTGCCCGCTAGGTAACGTAGATAGCCCAAGTGCCCGCTAGGGAACATACATAGTCCAAGTGCCCGCTAGGTAACCTAGATAGTCCAAGTGCCCGCTAGTTAACCAACATAGTCCAAGTGCCTCCTAGGTAAACTACATAGTCCAAGTGCCCACTAGGTAACCTAGACTGTCCAATTGCCCCCTAGTTAACCTAGACAGTCCAAGTACCCGATAGGGTACCTACATAGTCCAATTGCCCGTTAGCTAACCTAGATAGTCGAAGTGTCCGCTAGTTAACCTACATAGTCCAAGTGCAAATTCGTTAACGTAGATAGGCCAAGTGCCTGCTAGGTAACCTAGACAGTTCAAGTGCCCGCTAGGTTACCTACATAGTCCAAGTGCACTTTCCTTAACCTAGATAGTCCAAGTGCCCGCTGGTAACCTACATAGTCCAAGGGCCCGCTAGGTAACCTTGATAGTCCAAGTGCCTTCTAGTTAACCTACATAGTCCAAGTGCCCACTAGGTAACCTAAATAATCCAAATGCCCGCTAGGGAAACTACATAGTCCAAGTGCCCGCTAGTTAACCTAGATAGACCAAGTGCCCGCTAGTAAACCTTGATATTCCAAGGGCCCGCTAGTTAATCTAGATAGTCCAAGTGCCCGCTAGTTAACCTAGATAGTCCAAGTGCCCGCTAGTTAACCTAGATCGTCTAAGTGCCCGCTAGTTAACCTAGATAATCCAAGTGCCCGCTAGTTAACCTACATAGTCCCAGGGCCCTCTAGTTAACCTAGATAGTCCAAGTGTCCGCTAGGGTACGTACATAGTCCAAGTGCCCGCTAGGTAACCTAGATAGTGCAAGTGCCCGCTAGGTAACCTACATAGTCCAAATGCCTGTTCGGTAACCTAGATAGTCCAAGTGCCCGCTAATTAACCTACATAGTCCAAGTGCCCGCTAGGTAACCTAGATAGTGCAAGTGCCCGCTAGGTAACCTACATAGTCCAAATGCCCGTTCGGTAACCTAGATAGTCCAAGTGCCCGCTAATTAACCTACATAGTCCAAGTGCCCGCTAGGTAACCTAGATAGTGCAAGTGCCCACTAGGTAACCTACATAGTCCAAGTGCCCGCTAGTTAACCTAGATAGTCCAAGTTCCCGTTCGTTAACCTAGATAGTCCAAGTGCCCGCTAGGTAACCTAGACAGTCCAAGTGCCTGCTAGGTAACTTACATAGTCCAAATGCCCGTTCGTTAACCTACATAGTCCAAGGGCCCACTATTTAACCTAGATCGTCCAAGTGTCTTTGGTTAACCTACATAGTCCAAGTACCCCCAAGGTAACCTATATAGTCCAAGTTCCAGCTATGTAACCTAGATAGTCCAAGGGCCCGCTAGTTAACCTACATAGTCCAAGTGCCCGCTAGGTAAACTAGATAGTCCAAGTGCCCGCTAAGGAACCTACATAGTCCAAGTGCACGCTAGTTAACCCAGATAGTCCAAGTGCCCGCTAGTTAACCTAGATAGTCCAAGTGCCACTAGGTAACCTACATAGTGCAAGTGTCCCCTAGTTAACCTACATAGTCCAAGTGCCCGCTAGTTAACATAGATAGTCCAAGTGCCCACTAGGGAACGTACATAGTCCAAGTTCCCGCTAGGTAACCTAGATAGTGCAAGTGCCCGGTAGTTAACGTACATAGTCCAAGTGCCCGCTTGGTAACCTGGATAGTCTAAGGGCCCGCTAGTTAACCTACATAGTCCAAGTGCCCGGTAGTTAACTTACATAGTTCAAGTGTCCGTAAGGAACATATATAGTCCAAGTGCCCGCTAGGGAACATACAGAGTCTAAGTGCCCGCTAGGGAACCTACGTAGTCGATGTGCCCGCTAGGGAATCTACATAGTCAAAGGGCCCGCTAGTTAACATAGATAGTCCAAATACCGCTAGTTAATCTACATAGTTCAAGGGTCTGCTAGTTAACCTACATAGTCCAAGTGCCCGTTTGTTAACATAGATAGGCCAAGTGCCTGCTAGGTAACCTATACAGTCCAAGTGCCCGCTAGGTTACCTACATAGTCCAAGTGCAAGTTCGTTAACCTACATAGTCAAAGTGCCTGCTAGGTAACCCTAAATAGTCCAAGTGCCCGCTAGGGAACCTACATAGTCCAAGCGCCCGCTAGGCAACCTAGATAGTCCAATTGCCCATTAGCTAACATAGATAATCGAAGTGTCCGCTAGTTAACCTACATAGTCCAAGTGCCCGTTCGTTAACGTAGATAGGCCAAGTGCCTGCTAGGTAACCTAGACAGTCCAAGTGCCCGCTAGGTTACCTACATAGTCCAAGTGCACGTTCGTTAACCTAGATAGTCAAAGTGCCTGCTAGTTAACCCTAAATAGTCCAAGTGCCCGCTAGGTAACCTAGATAGTCCAATTGACCGTTAGCTAACCTAGATAGTCGAAGTGTCCGCTAGTTAACCTACATAGTCCAAGAGCCCTTTCGTTAACGTAGATAGGCCACGTGTCTGCTAGGTAACCTAGACAGTCCAAGTGCCCGCTAGGTTACCTACATAGTCCAAGTGCACGTTCGTTAACCTAGATAGTCCAAGTGCCCACTGGTAACCTACATAGTCCAAGGGCCCGCTTGGTAACCTTGATAGTCCAAGTGCCTTCTAGTTAACCTACATAGTCCAAGTGCCCGCTAGGTAACCTACATAGTCCAAGTGCCCACTAGGTAACCTAAATAATCCAAATGCCCGCTAGGGAAACTACATAGTCCAAGTGCCCGCTAGTTAACCTAGATAGTCCAAGTGCACGCTGGTAAACCTAGGTAGTCCAAGGGCCCGCTAGTTAATCTAGATAGTCCAAGTGCCCGCTAGTTAACCTAGATCGTCTAAGTGCCCGCTAGTTAACCTAGATAATCCAAGTACCCGCTAGTTAACCTACATAGTCCCAGGGCCCTCTAGTTAACGTAGATAGTCCAAGTGTCCGCTAGGGGACGTACATAGTCCATGTGCCCGCTAGGTAACCTAGATAGTGCAAGTGCCCGCTAGGTAACCTACATAGTCCAAATGCCCGTTCGGTAACCTAGATAGTCCAAGGGCCCGCTAGTTAACCTACATAGTCCAAGTGCCCGCTAGGTAAACTAGATAGTCCAATTGCCCGCTAAGGAACCTACATAGTCCAAGTGCAAGCTAGTTAACCCAGATAGTCCTAGTGCCCGCTAGTTAACCTAGATAGTCCAAGTGCCACTAGGTAACCTACATAGTGCAAGTGTCCCCTAGTTAACCTACATAGTCCAAGTGCCCGCTAGTTAACATAGATATTCCAAGTGCCCACTAGGGAACGTACATAGTCCAAGTGCCCGCTAGGTAACCTAGATAGTGCAAGTGCCCGGTAGTTAACCTACATAGTCCAAGTGCCCGCTAGGTAACCTGGATAGTCTAAAGGCCCGCTAGTTAACCTACATAGTCCAAGTGCCCGGTAGTTAACTTACATAGTTCAAGTGTCCATAAGGAACATATATAATCCAAGTGCCCGCTAGGGAACATACAGAGTCTAAGTGCCCGCTAGGGAATCTACATAGTCGAAGTGCCCGCTAGGGAATCTACATAGTCAAAGGGCCCGCTAGTTAACATAGATAGTCCAAGTACCGCTAGTTAATCTACATAGTTCAAGGGCCCGCTAGTTAACCTACATAGTCCAAGTGCCTGATAGGGAACCTACAGAGTTCAAGTGGCCGCAGAGGAGCCTACATAGTCCAAGTGCCCGTTAGGGAACCTACATAGTCCAATTGCCCGTTAGCTAACCTAGATAGTCGAAGTGTCCACTAGTTAACCTACATAGTCCAAGTGCCCGTTTGTTAACATAGATAGGCCAAGTGCCTGCTAGGTAACCTAGACAGTCCAAGTGCCTGCTAGGTTACCTACATAGTCCAAGTGCACGTTCGTTAACCTAGATAGTCAAAGTGCCTGCTAGGTAACCCTAAATAGTCCAAGTGCCCGCTAGGGAACCTACATAGTCCACGCGCCCGCTATGTAACCTAGATAGTCCAATTGCCCGTTAGCTAACATAGATAATCGAAGTGTCCGCTAGTTAACCTACATAGTCCAAGTGCCCTTTCGTTAACATAGATAGGCCACGTGTCTGCTAGGTAACCTAGACAGTCCAAGTGCCCTCTAGGTTACCTACATAGTCCAAGTGCATGTTCGTTAACCTAGATAGTCCAAGTGCCCGCTGGTAACCTACATAGTCCAAGGGCCCGCTTGGTAACCTTGATAGTCCAAGTGCCTTCTAGTTAACCTACATAGTCCAAGTGCCCGCTAGGTAACCTACATAGTCCAAGTGCCCACTAGGTAACCTAAATAATCCAAATGCCTGCTAGGGAAACTACATAGTCCATGTGCCCGCTAGTTAACCTAGATAGTCCAAGTGCCCGCTAGTAAACCTAGATAGTCCAAGGGCCCGCTAGTTAATCTAGATAGTCCAAGTGCCCGCTAGTTAACCTAGATAGTCCAAGTGCCCGCTAGTTAACCTACATAGTCCAAGGGCCCTCTAGTTAACCTAGATAGTCCAAGTGCCCGCTACGGGACGTACATAGTCCAATTGCCCGCTAGGTAACCTAGATAGTCCAAGTGTCCGCTAGTTAACCTACATAGTCCAAGTGCCCCCTAGGTAACCTAGATAGTCCAAGGTCCTGCTAGTTAACCTACATAGTCCAAGTGCCCGATAGGGAACCTACATATTCCAAGTGCCCGTTAGGAAACCTAGATAGTCCAAGTGCCCGCAGGGAACCTATATAGTCCAAGTGCCCGCTAGGGAACCTACATAGTCAAAGTGCCCGCTAGGGAACCTGCATTGTGCAAGTGCCCGCTAGTTAACCTAGATAGTCCAAGTGCCCGCTAGTTAACCTTGATCATCCAAGTGCCCGCTAGTTAACCTACATAGTCCAAGTGCCTAATAGGGAACCTACATAGTCCAAGTGCCCGCAGAGGAACCTACATAGTCCAAGTGCCCGTTAGGGAACCTAGATAGTCCAAGTGCCCGTAGGGAACCTATATAGTCCAAGTGCCCGCTAGGGAACCTACATAGTCAAAGTGCCCGCTAGGGAACCTGCACTGTGCAAGTGCCCGCTAGTTAACCTAGATAGTCCTAGTGCCCGCTAGTTAACCTAGATAGTCGAAGTGCCCGATAGTTAACCTACATAGTCCAAGGTCAGCTAGTTAACCTAGATAGTCCAAGTGCCCGCTAGTTAACCTTCATAGTCCAAGTTCCCGCTAGGTAACCTAGATAGTTCAAGTGCCCGTTACCTAACCTAGATAATCCAATTGCCCACTATGCAACATACATAGTCCAAGTGCCCATTCGTTAACCTAGAAGTCCAAGTGCCCGCTAGGTAACCTACATAGTCCAAATGCCCATTCGGTAACCTAGATATTCCAAGTGCCCGCTAATTAACCTACAGAGTCCAAGTGCCCGCAAGGTAACCTACATAGTCCAAGTGTCCGCTAGTTAACATAGATAGTCCAAGTGCCCGTTCGTTAACCTAGATAGTCCAAGTGCCCGCTACGTAACCTAGATAGTGCAAGTGCCCACTAGGTAACCTACATAGTCCAAGTGCCCGCTAGTTAACCTAGATAGTCCAAGTTCCCGTTCGTTAACCTAGATAGTCCAAGTGCCCGCTAGGTAACCCAGACAGTCCAAGTGCCTGCTAGGTAACTTACATAGTCCAAATGCCCGTTCGTTAACCTACATAGTCCAAGGGCCCACTATTTAACCTAGATCGTCCAAGTGTCTTTGGTTAACCTACATAGTCCAAGTGCTCCCAAGGTAACCTATATAGTCCAAGTTCCAGCTATGTAACCTAGATAGTCCAAGGGCCCGCTAGTTAACCTACATAGTCCAAGTGCCCGCTAGGTAAACTAGATAGTCCAAGTGCCCGCTAAGGAACCTACATAGTCCAAGTGCACGCTAGTTAACCCAGATAGTCCAAGTGCCCGCTAGTTAACCTAGATAGTCCAAGTGCCACTAGGTAACCTACATAGTGCAAGTGTCCCCTAGTTAACCTACATAGTCCAAGTGCCCGCTAGTTAACATAGATAGTCCAAGTGCCCACTAGGGAACGTACATAGTCCAAGTTCCCGCTAGGTAACCTAGATAGTGCAAGTGCCCGGTAGTTAACCTACATAGTCCAAGTGCCCGCTTGGTAACCTGGATAGTCTAAGGGCCCGCTAGTTAACCTACATAGTCCAAGTGCCCGGTAGTTAACTTACATAGTTCAAGTGTCCGTAAGGAACATATATAGTCCAAGTGCCCGCTAGGGAACATACAGAGTCTAAGTGCCCGCTAGGGAACCTACGTAGTCGATGTGCCCGCTAGGGAATCTACATAGTCAAAGGGCCCGCTAGTTAACATAGATAGTCCAAATACCGCTAGTTAATCTACATAGTTCAAGGGTCTGCTAGTTAACCTACATAGTCCAAGTGCCCGTTTGTTAACATAGATAGGCCAAGTGCCTGCTAGGTAACCTATACAGTCCAAGTGCCCGCTAGGTTACCTACATAGTCCAAGTGCAAGTTCGTTAACCTACATAGTCAAAGTGCCTGCTAGGTAAACCTAAATAGTCCAAGTGCCCGCTAGGGAACCTACATAGTCCAAGTGCCCGCTAGGTAACCTACATAGTCCAAATGCCCATTCGGTAACCTAGATATTCCAAGTGCCCGCTAATTAACCTACAGAGTCCAAGTGCCCGCAAGGTAACCTACATAGTCCAAGTGCACGCTAGTTAACCCAGATAGTCCAAGTGCCCGCTAGTTAACCTAGATAGTCCAAGTGCCACTAGGTAACCTACATAGTGCAAGTGTCCCCTAGTTAACCTACATAGTCCAAGTGCCCGCTAGTTAACATAGATAGTCCAAGTGCCCACTAGGGAACGTACATAGTCCAAGTTCCCGCTAGGTAACCTAGATAGTGCAAGTGCCCGGTAGTTAACCTACATAGTCCAAGTGCCCGCTTGGTAACCTGGATAGTCTAAGGGCCCGCTAGTTAACCTACATAGTCCAAGTGCCCGGTAGTTAACTTACATAGTTCAAGTGTCCGTAAGGAACATATATAGTCCAATTGCCCGCTATGCAACATACATAGTCCAAGTGCCCGCTAGTTAACCTACATAGTCCAATTGCCCGCTAGGTAACTTAGATAGTCCAAGTGCCCGCTAGGTAACTTACATAGTACAAATGCCTGCTTGGCAACCTAAATAGTCCAAGTGCCCGTTCGTTAACCTAGATAGCCAAGTGCCCGCTAGGTAACCTAGACAGTCCAAGTGTCTGCTAGATAACCTACATAGTCCAAATGCCCGTTCGTTAACCTACATAGTCCAAGGGCCCACTAGTTAACATAGATCGTCTAAGTGTCCTCTAGTTAACCTACATAGTCCAAATGCACGCTAGTTAACCTACATAGTCCAAGTGCCGCTAGGTAACCTACATAATGCAAGTGTCCCCTAGTTAACCTACATAGTCCAAGTGGCCGGTAGTTAACATAGTTAGTGCAAGTGCCCACTAGTTAACATAGATAGTCCATGTGCCCACTAGGTAACCTAGACAGTCCAAGTGCCTGCTAGGTAACCTACATCGTCCAAGTGCCCGTTTGTTAACCTACATAGTCCAAGGGCCCACTATTTAACCTAGATCGTCCAAGTGTCTTTGGTTAACCTACATAGTCCAAGTGCCCGCAAAGTAACCTATATAGTCCAAGTTCCAGCTATGTAACCTAGATAGTCCAAGTGCCTGATAGGGAACCTACATAGTCCAAGTGTCCGCAGAGGAACCTACATAGTCCAAGTGCCCGATATGGAACCTACATATTCCAATTGCCCATTAGGGAACCTAGATAGTCCAAGTGCCCGTAGGGAACCTATATAGTCCAAGTGCCAACTAGGGAACCTACATAGTCAAAGTGCCCGCTAGGGAACCTGCATTGTGCAAGTGCCCGCAGGTTAACCTAGATAGGCCAAGTGCCCGCTAGTTAACTTACATAGTCCAAGGTCAGCTAGTTAACCTAGATAGTCCAAGTGCCCACTAGTTAACCTACATAGTCCAAGGTCAGCTAGTTAACCTAGATAGTCCAAGTGCCCGCTAGTTAACCTACATAGTCCAAGATCCCGCTAGTTAACCTAGATAGTCCAAGTGCCCGCTAGTTAACCTACATAGTCCTAGGTCCCGCTAGTTAACCTAGATATTCCAAGTGCCTGCTAGTTAACCTAGATCGCCCAAGTGTCCGCTAGTTAACCTACATAGTCCAAGTGCCCGATATGGAACCTACATATTCCAATTGCCCATTAGGGAACCTAGATAGTCCAAGTGCCCGTAGGGAACCTATATAGTCCAAGTGCCAACTAGGGAACCTACATAGTGAAAGTGCCCGCTAGGGAACCTGCATTGTGCAAGTGCCCGCTGGTTAACCTAGATAGGCCAAGTGCCCGCTAGTTAACTTACATAGTCCAAGGTCAGCTAGTTAACCTAGATAGTCCAAGTGCCCACTAGTTAACCTACATAGTCCAAGGTCAGCTAGTTAACCTAGATAGTCCAAGTGCCCGCTAGTTAACCTACATAGTCCAAGATCCCGCTAGTTAACCTAGATAGTCCAAGTGCCCGCTAGTTAACCTACATAGTCCTAGGTCCCGCTAGTTAACCTAGATATTCCAAGTGCCTGCTAGTTAACCTAGATCGTCCAAGTGTCCGCTAGTTAACCTACATAGTCCAAGTTCCCGTTAGGTAACCTAGATATTACAAGTGCCCGCAAGGTAACCTACATAGTCCAAGTGCCCGGTAGGTAACCTAGATATTCCAAGTTCCTGTTAGCTAACCTAGATAATCCAAGTGCCCGCTAGGTAACCTACATAGTCCAAGTGCCCTTTCGTTAACCTAGATAGTCCAAGTGCCCGCTAGGTAACCTACATAGTCAAAGGGCCCGCTAGGTAACCTATATAGCCAAGTGCCCGTTACATAACCTAGATAGTCCAATTGCCCGCTATGCAACATACATAGTCCAAGTGCCCGCTAGTTAACCTACATAGTCCAATTGCCCGCTAGGTAACCTAAATAGTCCAAGTGCCCGCTAGGTAACTTACATAGTCCAAATGCCCGCTAGGCAACCTAGATAGTCCAAGTGCCCGTTCGTTAACCTAGATAGCCAAGTGCCTGCTAGGTAACCTAGACAGTCCAAGTGTCTGCTAGGTAACCTACATAGTCCAAATGCCCGTTCGTTAATCTACATAGTCCAAGGGCCCACTAGTTAACATAGATCGTCTAAGTGTCCTCTAGTTAACTTACATACACCAAATGCACGCTAGCTAGTTAACCTACATAGTCCAAGTGCCGCTAGGTAACCTACATAGTGCAAGTGTCCCCTAGTTAACCTACATAGTCCAAGTGGCCGGTAGTTAACATAGTTAGTCCAAGTGCCCACTAGTTAACATAGATAGTCCAAGTGCCCGCTAGTTAACCTACATAGTCCAAGTGCCTGGTAGTTAACTTACATAGTCCAAGTGCCCCCTCTGGAACCTACATAGTCCAAATGCCTGCTAGGGAACCTACATAGTTCAAGTGTCCGTAGGGAATACACAGAATCCAAGTGCCCGCTAGGGAATCTACATAGTCCAAGGGCCCGCTAGATAATCTACATAGTCCAAGTACCCGCTAGTTAGCCTAGATCGTCCAAGTGCACGCTAGTTAACCTATATAGTCCAAGGGCCCGCTAGTTAACTTTTATAGTCCAAGTTCCCGATAGGGAACCTACATAGTCAAAGTGCCCGCTAGGGAACCTACATAGTCCAAGTGTCCGCTAGTTAATCTAGATAGTCCAAGTGTCCGCTAGTTAACCTAGATAGTCCAAGCGCCCGCTAGTTAACAAGGATCATCAAAGTGCCCTCTAGTTAACTTACATAGTCCAAAGGACTGCTAGTTAACCTACATAGAGCAAGGGCCCCCTAGTTAACCTTGATAGTCCAAGTGCCCGCTAGTTAACCTACATAGTCCAAGTTCCCGCTAGGTAACCTAGACAGTCCAAGTGACCATTAGGTTACCTACATAGTCCATGTGCCCGTTCGTTAACCTATATATTCCAAGTGCCCGCTAGGTAACGTAGATAGCCCAAGTGCCCGCTAGGGAACGTACATAGTCCAAGTGCCCTCTAGGTAACCTAGATAGTCCAAGTGCCCGCTAGTTAACCAACATAGTCCAAGTGCCTCCTAGGTAAACTACATAGTCCAAGTGCCCACTAGGTAACCTAGACTGTCCAATTTCCCCCTAGTTAACCTAGACAGTCCAAGTACCCGATAGGGAACCTACATAGTCCAATTGCCCGTTAGCTAACCTAGAGAGTCGAAGTGTCCGTTAGTTAACCTACATAGTCCAAGTGCAAGTTCGTTAACGTAGATAGGCCAAGTGCCTGCTAGGTAACCTAGACAGTCCAAGTGCCCGCTAGGTTACCTACATAGTCCAAGTGCACGTTCGTTAACCTAGATAGTCCAAGTGCCCGCTGGTAACCTACATAGTCCAAGGGCCCGCTAGGTAACCTTGATAGTCCAAGTGCCTTCTAGTTAACCTACATAGTCCAAGTGCCCGGTAGTTAACTTACATAGTTCAAGTGTCCGTAAGGAACATATATAGTCCAAGTGCCCGCTAGGGAACATACAGAGTCTAAGTGCCCGCTAGGGAACCTACATAGTCGAAGTGCCCGCTAGGGAATCTACATAGTCAAAGGGCCCGCTAGTTAACATAGATAGTCCAAGTGCCGCTAGTTACTCTACATAGTTCAAGGACCCGCTAGTTAACCTACATAGTCCAAGTGCCTGATAGGGAACCTACATAGTCCAAGTGCCCGCAGAGGAACCTACATAGTCCAAGTGCCCGATATGGAACCTACATATTCCAAGTGCCCGTTAGGGAACCTAGATAGTCCAACGCCCGTAGGGAACCTATATAGTCCAAGTGCCAACTAGGGAACCTACATAGTCAAAGTGCCCGCTAGGGAACCTGCATTGTGCAAGTGCCCGCTGGTTAACCTAGATAGTCCAAGTGCCCGCTAGTTAACTTACATAGTCCAAGGTCAGCTAGTTAACCTAGATAGTCCAAGTGCCCACTAGTTAACCTACATAGTCCAAGGTCAGCTAGTTAACCTAGATAGTCCAAGTGCCCGCTAGTTAACCTACATAGTCCAAGATCCCGCTAGTTAACCTAGATAGTCCAAGTGCCCGCTAGTTAACCTACATAGTCCTAGGTCCCGCTAGTTAACCTAGATATTCCAAGTGCCTGCTAGTTAACCTAGATCGTCCAAGTGTCCGCTAGTTAACCTACATAGTCCAAGTTCCCGTTAGGTAACCTAGATGTTACAAGTGCCCGCAAGGTAACCTACATAGTCCAAGTGCCCGGTAGGTAACCTAGATATTCCAAGTTCCTGTTAGCTAACCTAGATAATCCAAGTGCCCGCTAGGTAACCTACATAGTCCAAGTGCCCTTTCTTTAACCTAGATAGTCCAAGTGCCCGCTAGGTAACCTACATAGTCAAAGGGCCCGCTAGGTAACCTATATAGTCCAAGTGCCCGTTACATAACCTAGATAGTCCAATTGCCCGCTATGCAACATACATAGTCCAAGTGCCCGCTAGTTAACCTACATAGTCCAATTGCCCGCTAGGTAACCTAGATAGTCCAAGTGCCCGCTAGGTAACTTACATAGTCCAAATGCCCGCTAGGCAACCTAGATAGTCCAAGTGCCCGTTCGTTAACCTAGATAGCCAAGTGCCCGCTAGGTAACCTAGACAGTCCAAGTGTCTGCTAGGTAACCTACATAGTCCAAATGCCCGTTCGTTAATCTACATAGTCCAAGGGCCCACTAGTTAACATAGATCGTCTAAGTGTCCTCTAGTTAACTTACATACACCAAATGCACGCTTGTTAACCTACATAGTCCAAGTGCCGCTAGGTAACCTACATAGTGCAAGTGTCCCCTAGTTAACCTACATAGTCCAAGTGCCCGCTAGGGAACATACATAGTCCAAGTGCCCGCTAGGTAACCTAGATAGTGCATGTGCCCGGTAGTTAACCTACAAAGTCCAAGTGCCCGCTAGGTAACCTGGATAGTCCAAGGGCCCGCTAGTTAACCTACATAGTCCAAGTGCCTGGTAGTTAACTTACATAGTCCAAGTGCCCCCTCTGGAACCTACATAGTCCAAGTGCCTGCTAGGGAACCTACATAGTTCAAGTGTCCGTAGGGAACACACAGAATCCAAGTGCCCGCGAGGGAATCTACATAGTACAAGGGCCCGCTAGATAATCTACATAGTCCAAGTACCCGCTAGTTAGCCTAGATCGTCCAAGTGCACGCTAGTTAACCTATATAGTCCAAGGGCCCGCTAGTTAACTTTTATAGTCCAAGTTCCCGCTAGGGAACCTACATAGTCAAAGTGCCCGCTAGGGAACCTACATAGTCCAAGTGTCCGCTAGTTAATCTAGATAGTCCAAGTGCCCGCTAGTTAAACTAGATAGTCCAAGCGCCCGCTAGTTAACAAGGATCATCAAAGTGCCCTCTAGTTAACTTACATAGTCCAAAGGACTGCTAGTTAACCTACATAGAGCAAGGGCCCCCTAGTTAACCTTGATAGTCCAAGTGCCCGCTAGTTAACCTACATAGTCCAAGAACCCGCTAGTTAACCTAGATAGTCCAAGTGCCCGCTAGTTAACCTACATAGTCCTAGGGCCCGCTAGTTAACCTAGATATTCCAAGTGTACGCTAGTTAACCTACATAGTCCAAGTTCCCGTTAGGTAACCTAGATAGTACAAGTGCCCGCAAGGTAACCTACATAGTCCAAGTGCCCGCTAGGTAACCTAGATATTCCATGTTCCTGTTAGCTAACCTAGATAATCCAAGTGCCCGCTAGGTAACCTACATTGTCCAAGTGCCCTTTCGTTAACCTAGATAGTCCAAGTGCCCGCTAGGTAACCTACATAGTCAAAGGGCCCGCGAGGTAACCTATATAGTCCAAGTGCCCGTTACCTAACCGAGATAGTCCAATTGCCCGCTATGCAACATACATAGTCCAAGTGCCCACTAGTTAACCTACATAATCCAAGTGCCTGCTAGGTAACCTAGATAGTCCAAGTGCCCGCTAGGTAACTTACATAGTCCAAATGCCCGCTAGGTAACCTACATAGTCCAAATGCCCGTTCGTTAACCTACATAGTCCAAGGGCCCACTAGTTAACATAGATCGTCTAAGTGTCCTCTAGTTAACCTACATAGTCCAAATGCACGCTAGTTAACCTACATAGTCCAAGTGCCGCTAGGTAACCTACATAGTGCAAGTGTCCCCTAGTTAACCTACATAGTCCAAGTGGCCGATAGTTAACATAGTTAGTCCAAGTGCCCACTAGTTAACATAGATAGTCCAAGTGCCCGCTAGGGAACATACATAGTCCAAGTGCCCGCTAGGTAACCTAGATAGTGCATGTGCCCGGTAGTTAACCTACAAAGTCCAAGTGCCCGCTAGTTAGCCTAGATCGTCCAAGTGCACGCTAGTTAACCTATATAGTCCAAGGGCCCGCTAGTTAACTTTTATAGTCCAAGTGCCCGCTAGGGAACCTACATAGTCAAAGTGCCCGCTAGGGAACCTACATAGTCCAAGTGTCCGCTAGTTAATCTAGATAGTCCAAGTGCCCGCTAGTTAACCTAGATAGTCCAAGTGCCCGCAAGTTAACAAGGATCATCAAAGTGCCCTCTAGTTAACTTACATAGTCCAAAGGCCTGCTAGTTAACCTACATAGAGCAAGGGCCCGCTAGTTAACCTTGATAGTCCAAGTGCCCGCTAGTTAACCTACATAGTCCAAGTCCCGCTAGGTATCCTAGACAGTCCAAGTGACCATTAGATTACCTACATAGTCCAAGTGCCCGTTCGTTAACCTATATATTCCAAGTGCCCGCTAGGTAACGTAGATAGCCCAAGTGCCCGCTAGGGAACATACATAGTCCAAGTGCCCGCTAGGTAACCTAGATAGTCCAAGTGCCCGCTAGTTAACCAACATAGTCCAAGTGCCTCCTAGGTAAACTACATAGTCCAAGTGCCCACTAGGTAACTTAGACTGTCCAATTGCCCCCTAGTTAACCTAGACAGTCCAAGTACCCGATAGGGTACCTACATAGTCCAATTGCCCGTTAGCTAACCTAGAGAGTCGAAGTGTCCGCTAGTTAACCTACATAGTCCAAGTGCAAGTTCGTTAACGTAGATAGGCCAAGTGCCTGCTAGGTAACCTAGACAGTTCAAGTGCCCGCTAGGTTACCTACATAGTCCAAGTGCACTTTCCTTAACCTAGATAGTCCAAGTGCCCGCTGGTAACCTACATAGTCCAAGGGCCCGCTAGGTAACCTTGATAGTCCAAGTGCCTTCTAGTTAACCTACATAGTCCAATTGCCCACTAGGTAACCTAAATAATCCAAATGCCCGCTAGGGAAACTACATAGTCCAAGTGCCCGCTAGTTAACCTAGATAGTCCAAGTGCCCGCTAGTAAACCTTGATAGTCCAAGGGCCCGCTAGTTAATCTAGATAGTCCTAGTGCCCGCTAGTTAACCTAGATAGTCCAAGTGCCCGCTAGTTAACCTAGATCGTCTAAGTGCCCGCTAGTTAACCTAGATAATCCAAGTGCCCGCTAGTTAACCTACATAGTCCCAGGGCCCTCTAGTTAACCTAGATAGTCCAAGTGTCCGCTAGGGGACGTACATAGTCCAAGTGCCCGCTAGGTAACCTAGATAGTGCAAGTGCCCGCTAGGTAACCTACATAGTCCAAATGCCTGTTCGGTAACCTAGATAGTCCAAGTGCCCGCTAATTAACCTACATAGTCCAAGTGCCCGCTAGGTAACCTAGATAGTGCAAGTGCCCGCTAGGTAACCTACATAGTCCAAATGCCCGTTCGGTAACCTAGATAGTCCAAGTGCCCGCTAATTAACCTACATAGTCCAAGTGCCCGCTAGGTAACCTAGATAGTGCAAGTGCCCACTAGGTAACCTACATAGTCCAAGTGCCCGCTAGTTAACCTAGATAGTCCAAGTTCCCGTTCGTTAACCTAGATAGTCCAAGTGCCCGCTAGGTAACCTAGACAGTCCAAGTGCCTGCTAGGTAACTTACATAGTCCAAATGCCCGTTCGTTAACCTACATAGTCCAAGGGCCCACTATTTAACCTAGATCGTCCAAGTGTCTTTGGTTAACCTACATAGTCCAAGTACCCCCAAGGTAACCTATATAGTCCAAGTTCCAGCTATGTAACCTAGATAGTCCAAGGGCCCGCTAGTTAACCTACATAGTCCAAGTGCCCGCTAGGTAAACTAGATAGTCCAAGTGCCCGCTAAGGAACCTACTTGTCCAAGTGCACGCTAGTTAACCCAGATAGTCCAAGTGCCCGCTAGTTAACCTAGATAGTCCAAGTGCCACTAGGTAACCTACATAGTGCAAGTGTCCCCTAGTTAACCTACATAGTCCAAGTGCCCGCTAGTTAACATAGATAGTCCAAGTGCCCACTAGGGAACGTACATAGTCCAAGTTCCCGCTAGGTAACCTAGATAGTGCAAGTGCCCGGTAGTTAACCTACATAGTCCAAGTGCCCGCTTGGTAACCTGGATAGTCTAAGGGCCCGCTAGTTAACCTACATAGTCCAAGTGCCCGGTAGTTAACTTACATAGTTCAAGTGTCCGTAAGGAACATATATAGTCCAAGTGCCCGCTAGGGAACATACAGAGTCTAAGTGCCCGCTAGGGAACCTACGTAGTCGATGTGCCCGCTAGGGAATCTACATAGTCAAAGGGCCCGCTAGTTAACATAGATAGTCCAAATACCGCTAGTTAATCTACATAGTTCAAGGGTCTGCTAGTTAACCTACATAGTCCAAGTGCCCGTTTGTTAACATAGATAGGCCAAGTGCCTGCTAGGTAACCTATACAGTCCAAGTGCCCGCTAGGTTACCTACATAGTCCAAGTGCAAGTTCGTTAACCTACATAGTCAAAGTGCCTGCTAGGTAACCCTAAATAGTCCAAGTGCCCGCTAGGGAACCTACATAGTCCAAGCGCCCGCTAGGCAACCTAGATAGTCCAATTGCCCGTTAGCTAACATAGATAATCGAAGTGTCCGCTAGTTAACCTACATAGTCCAAGTGCCCGTTCGTTAACGTAGATAGGCCAAGTGCCTGCTAGGTAACCTAGACAGTCCAAGTGCCCGCTAGGTTACCTACATAGTCCAAGTGCACGTTCGTTAACCTAGATAGTCAAAGTGCCTGCTAGTTAACCCTAAATAGTCCAAGTGCCCGCTCGGTAACCTAGATAGTGCAATTGCCCGTTAGCTAACCTAGATAGTCGAAGTGTCCGCTAGTTAACCTACATAGTCCAAGAGCCCTTTCGTTAACGTAGATAGGCCACGTGTCTGCTAGGTAACCTAGACAGTCCAAGTGCCCGCAAGGTTACCTACATAGTCCAAGTGCACGTTCGTTAACCTAGATAGTCCAAGTGCCCGCTGGTAACCTACATAGTCCAAGGGCCCGCTTGGTAACCTTGATAGTCCAAGTGCCTTCTAGTTAACCTACATAGTCCAAGTGCCCGCTAGGTAACCTACATAGTCCAAGTGCCCACTAGGTAACCTAAATAATCCAAATGCCCGCTAGGGAAACTACATAGTCCAAGTGCCCGCTAGGTAACCTACATAGTCCAAGTGCACGCTAGTAAACCTAGGTAGTCCAAGGGCCCGCTAGTTAATCTAGATAGTCCAAGTGCCCGCTAGTTAACCTAGATAGTCCATGTACCCGCTAGTTAACCTAGATCGTCTAAGTGCCCGCTAGTTAACCTAGATAGTCCAAGTGCCCGCTAGTTAACCTACATAGTCCAAGGGCCCTCTAGTTAACCTAGATAGTCCAAGTGCACGCTACGGGACGTACATAGTCCAATTGCCCGCTAGGTAACCTAGATAGTCCAAGTGTCCGCTAGTTAACCTACATAGTCCAAGTGCCCCCTAGGTAACCTAGATAGTCCAAGGTCCTGCTAGTTAACCTACATAGTCCAAGTGCCCGATAGGGAACCTACATATTCCAAGTGCCCGTTAGGGAACCTAGATAGTCAAAGTGCCCGCAGGGAACCTATATAGTCCAAGTGCCCGCTAGGGAACCTACATAGTCAAAGTACCCGCTAGGGAACCTGCATTGTGCAAGTGCCCGCTAGTTAACCTAGATAGTCCTAGTGCCCGCTAGTTAACCTAGATAGTCCAAGTGCCCGCTAGTTAACCATGATCATCCAAGTGCCCGCTAGTTAACCTACATAGTCCAAGTGCCTAATAGGGAACCTACATAGTCCAAGTGCCCGCAGAGGAACCTACATAGTCCAAGTGCCCGTTAGGGAACCTAGATAGTCCAAGTGCCCGTAGGGAACCTATATAGTCCAAGTGCCCGCTAGGGAACCTACATAGTCAAAGTGCCCGCTAGGGAACCTGCACTGTGCAAGTGCCCGCTAGTTAACCTAGATAGTCCTAGTGCCCGCTAGTTAACCTAGATAGTCGAAGTGCCCGATAGTTAACCTACATAGTCCAAGGTCAGCTAGTTAACCTAGATAGTCCAAGTGCCCGCTAGTTAACCTTCATAGTCCAAGTTCCCGCTAGGTAACCTAGATAGTTCAAGTGCCCGTTACCTAACCTAGATAATCCAATTGCCCACTATGCAACATACATAGTCCAAGTGCCCATTCGTTAACCTAGAAGTCCAAGTGCCCGCTAGGTAACCTACATAGTCCAAATGCCCATTCGGTAACCTAGATATTCCAAGTGCCCGCTAATTAACCTACAGAGTCCAAGTGCCCGCAAGGAAACCTACATAGTCCAAGTGTCCGCTAGTTAACATAGATAGTCCAAGTGCCCGTTCGTTAACCTAGATAGTCCAAGTGCCCGCTACGTAACCTAGATAGTGCAAGTGCCCACTAGGTAACCTACATAGTCCAAGTGCCCGCTAGTTAACCTAGATAGTCCAAGTTCCCGTTCGTTAACCTAGATAGTCCAAGTGCCCGCTAGGTAACCCAGACAGTCCAAGTGCCTGCTAGGTAACTTACATAGTCCAAATGCCCGTTCGTTAACCTACATAGTCCAAGGGCCCACTATTTAACCTAGATCGTCCAAGTGTCTTTGGTTAACCTACATAGTCCAAGTGCCCCCAAGGTAACCTATATAGTCCAAGTTCCAGCTATGTAACCTAGATAGTCCAAGGGCCCGCTAGTTAACCTACATAGTCCAAGTGCCCGCTAGGTAAACTAGATAGTCCAAGTGCCCGCTAAGGAACCTACATAGTCCAAGTGCACGCTAGTTAACCCAGATAGTCCAAGTGCCCGCTAGTTAACCTAGATAGTCCAAGTGCCACTAGGTAACCTACATAGTGCAAGTGTCCCCTAGTTAACCTACATAGTCCAAGTGCCCGCTAGTTAACATAGATATTCCAAGTGCCCACTAGGGAACGTACATAGTCCAAGTGCCCGCTAGGTAACCTAGATAGTGCAAGTGCCCGGTAGTTAACCTACATAGTCCAAGTGCCCGCTAGGTAACCTGGATAGTCTAAAGGCCCGCTAGTTAACCTACATAGTCGAAGTGCCCGTTAGTTAACTTACATAGTTCAAGTGTCCATAAGGAACATATATAATCCAAGTGCCCGCTAGGGAACATACAGGGTCTAAGTGCCCGCTAGGGAATCTACGTAGTCGAAGTGCCCGCTAGGGAATCTACATAGTCAAAGGGCCCGCTAGTTAACATAAATAGTCCAAGTACCGCTAGTTAATCTACATAGTTCAAGGGCCCGCTAGTTAACCTACATAGTCCAAGTGCCTGATAGGGAACCTACAGAGTTCAAGTGGCCGCAGAGGAGCCTACATAGTCCAAGTGCCCGTTAGGGAACCTACATAGTCCAATTGCCCGTTAGCTAACCTAGATAGTCGAAGTGTCCACTAGTTAACCTACATAGTCCAAGTGCCCGTTTGTTAACATAGATAGGCCAAGTGCCTGCTAGGTAACCTAGACAGTCCAAGTGCCTGCTAGGTTACCTACATAGTCCAAGTGCACGTTCGTTAACCTAGATAGTCAAAGTGCCTGCTAGGTAACCCTAAATAGTCCAAGTGCCCGCTAGGGAACCTACATAGTCCACGCGCCCGCTATGTAACCTAGATAGTCCAATTGCCCGTTAGCTAACATAGATAATCGAAGTGTCCGCTAGTTAACCTACATAGTCCAAGTGCCCTTTCGTTAACATAGATAGGCCACGTGTCTGCTAGGTAACCTAGACAGTCCAAGTGCCCTCTAGGTTACCTACATAGTCCAAGTGCATGTTCGTTAACCTAGATAGTCCAAGTGCCCGCTGGTAACCTACATAGTCCAAGGGCCCGCTTGGTAACCTTGATAGTCCAAGTGCCTTCTAGTTAACCTACATAGTCCAAGTGCCCGCTAGGTAACCTACATAGTCCAAGTGCCCACTAGGTAACCTAAATAATCCAAATGCCTGCTAGGGAAACTACATAGTCCATGTGCCCGCTAGTTAACCTAGATAGTCCAAGTGCCCGCTAGTAAACCTAGATAGTCCAAGGGCCCGCTAGTTAATCTAGATAGTCCAAGTGCCCGCTAGTTAACCTAGATAGTCCAAGTGCCCGCTAGTTAACCTACATAGTCCAAGGGCCCTCTAGTTAACCTAGATAGTCCAAGTGCCCGCTACGGGACGTACATAGTCCAATTGCCCGCTAGGTAACCTAGATAGTCCAAGTGTCCGCTAGTTAACCTACATAGTCCAAGTGCCCCCTAGGTAACCTAGATAGTCCAAGGTCCTGCTAGTTAACCTACATAGTCCAAGTGCCCGATAGGGAACCTACATATTCCAAGTGCCCGTTAGGAAACCTAGATAGTCCAAGTGCCCGCAGGGAACCTATATAGTCCAAGTGCCCGCTAGGGAACCTACATAGTCAAAGTGCCCGCTAGGGAACCTGCATTGTGCAAGTGCCCGCTAGTTAACCTAGATAGTCCAAGTGCCCGCTAGTTAACCTTGATCATCCAAGTGCCCGCTAGTTAACCTACATAGTCCAAGTGCCTAATAGGGAACCTACATAGTCCAAGTGCCCGCAGAGGAACCTACATAGTCCAAGTGCCCGTTAGGGAACCTAGATAGTCCAAGTGCCCGTAGGGAACCTATATAGTCCAAGTGCCCGCTAGGGAACCTACATAGTCAAAGTGCCCGCTAGGGAACCTGCACTGTGCAAGTGCCCGCTAGTTAACCTAGATAGTCCTAGTGCCCGCTAGTTAACCTAGATAGTCGAAGTGCCCGATAGTTAACCTACATAGTCCAAGGTCAGCTAGTTAACCTAGATAGTCCAAGTGCCCGCTAGTTAACCTTCATAGTCCAAGTTCCCGCTAGGTAACCTAGATAGTTCAAGTGCCCGTTACCTAACCTAGATAATCCAATTGCCCACTATGCAACATACATAGTCCAAGTGCCCATTCGTTAACCTAGAAGTAAAAGTGCCCGCTAGGTAACCTACATAGTCCAAATGCCCATTCGGTAACCTAGATATTCCAAGTGCCCGCTAATTAACCTACAGAGTCCAAGTGCCCGCAAGGTAACCTACATAGTCCAAGTGTCCGCTAGTTAACATAGATAGTCCAAGTGCCCGTTCGTTAACCTAGATATTCCAAGTGCCCGCTACGTAACCTAGATAGTGCAAGTGCCCACTAGGTAACCTACATAGTCCAAGTGCCCGCTAGTTAACCTAGATAGTCCAAGTTCCCGTTCGTTAACCTAGATAGTCCAAGTGCCCGCTAGGTAACCCAGACAGTCCAAGTGCCTGCTAGGTAACTTACATAGTCCAAATGCCCATTCGTTAACCTACATAGTCCAAGGGCCCACTATTTAACCTAGATCGTCCAAGTGTCTTTGGTTAACCTACATAGTCCAAGTGCCCCCAAGGTAACCTATATAGTCCAAGTTCCAGCTATGTAACCTAGATAGTCCAAGGGCCCGCTAGTTAACCTACATAGTCCAAGTGCCCGCTAGGTAAACTAGATAGTCCAAGTGCCCGCTAAGGAACCTACATAGTCCAAGTGCAAGCTAGTTAACCCAGATAGTCCAAGTGCCCGCTAGTTAACCTAGATAGTCCAAGTGCCACTAGGTAACCTACATAGTGCAAGTGTCCCCTAGTTAACCTACATAGTCCAAGTGCCCGCTAGTTAACATAGATATTCCAAGTGCCCACTAGGGAACGTACATAGTCCAAGTGCCCGCTAGGTAACCTAGATAGTGCAAGTGCCCGGTAGTTAACCTACATAGTCCAAGTGCCCGCTAGGTAACCTGGATAGTCTAAAGGCCCGCTAGTTAACCTACATAGTCGAAGTGCCCGTTAGTTAACTTACATAGTTCAAGTGTCCATAAGGAACATATATAATCCAAGTGCCCGCTAGGGAACATACAGAGTCTAAGTGCCCGCTAGGGAATCTACATAGTCGAAGTGCCCGCTAGGGAATCTACATAGTCAAAGGGCCCGCTAGTTAACATAGATAGTCCAAGTACCGCTAGTTAATCTACATAGTTCAAGGGCCCGCTAGTTAACCTACATAGTCCAAGTGCCTGATAGGGAACCTACAGAGTTCAAGTGGCCGCAGAGGAGCCTACATAGTCCAAGTGCCCGTTAGGGAACCTACATAGTCCAATTGCCCGTTAGCTAACCTAGATAGTCGAAGTGTCCACTAGTTAACCTACATAGTCCAAGTGCCCGTTTGTTAACATAGATAGGCCAAGTGCCTGCTAGGTAACCTAGACAGTCCAAGTGCCTGCTAGGTTACCTACATAGTCCAAGTGCACGTTCGTTAACCTAGATAGTCAAAGTGCCTGCTAGGTAACCCTAAATAGTCCAAGTGCCCGCTAGGGAACCTACATAGTCCACGCACCCGCTATGTAACCTAGATAGTCCAATTGCCCGTTAGCTAACATAGATAATCGAAGTGTCCGCTAGTTAACCTACATAGTCCAAGTGCCCTTTCGTTAACATAGATAGGCCACGTGTCTGCTAGGTAACCTAGACAGTCCAAGTGCCCTCTAGGTTACCTACATAGTCCAAGTGCATGTTCGTTAACCTAGATAGTCCAAGTGCCCGCTGGTAACCTACATAGTCCAAGGGCCCGCTTGGTAACCTTGATAGTCCAAGTGCCTTCTAGTTAACCTACATAGTCCAAGTGCCCGCTAGGTAACCTACATAGTCCAAGTGCCCACTAGGTAACCTAAATAATCCAAATGCCTGCTAGGGAAACTACATAGTCCATGTGCCCGCTAGTTAACCTAGATAGTCCAAGTGCCCGCTAGTAAACCTAGATAGTCCAAGGGCCCGCTAGTTAATCTAGATAGTCCAAGTGCCCGCTAGTTAACCTAGATAGTCCAAGTGCCCGCTAGTTAACCTACATAGTCCAAGGGCCCTCTAGTTAACCTAGATAGTCCAAGTGCCCGCTACGGGACGTACATAGTCCAATTGCCCGCTAGGTAACCTAGATAGTCCAAGTGTCCGCTAGTTAACCTACATAGTCCAAGTGACCCCTAGGTAACCTAGATAGTCCAAGGTCCTGCTAGTTAACCTACATAGTCCAAGTGCCCGATAGGGAACCTACATATTCCAAGTGCCCGTTAGGAAACCTAGATAGTCCAAGTGCCCGCAGGGAACCTATATAGTCCAAGTGCCCGCTAGGGAACCTACATAGTCAAAGTGCCCGCTAGGGAACCTGCATTGTGCAAGTGCCCGCTAGTTAACCTAGATAGTCCAAGTGCCCGCTAGTTAACCTTGATCATCCAAGTGCCCGCTAGTTAACCTACATAGTCCAAGTGCCTAATAGGGAACCTACATAGTCCAAGTGCCCGCAGAGGAACCTACATAGTCCAAGTGCCCGTTAGGGAACCTAGATAGTCCAACAGCCCGTAGGGAACCTATATAGTCCAAGTGCCCGCTAGGGAACCTACATAGTCAAAGTGCCCGCTAGGGAACCTGCACTGTGCAAGTGCCCGCTAGTTAACCTAGATAGTCCTAGTGCCCGCTAGTTAACCTAGATAGTCGAAGTGCCCGATAGTTAACCTACATAGTCCAAGGTCAGCTAGTTAACCTAGATAGTCCAAGTGCCCGCTAGTTAACCTTCATAGTCCAAGTTCCCGCTAGGTAACCTAGATAGTTCAAGTGCCCGTTACCTAACCTAGATAATCCAATTGCCCACTATGCAACATACATAGTCCAAGTGCCCATTCGTTAACCTAGAAGTCCAAGTGCCCGCTAGGTAACCTACATAGTCCAAATGCCCATTCGGTAACCTAGATATTCCAAGTGCCCGCTAATTAACCTACAGAGTCCAAGTGCCCGCAAGGTAACCTACATAGTCCAAGTGTCCGCTAGTTAACATAGATAGTCCAAGTGCCCGTTCGTTAACCTAGATAGTCCAAGTGCCCGCTACGTAACCTAGATAGTGCAAGTGCCCACAAGGTAACCTACATAGTCCAAGTGCCCGCTAGTTAACCTAGATAGTCCAAGTTCCCGTTCGTTAACCTAGATAGTCCAAGTGCCCGCTAGGTAACCCAGACAGTCCAAGTGCCTGCTAGGTAACTTACATAGTCCAAATGCCCGTTCGTTAACCTACATAGTCCAAGGGCCCACTATTTAACCTAGATCGTCCAAGTGTCTTTGGTTAACCTACATAGTCCAAGTGCTCCCAAGGTAACCTATATAGTCCAAGTTCCAGCTATGTAACCTAGATAGTCCAAGGGCCCGCTAGTTAACCTACATAGTCCAAGTGCCCGCTAGGTAAACTAGATAGTCCAAGTGCCCGCTAAGGAACCTACATAGTCCAAGTGCACGCTAGTTAACCCAGATAGTCCAAGTGCCCGCTAGTTAACCTAGATAGTCCAAGTGCCACTAGGTAACCTACATAGTGCAAGTGTCCCCTGGTTAACCTACATAGTCCAAGTGCCCGCTAGTTAACATAGATAGTCCAAGTGCCCACTAGGGAACGTACATAGTCCAAGTTCCCGCTAGGTAACCTAGATAGTGCAAGTGCCCGGTAGTTAACCTACATAGTCCAAGTGCCCGCTTGGTAACCTGGATAGTCTAAGGGCCCGCTAGTTAACCTACATAGTCCAAGTGCCCGGTAGTTAACTTACATAGTTCAAGTGTCCGTAAGGAACATATATAGTCCAAGTGCCCGCTAGGGAACATACAGAGTCTAAGTGCCCGCTAGGGAACCTACGTAGTCGATGTGCCCGCTAGGGAATCTACATAGTCAAAGGGCCCGCTAGTTAACATAGATAGTCCAAATACCGCTAGTTAATCTACATAGTTCAAGGGTCTGCTAGTTAACCTACATAGTCCAAGTGCCCGTTTGTTAACATAGATAGGCCAAGTGCCTGCTAGGTAACCTATACAGTCCAAGTGCCCGCTAGGTTACCTACATAGTCCAAGTGCAAGTTCGTTAACCTACATAGTCAAAGTGCCTGCTAGGTAACCCTAAATAGTCCAAGTGCCCGCTAGGGAACCTACATAGTCCAAGCGCCCGCTAGGCAACCTAGATAGTCCAATTGCCCGGTAGCTAACATAGATAATCGAAGTGTCCGCTAGTTAACCTACATAGTCCAAGTGCCCGTTCGTTAACGTAGATAGGCCAAGTGCCTGCTAGGTAACCTAGACAGTCCAAGTGCCCGCTAGGTTACCTACATAGTCCAAGTGCACGTTCGTTAACCTAGATAGTCAAAGTGCCTGCTAGGTAACCCTAAATAGTCCAAGTGCCCGCTCGGTAACCTAGATAGTGCAATTGCCCGTTAGCTAACCTAGATAGTCGAAGTGTCCGCTAGTTAACCTACATAGTCCAAGAGCCCTTTCGTTAACGTAGATAGGCCACGTGTCTGCTAGGTAACCTAGACAGTCCAAGTGCCCGCAAGGTTACCTACATAGTCCAAGTGCACGTTCGTTAACCTAGATAGTCCAAGTGCCCGCTGGTAACCTACATAGTCCAAGGGCCCGCTTGGTAACCTTGATAGTCCAAGTGCCTTCTAGTTAACCTACATAGTCCAAGTGCACGCTAGGTAACCTACATAGTCCAAGTGCCCACTAGGTAACCTAAATAATCCAAATGCCCGCTAGGGAAACTACATAGTCCAAGTGCCCGCTAGTTAACCTAGATAGTCCAAGTGCACGCTAGTAAACCTAGGTAGTCCAAGGGCCCGCTAGTTAATCTAGATAGTCCAAGTGCCCGCTAGTTAACCTAGATAGTCCAAGTACCCGCTAGTTAACCTAGATCGTCTAAGTGCCCGCTAGTTAACCTAGATAATCCAAGTACCCGCTAGTTAACCTACATAGTCCCAGGGCCCTCTAGTTAACCTAGATAGTCCAAGTGTCCGCTAGGGGACGTTCATAGTCCAAGTGCCCGCTAGGTAACCTAGATAGTGCAAGTGCCCGCTAGGTAACCTACATAGTCCAAATGCCCGTTCGGTAACCTAGATAGTCCAAGTGCCCGCTAATTAACCTACATAGTCCAAGTGCCCGCTAGGTAAACTAGATAGTCCAAGTGCCCGCTAAGGAACCTACATAGTCCAAGTGCACTCTAGTTAACCCAGATAGTCCAAGTGCCCGCTAAGGGACGTACATAGTCCAATTGCCCGCTAGGTAACCTAGATTGTCCAAGTGTCCGCTAGTTAACCTACATAGTCCAAGTGCCCCCTAGGTAACCTAGATAGTCCAAGGTCCTGCTAGTTAACCTATATAGTCCAAGTGCCCGATAGGGACCCTACATATTCCAAGTGCCCGTTAGGAAACCTAGATAGTCCAAGTGCCCGCAGGGAACCTATATAGTCCAAGTGCCCACTAGGGAACCTACATAGTCAAAGTGCCCGCTAGGGAACCTGCATTGTGCAATTGCCCGCTAGTTAACCTAGATAGTCCTAGTGCCCGCTAGTTAACCTATATAGTCCAAGTGCCCGCTAGTTAACCTTGATCATCCAAGTGCCCGCTAGTTAACCTACATAGTCCAAGTGCCTAATAGGGAACCTACATAGTCCAAGTGCCCGCAGAGGAACCTACATAGTCCAAGTGCCCGTTAGGGAACCTAGATATTCCAAGTGCCCGTAGGGAACCTATATAGTCCAAGTGCCCGCTAGGGAACCTACATAGTCAAAGTGCCCGCTAGGGAACCTGCACTGTGCAAGTGCCCGCTAGTTAACCTAGATTGTCCTAGTGCCCGCTAGTTAACCTAGATAGTCGAAGTGCCCGATAGTTAACCTACATAGTCCAAGGTCAGCTAGTTAACCTAGATAGTCCAAGTGCCCGCTAGTTAACCTACATAGTCCAAGTTCCCGCTAGGTAACCTAGATAGTTCAAGTGCCCGTTACCTAACCTAGATAATCCAATTGCCCACTATGCAACATACATAGTCCAAGTGCCCTCTAGTTAACGTAGATAGTCCAAGTGCCGCTAGTTAATCTACATAGTTTAAGGGCCCGCTAGTTAAGCTACATAGTCCAACTACCCGCTAGTTAACCTAGATCGTCCACGTGTCCGCTAGTTAACCTACATAGTACAAGTGCCCGCTAGGGAACCTACATAGTCCAAGTGCCTGCTAGGGAACCTACATAGTCCAAGTGCCCGCTCTGGAACATACATAGTCCAAGTGCCCTCTAGGGAATCTACATAGTCCAAGGGCCTGCTACTTAACGTAGATAGTCCAAGTGCCGCTAGTTAATCAACATAGTCCAAGGGCCTGCTAGTTAACCTACACAGTCCAAGGGCCCGCTAGTTAACCTACATCGTCCAAGGGCCCGCTAGTTAATCTACAAGGTCCAAGTGCCCGCTAGGTAACTAATATACTCCAAATGCCCGCTAGGGACCCTAATAGTGCAAATGCCCGCTAGTTAACCTAGATAGTCCAAGTGCTCGCTAGTTAACATAGATAGTCCAAGTGCCCGCTAGTTAACCTAGATAGACCAAGTGCCCGCTAGGGAACCTATCTAGTCCAAGTGCCCGATAGGGAACCTACATAGTCCAAGTGCCCACTAGTTAACATAGATAGTCCAAGTACCCGCTAGAAAACGTACATAGTCCAAGTGCCCGCTAGGTAACGTACATAGTCCAAGTGCCCACTAGGTAACCTAGACTGTCCAATTGCCCCCTAGTTAACCTAGACAGTCCAAGTACCCGATAGGGAACCTACATAGTCCAAGTGCCCGCTATGTAACCTAGATTGTCCAATTGCCCGTTAGCTAACCTAGATAGTTGAAGTGTCCGCTAGTTAACCTACATATTCCAAGTGCCCGTTCGTTAACGTAGATAGGCCAAGTGCCTGCTAGGTAACCCAGACAGTCCAAGTGCCCGCTAGGTTACCTACATAGTCCAAGTGCACGTTCGTTAACCTAGATAGTCAAAGTGCCTGCTAGGTAACCTAAATAGTCCAAGTGCCCGCTAGGGAACCTACATAGTCCAAGTGCCCGCTAGGTAACCTAGATAGTCAAATTGCCCGTTAGCTAACCTAGATAATCGAAGGGTCCGCTAGTTAACCTACATAGTCCAAGTGCCCGTTCGTTAACGTAGATAGGCCAAGTGCCTGCTAGGTAACCTAGACAGTCCAAGTGCCCGCTAGGTAACCTAGATAGTCCAAGTGCCCGCTAGGGTAAGTACATAGTTCAATTGCCCGCTAGGAAACCTAGATTGTCCAAGTATCCGCTAGTTAACCTACATACTCCAAGTGCCCCCTAGGTAACCTAGATAGTCCAAGGTCCTGCTAGTTAACCTACATAGTCCAATGCCCGATAGGGAAACTACAAAGTCCAAGTGCACGCTGAGGAACCTACATAGTCCAAGTGCCCGATAGGGAACCTACATATTCCAAGTGCCCTTTAGGGAACCTAGATAGTCCAAGTGCCCGTAGGGAACCTATATAGTCCAAGTGCCCGCTAGGGAACCTACATAGTCCAAGTGCCCGCTCTGGAACATACATAGTCCAAGTGCCCTCTAGGGAATCTACATAGTCCAAGGGCCTGCTACTTAACGTAGATAGTCCAAGTGCCGCTAGTTAATCAACATAGTCCAAGGGCCTGCTAGTTAACCTACACAGTCCAAGGGCCCGCTAGTTAACCTACATCGTCCAAGGGCCCGCTAGTTAATCTACAAGGTCCAAGTGCCCGCTAGGTAACTAATATACTCCAAATGCCCGCTAGGGACCCTAATAGTGCAAATGCCCGCTAGTTAACCTAGATAGTCCAAGTGCTCGCTAGTTAACATAGATAGTCCAAGTGCCCGCTAGTTAACCTAGATAGACCAAGTGCCCGCTAGGGAACCTATCTAGTCCAAGTGCCCGATAGGGAACCTACATAGTCCAAGTGCCCACTAGTTAACATAGATAGTCCAAGTACCCGCTAGAAAACGTACATAGTCCAAGTGCCCGCTAGGTAACGTACATAGTCCAAGTGCCCACTAGGTAACCTAGACTGTCCAATTGCCCCCTAGTTAACCTAGACAGTCCAAGTACCCGATAGGGAACCTACATAGTCCAAGTGCCCGCTATGTAACCTAGATTGTCCAATTGCCCGTTAGCTAACCTAGATAGTTGAAGTGTCCGCTAGTTAACCTACATATTCCAAGTGCCCGTTCGTTAACGTAGATAGGCCAAGTGCCTGCTAGGTAACCCAGACAGTCCAAGTGCCCGCTAGGTTACCTACATAGTCCAAGTGCACGTTCGTTAACCTAGATAGTCAAAGTGCCTGCTAGGTAACCTAAATAGTCCAAGTGCCCGCTAGGGAACCTACATAGTCCAAGTGCCCGCTAGGTAACCTAGATAGTCAAATTGCCCGTTAGCTAACCTAGATAATCGAAGGGTCCGCTAGTTAACCTACATAGTCCAAGTGCCCGTTCGTTAACGTAGATAGGCCAAGTGCCTGCTAGGTAACCTAGACAGTCCAAGTGCCCGCTAGGTAACCTAGATAGTCCAAGTGCCCGCTAGGGTAAGTACATAGTTCAATTGCCCGCTAGGAAACCTAGATTGTCCAAGTATCCGCTAGTTAACCTACATACTCCAAGTGCCCCCTAGGTAACCTAGATAGTCCAAGGTCCTGCTAGTTAACCTACATAGTCCAATGCCCGATAGGGAAACTACAAAGTCCAAGTGCACGCTGAGGAACCTACATAGTCCAAGTGCCCGATAGGGAACCTACATATTCCAAGTGCCCTTTAGGGAACCTAGATAGTCCAAGTGCCCGTAGGGAACCTATATAGTCCAAGTGCCCGCTAGGGAACCTACATAGTCCAAGTGCCCGCTCTGGAACATACATAGTCCAAGTGCCCTCTAGGGAATCTACATAGTCCAAGGGCCTGCTACTTAACGTAGATAGTCCAAGTGCCGCTAGTTAATCAACATAGTCCAAGGGCCTGCTAGTTAACCTACACAGTCCAAGGGCCCGCTAGTTAACCTACATCGTCCAAGGGCCCGCTAGTTAATCTACAAGGTCCAAGTGCCCGCTAGGTAACTAATATACTCCAAATGCCCGCTAGGGACCCTAATAGTGCAAATGCCCGCTAGTTAACCTAGATAGTCCAAGTGCTCGCTAGTTAACATAGATAGTCCAAGTGCCCGCTAGTTAACCTAGATAGACCAAGTGCCCGCTAGGGAACCTATCTAGTCCAAGTGCCCGATAGGGAACCTACATAGTCCAAGTGCCCACTAGTTAACATAGATAGTCCAAGTACCCGCTAGAAAACGTACATAGTCCAAGTGCCCGCTAGGTAACGTACATAGTCCAAGTGCCCACTAGGTAACCTAGACTGTCCAATTGCCCCCTAGTTAACCTAGACAGTCCAAGTACCCGATAGGGAACCTACATAGTCCAAGTGCCCGCTATGTAACCTAGATTGTCCAATTGCCCGTTAGCTAACCTAGATAGTTGAAGTGTCCGCTAGTTAACCTACATATTCCAAGTGCCCGTTCGTTAACGTAGATAGGCCAAGTGCCTGCTAGGTAACCCAGACAGTCCAAGTGCCCGCTAGGTTACCTACATAGTCCAAGTGCACGTTCGTTAACCTAGATAGTCAAAGTGCCTGCTAGGTAACCTAAATAGTCCAAGTGCCCGCTAGGGAACCTACATAGTCCAAGTGCCCGCTAGGTAACCTAGATAGTCAAATTGCCCGTTAGCTAACCTAGATAATCGAAGGGTCCGCTAGTTAACCTACATAGTCCAAGTGCCCGTTCGTTAACGTAGATAGGCCAAGTGCCTGCTAGGTAACCTAGACAGTCCAAGTGCCCGCTAGGTAACCTAGATAGTCCAAGTGCCCGCTAGGGTAAGTACATAGTTCAATTGCCCGCTAGGAAACCTAGATTGTCCAAGTATCCGCTAGTTAACCTACATACTCCAAGTGCCCCCTAGGTAACCTAGATAGTCCAAGGTCCTGCTAGTTAACCTACATAGTCCAATGCCCGATAGGGAAACTACAAAGTCCAAGTGCACGCTGAGGAACCTACATAGTCCAAGTGCCCGATAGGGAACCTACATAGTCCAAGTGCCCTTTAGGGAACCTAGATAGTCCAAGTGCCCGTAGGGAACCTATATAGTCCAAGTGCCCGCTAGGGAACCTACATAGTCAAAGTGCCCGCTAGGGAACCTCCACTGTACAAGTGCCCACTAATTAACCTAGATAGTCCAAGTGCCCGCTAGTTAACCTAGATAGTCCAAGTACCCGCTAGTTAAACTACATAGTCCAAGTGCCTGATAGGGAACCTACATAGTCCAAGTGCCCGCAGAGGAACCTACTTAGTCCAAGTGCCCGTTAGGGAACCTAGATAGTCCAAGTGCCCGTAGGGAACCTATATAGTCCAAGTGCCCTCTAGGGACCCTACATAGTCAAAGTGCCCGCTAGGGAACCTGCACTGTGCAAGTGCCCGCTAAGAAACCAAGATAGTCCCAGTGCCCGCTAGTTAACCTAGATAGTCCAAGTGCTTGCTAGGTAACCTACATAGTCCAAGTGCCCGCTAGTTAACCTAGATAGTCCAAGTGCCCGTTCGTTAACCTAGATAGTCCAAGTGCCCGCTAGGTAACCTATCCAGTCCAAGTGCCTGCTAGGTAACTTACATAGTCCAAATGCCCGTTCGTTAACCTACATAGTCCAAGGGCCCACTATTTAACCTAGATCGTCCAAGTGTCTTTGGTTAACCTACATAGTCCAAGTGCCCCCAAGGTAACCTATATAGTCCAAGTTCCAGCTATGTAACCTAGATAGTCCAAGGGCCCGCTAGTTAACCTACATAGTCCAAGTGCCCGCTAGGTAAACTAGATAGTCCAAGTGCCCGCTAAGGAACCTACATAGTCCAAGTGCACGCTAGTTAACCTAGATAGTCCAAGTGCCCGCTAGTTAACCTAGATAGTCCAAGTGCCACTAGGTAACCTACATAGTGCAAGTGTCCCCTAGTTAACCTACATAGTCCAAGTGCCCGCTAGTTAACATAGATAGTCCAAGTGCCCACTAGGGAATGTACATAGTCCAAGTGCCCGCTAGGTAACCTAGATAGTGCAAGTGCCCGGTAGTTAACCTACATAGTCCAAGTGCCCGCTAGGTAACCTGGATAGTCTAAGGGCCAGCTAGTTAACCTACATAGAGCAAGGGCCCGCTAGTTAACCTTGATAGTCCAAGTGCCCGCTAGTTAACCCACATAGTCCAAGTCCCGCTAGGTATCCTAGACAGTCCAAGTGACCATTAGATTACCTACATAGTCCAAGTGCCCGTTCGTTAACCTATATATTCCAAGTGCCCGCTAGGTAACGTAGATAGCCCAAGTGCCCGCTAGGGAACATACATAGTCCAAGTGCCCGCTAGGTAACCTAGATAGTCCAAGTGCCCGCTAGTTAACCAACATAGTCCAAGTGCCTCCTAGGTAAACTACATAGTCCAAGTGCCCACTAGGTAACCTAGACTGTCCAATTGCCCCCTAGTTAACCTAGACAGTCCAAGTACCCGATAGGGTACCTACATAGTCCAATTGCCCGTTAGCTAACCTAGATAGTCGAAGTGTCCGCTAGTTAACCTACATAGTCCAAGTGCAAATTCGTTAACGTAGATAGGCCAAGTGCCTGCTAGGTAACCTAGACAGTTCAAGTGCCCGCTAGGTTACCTACATAGTCCAAGTGCACTTTCCTTAACCTAGATAGTCCAAGTGCCCGCTGGTAACCTACATAGTCCAAGGGCCCGCTAGGTAACCTTGATAGTCCAAGTGCCTTCTAGTTAACCTACATAGTCCAAGTGCCCACTAGGTAACCTAAATAATCCAAATGCCCGCTAGGGAAACTACATAGTCCAAGTGCCCGCTAGTTAACCTAGATAGACCAAGTGCCCGCTAGTAAACCTTGATAGTCCAAGGGCCCGCTAGTTAATCTAGATAGTCCAAGTGCCCGCTAGTTAACCTAGACAGTCCAAGTGCCCGCTAGTTAACCTAGATCGTCTAAGTGCCCGCTAGTTAACCTAGATAATCCAAGTGCCCGCTAGTTAACCTACATAGTCCCAGGGCCCTCTAGTTAACCTAGATAGTCCAAGTGTCCGCTAGGGTACGTACATAGTCCAAGTGCCCGCTAGGTAACCTAGATAGTGCAAGTGCCCGCTAGGTAACCTACATAGTCCAAATGCCTGTTCGGTAACCTAGATAGTCCAAGTGCCCGCTAATTAACCTACATAGTCCAAGTGCCCGCTAGGTAACCTAGATAGTGCAAGTGCCCGCTAGGTAACCTACATAGTCCAAATGCCCGTTCGGTAACCTAGATAGTCCAAGTGCCCGCTAATTAACCTACATAGTCCAAGTGCCCGCTAGGTAACCTAGATAGTGCAAGTGCCCACTAGGTAACCTACATAGTCCAAGTGCCCGCTAGTTAACCTAGATAGTCCAAGTTCCCGTTCGTTAACCTAGATAGTCCAAGTGCCCGCTAGGTAACCTAGACAGTCCAAGTGCCTGCTAGGTAACTTACATAGTCCAAATGCCCGTTCGTTAACCTACATAGTCCAAGGGCCCACTATTTAACCTAGATCGTCCAAGTGTCTTTGGTTAACCTACATAGTCCAAGTACCCCCAAGGTAACCTATATAGTCCAAGTTCCAGCTATGTAACCTAGATAGTCCAAGGGCCCGCTAGTTAACCTACATAGTCCAAGTGCCCGCTAGGTAAACTAGATAGTCCAAGTGCCCGCTAAGGAACCTACATAATCCAAGTGCACGCTAGTTAACCCAGATAGTCCAAGTGCCCGCTAGTTAACCTAGATAGTCCAAGTGCCACTAGGTAACCTACATAGTGCAAGTGTCCCCTAGTTAACCTACATAGTCCAAGTGCCCGCTAGTTAACATAGATAGTCCAAGTGCCCACTAGGGAACGTACATAGTCCAAGTTCCCGCTAGGTAACCTAGATAGTGCAAGTGCCCGGTAGTTAACCTACATAGTCCAAGTGCCCGCTTGGTAACCTGGATAGTCTAAGGGCCCGCTAGTTAACCTACATAGTCCAAGTGCCCGGTAGTTAACTTACATAGTTCAAGTGTCCGTAAGGAACATATATAGTCCAAGTGCCCGCTAGGGAACATACAGAGTCTAAGTGCCCGCTAGGGAACCTACGTAGTCGATGTGCCCGCTAGGGAATCTACATAGTCAAAGGGCCCGCTAGTTAACATAGATAGTCCAAATACCGCTAGTTAATCTACATAGTTCAAGGGTCTGCTAGTTAACCTACATAGTCCAAGTGCCCGTTTGTTAACATAGATAGGCCAAGTGCCTGCTAGGTAACCTATACAGTCCAAGTGCCCGCTAGGTTACCTACATAGTCCAAGTGCAAGTTCGTTAACCTACATAGTCAAAGTGCCTGCTAGGTAACCCTAAATAGTCCAAGTGCCCGCTAGGGAACCTACATAGTCCAAGCGCCCGCTAGGCAACCTAGATAGTCCAATTGCCCATTAGCTAACATAGATAATCGAAGTGTCCGCTAGTTAACCTACATAGTCCAAGTGCCCGTTCGTTAACGTAGATAGGCCAAGTGCCTGCTAGGTAACCTAGACAGTCCAAGTGCCCGCTAGGTTACCTACATAGTCCAAGTGCACGTTCGTTAACCTAGATAGTCAAAGTGCCTGCTAGTTAACCCTAAATAGTCCAAGTGCCCGCTAGGTAACCTAGATAGTCCAATTGACCGTTAGCTAACCTAGATAGTCGAAGTGTCCGCTAGTTAACCTACATAGTCCAAGAGCCCTTTCGTTAACGTAGATAGGCCACGTGTCTGCTAGGTAACCTAGACAGTCCAAGTGCCCGCTAGGTTACCTACATAGTCCAAGTGCACGTTCGTTAACCTAGATAGTCCAAGTGCCCACTGGTAACCTACATAGTCCAAGGGCCCGCTTGGTAACCTTGATAGTCCAAGTGCCTTCTAGTTAACCTACATAGTCCAAGTGCCCGCTAGGTAACCTACATAGTCCAAGTGCCCACTAGGTAACCTAAATAATCCAAATGCCCGCTAGGGAAACTACATAGTCCAAGTGCCCGCTAGTTAACCTAGATAGTCCAAGTGCACGCTGGTAAACCTAGGTAGTCCAAGGGCCCGCTAGTTAATCTAGATAGTCCAAGTGCCCGCTAGTTAACCTAGATCGTCTAAGTGCCCGCTAGTTAACCTAGATAATCCAAGTACCCGCTAGTTAACCTACATAGTCCCAGGGCCCTCTAGTTAACGTAGATAGTCCAAGTGTCCGCTAGGGGACGTACATAGTCCATGTGCCCGCTAGGTAACCTAGATAGTGCAAGTGCCCGCTAGGTAACCTACATAGTCCAAATGCCCGTTCGGTAACCTAGATAGTCCAAGGGCCCGCTAGTTAACCTACATAGTCCAAGTGCCCGCTAGGTAAACTAGATAGTCCAATTGCCCGCTAAGGAACCTACATAGTCCAAGTGCAAGCTAGTTAACCCAGATAGTCCTAGTGCCCGCTAGTTAACCTAGATAGTCCAAGTGCCACTAGGTAACCTACATAGTGCAAGTGTCCCCTAGTTAACCTACATAGTCCAAGTGCCCGCTAGTTAACATAGATATTCCAAGTGCCCACTAGGGAACGTACATAGTCCAAGTGCCCGCTAGGTAACCTAGATAGTGCAAGTGCCCGGTAGTTAACCTACATAGTCCAAGTGCCCGCTAGGTAACCTGGATAGTCTAAAGGCCCGCTAGTTAACCTACATAGTCGAAGTGCCCGTTAGTTAACTTACATAGTTCAAGTGTCCATAAGGAACATATATAATCCAAGTGCCCGCTAGGGAACATACAGAGTCTAAGTGCCCGCTAGGGAATCTACATAGTCGAAGTGCCCGCTAGGGAATCTACATAGTCAAAGGGCCCGCTAGTTAACATAGATAGTCCAAGTACCGCTAGTTAATCTACATAGTTCAAGGGCCCGCTAGTTAACCTACATAGTCCAAGTGCCTGATAGGGAACCTACAGAGTTCAAGTGGCCGCAGAGGAGCCTACATAGTCCAAGTGCCCGTTAGGGAACCTACATAGTCCAATTGCCCGTTAGCTAACCTAGATAGTCGAAGTGTCCACTAGTTAACCTACATAGTCCAAGTGCCCGTTTGTTAACATAGATAGGCCAAGTGCCTGCTAGGTAACCTAGACAGTCCAAGTGCCTGCTAGGTTACCTACATAGTCCAAGTGCACGTTCGTTAACCTAGATAGTCAAAGTGCCTGCTAGGTAACCCTAAATAGTCCAAGTGCCCGCTAGGGAACCTACATAGTCCACGCGCCCGCTATGTAACCTAGATAGTCCAATTGCCCGTTAGCTAACATAGATAATCGAAGTGTCCGCTAGTTAACCTACATAGTCCAAGTGCCCTTTCGTTAACATAGATAGGCCACGTGTCTGCTAGGTAACCTAGACAGTCCAAGTGCCCTCTAGGTTACCTACATAGTCCAAGTGCATGTTCGTTAACCTAGATAGTCCAAGTGCCCGCTGGTAACCTACATAGTCCAAGGGCCCGCTTGGTAACCTTGATAGTCCAAGTGCCTTCTAGTTAACCTACATAGTCCAAGTGCCCGCTAGGTAACCTACATAGTCCAAGTGCCCACTAGGTAACCTAAATAATCCAAATGCCTGCTAGGGAAACTACATAGTCCATGTGCCCGCTAGTTAACCTAGATAGTCCAAGTGCCCGCTAGTAAACCTAGATAGTCCAAGGGCCCGCTAGTTAATCTAGATAGTCCAAGTGCCCGCTAGTTAACCTAGATAGTCCAAGTGCCCGCTAGTTAACCTACATAGTCCAAGGGCCCTCTAGTTAACCTAGATAGTCCAAGTGCCCGCTACGGGACGTACATAGTCCAATTGCCCGCTAGGTAACCTAGATAGTCCAAGTGTCCGCTAGTTAACCTACATAGTCCAAGTGCCCCCTAGGTAACCTAGATAGTCCAAGGTCCTGCTAGTTAACCTACATAGTCCAAGTGCCCGATAGGGAACCTACATATTCCAAGTGCCCGTTAGGAAACCTAGATAGTCCAAGTGCCCGCAGGGAACCTATATAGTCCAAGTGCCCGCTAGGGAACCTACATAGTCAAAGTGCCCGCTAGGGAACCTGCATTGTGCAAGTGCCCGCTAGTTAACCTAGATAGTCCAAGTGCCCGCTAGTTAACCTTGATCATCCAAGTGCCCGCTAGTTAACCTACATAGTCCAAGTGCCTAATAGGGAACCTACATAGTCCAAGTGCCCGCAGAGGAACCTACATAGTCCAAGTGCCCGTTAGGGAACCTAGATAGTCCAAGTGCCCGTAGGGAACCTATATAGTCCAAGTGCCCGCTAGGGAACCTACATAGTCAAAGTGCCCGCTAGGGAACCTGCACTGTGCAAGTGCCCGCTAGTTAACCTAGATAGTCCTAGTGCCCGCTAGTTAACCTAGATAGTCGAAGTGCCCGATAGTTAACCTACATAGTCCAAGGTCAGCTAGTTAACCTAGATAGTCCAAGTGCCCGCTAGTTAACCTTCATAGTCCAAGTTCCCGCTAGGTAACCTAGATAGTTCAAGTGCCCGTTACCTAACCTAGATAATCCAATTGCCCACTATGCAACATACATAGTCCAAGTGCCCATTCGTTAACCTAGAAGTCCAAGTGCCCGCTAGGTAACCTACATAGTCCAAATGCCCATTCGGTAACCTAGATATTCCAAGTGCCCGCTAATTAACCTACAGAGTCCAAGTGCCCGCAAGGTAACCTACATAGTCCAAGTGTCCGCTAGTTAACATAGATAGTCCAAGTGCCCGTTCGTTAACCTAGATAGTCCAAGTGCCCGCTACGTAACCTAGATAGTGCAAGTGCCCACTAGGTAACCTACATAGTCCAAGTGCCCGCTAGTTAACCTAGATAGTCCAAGTTCCCGTTCGTTAACCTAGATAGTCCAAGTGCCCGCTAGGTAACCCAGACAGTCCAAGTGCCTGCTAGGTAACTTACATAGTCCAAATGCCCGTTCGTTAACCTACATAGTCCAAGGGCCCACTATTTAACCTAGATCGTCCAAGTGTCTTTGGTTAACCTACATAGTCCAAGTGCTCCCAAGGTAACCTATATAGTCCAAGTTCCAGCTATGTAACCTAGATAGTCCAAGGGCCCGCTAGTTAACCTACATAGTCCAAGTGCCCGCTAGGTAAACTAGATAGTCCAAGTGCCCGCTAAGGAACCTACATAGTCCAAGTGCACGCTAGTTAACCCAGATAGTCCAAGTGCCCGCTAGTTAACCTAGATAGTCCAAGTGCCACTAGGTAACCTACATAGTGCAAGTGTCCCCTAGTTAACCTACATAGTCCAAGTGCCCGCTAGTTAACATAGATAGTCCAAGTGCCCACTAGGGAACGTACATAGTCCAAGTTCCCGCTAGGTAACCTAGATAGTGCAAGTGCCCGGTAGTTAACCTACATAGTCCAAGTGCCCGCTTGGTAACCTGGATAGTCTAAGGGCCCGCTAGTTAACCTACATAGTCCAAGTGCCCGGTAGTTAACTTACATAGTTCAAGTGTCCGTAAGGAACATATATAGTCCAAGTGCCCGCTAGGGAACATACAGAGTCTAAGTGCCCGCTAGGGAACCTACGTAGTCGATGTGCCCGCTAGGGAATCTACATAGTCAAAGGGCCCGCTAGTTAACATAGATAGTCCAAATACCGCTAGTTAATCTACATAGTTCAAGGGTCTGCTAGTTAACCTACATAGTCCAAGTGCCCGTTTGTTAACATAGATAGGCCAAGTGCCTGCTAGGTAACCTATACAGTCCAAGTGCCCGCTAGGTTACCTACATAGTCCAAGTGCAAGTTCGTTAACCTACATAGTCAAAGTGCCTGCTAGGTAAACCTAAATAGTCCAAGTGCCCGCTAGGGAACCTACATAGTCCAAGTGCCCGCTAGGTAACCTACATAGTCCAAATGCCCATTCGGTAACCTAGATATTCCAAGTGCCCGCTAATTAACCTACAGAGTCCAAGTGCCCGCAAGGTAACCTACATAGTCCAAGTGTCCGCTAGTTAACATAGATAGTCCAAGTGCCCGTTCGTTAACCTAGATATTCCAAGTGCCCGCTACGTAACCTAGATAGTGCAAGTGCCCACTAGGTAACCTACATAGTCCAAGTGCCCGCTAGTTAACCTAGATAGTCCAAGTTCCCGTTCGTTAACCTAGATAGTCCAAGTGCCCGCTAGGTAACCCAGACAGTCCAAGTGCCTGCTAGGTAACTTACATAGTCCAAATGCCCATTCGTTAACCTACATAGTCCAAGGGCCCACTATTTAACCTAGATCGTCCAAGTGTCTTTGGTTAACCTACATAGTCCAAGTGCCCCCAAGGTAACCTATATAGTCCAAGTTCCAGCTATGTAACCTAGATAGTCCAAGGGCCCGCTAGTTAACCTACATAGTCCAAGTGCCCGCTAGGTAAACTAGATAGTCCAAGTGCCCGCTAAGGAACCTACATAGTCCAAGTGCAAGCTAGTTAACCCAGATAGTCCAAGTGCCCGCTAGTTAACCTAGATAGTCCAAGTGCCACTAGGTAACCTACATAGTGCAAGTGTCCCCTAGTTAACCTACATAGTCCAAGTGCCCGCTAGTTAACATAGATATTCCAAGTGCCCACTAGGGAACGTACATAGTCCAAGTGCCCGCTAGGTAACCTAGATAGTGCAAGTGCCCGGTAGTTAACCTACATAGTCCAAGTGCCCGCTAGGTAACCTGGATAGTCTAAAGGCCCGCTAGTTAACCTACATAGTCGAAGTGCCCGTTAGTTAACTTACATAGTTCAAGTGTCCATAAGGAACATATATAATCCAAGTGCCCGCTAGGGAACATACAGAGTCTAAGTGCCCGCTAGGGAATCTACATAGTCGAAGTGCCCGCTAGGGAATCTACATAGTCAAAGGGCCCGCTAGTTAACATAGATAGTCCAAGTACCGCTAGTTAATCTACATAGTTCAAGGGCCCGCTAGTTAACCTACATAGTCCAAGTGCCTGATAGGGAACCTACAGAGTTCAAGTGGCCGCAGAGGAGCCTACATAGTCCAAGTGCCCGTTAGGGAACCTACATAGTCCAATTGCCCGTTAGCTAACCTAGATAGTCGAAGTGTCCACTAGTTAACCTACATAGTCCAAGTGCCCGTTTGTTAACATAGATAGGCCAAGTGCCTGCTAGGTAACCTAGACAGTCCAAGTGCCTGCTAGGTTACCTACATAGTCCAAGTGCACGTTCGTTAACCTAGATAGTCAAAGTGCCTGCTAGGTAACCCTAAATAGTCCAAGTGCCCGCTAGGGAACCTACATAGTCCACGCGCCCGCTATGTAACCTAGATAGTCCAATTGCCCGTTAGCTAACATAGATAATCGAAGTGTCCGCTAGTTAACCTACATAGTCCAAGTGCCCTTTCGTTAACATAGATAGGCCACGTGTCTGCTAGGTAACCTAGACAGTCCAAGTGCCCTCTAGGTTACCTACATAGTCCAAGTGCATGTTCGTTAACCTAGATAGTCCAAGTGCCCGCTGGTAACCTACATAGTCCAAGGGCCCGCTTGGTAACCTTGATAGTCCAAGTGCCTTCTAGTTAACCTACATAGTCCAAGTGCCCGCTAGGTAACCTACATAGTCCAAGTGCCCACTAGGTAACCTAAATAATCCAAATGCCTGCTAGGGAAACTACATAGTCCATGTGCCCGCTAGTTAACCTAGATAGTCCAAGTGCCCGCTAGTAAACCTAGATAGTCCAAGGGCCCGCTAGTTAATCTAGATAGTCCAAGTGCCCGCTAGTTAACCTAGATAGTCCAAGTGCCCGCTAGTTAACCTACATAGTCCAAGGGCCCTCTAGTTAACCTAGATAGTCCAAGTGCCCGCTACGGGACGTACATAGTCCAATTGCCCGCTAGGTAACCTAGATAGTCCAAGTGTCCGCTAGTTAACCTACATAGTCCAAGTGACCCCTAGGTAACCTAGATAGTCCAAGGTCCTGCTAGTTAACCTACATAGTCCAAGTGCCCGATAGGGAACCTACATATTCCAAGTGCCCGTTAGGAAACCTAGATAGTCCAAGTGCCCGCAGGGAACCTATATAGTCCAAGTGCCCGCTAGGGAACCTACATAGTCAAAGTGCCCGCTAGGGAACCTGCATTGTGCAAGTGCCCGCTAGTTAACCTAGATAGTCCAAGTGCCCGCTAGTTAACCTTGATCATCCAAGTGCCCGCTAGTTAACCTACATAGTCCAAGTGCCTAATAGGGAACCTACATAGTCCAAGTGCCCGCAGAGGAACCTACATAGTCCAAGTGCCCGTTAGGGAACCTAGATAGTCCAACAGCCCGTAGGGAACCTATATAGTCCAAGTGCCCGCTAGGGAACCTACATAGTCAAAGTGCCCGCTAGGGAACCTGCACTGTGCAAGTGCCCGCTAGTTAACCTAGATAGTCCTAGTGCCCGCTAGTTAACCTAGATAGTCGAAGTGCCCGATAGTTAACCTACATAGTCCAAGGTCAGCTAGTTAACCTAGATAGTCCAAGTGCCCGCTAGTTAACCTTCATAGTCCAAGTTCCCGCTAGGTAACCTAGATAGTTCAAGTGCCCGTTACCTAACCTAGATAATCCAATTGCCCACTATGCAACATACATAGTCCAAGTGCCCATTCGTTAACCTAGAAGTCCAAGTGCCCGCTAGGTAACCTACATAGTCCAAATGCCCATTCGGTAACCTAGATATTCCAAGTGCCCGCTAATTAACCTACAGAGTCCAAGTGCCCGCAAGGTAACCTACATAGTCCAAGTGTCCGCTAGTTAACATAGATAGTCCAAGTGCCCGTTCGTTAACCTAGATAGTCCAAGTGCCCGCTACGTAACCTAGATAGTGCAAGTGCCCACAAGGTAACCTACATAGTCCAAGTGCCCGCTAGTTAACCTAGATAGTCCAAGTTCCCGTTCGTTAACCTAGATAGTCCAAGTGCCCGCTAGGTAACCCAGACAGTCCAAGTGCCTGCTAGGTAACTTACATAGTCCAAATGCCCGTTCGTTAACCTACATAGTCCAAGGGCCCACTATTTAACCTAGATCGTCCAAGTGTCTTTGGTTAACCTACATAGTCCAAGTGCTCCCAAGGTAACCTATATAGTCCAAGTTCCAGCTATGTAACCTAGATAGTCCAAGGGCCCGCTAGTTAACCTACATAGTCCAAGTGCCCGCTAGGTAAACTAGATAGTCCAAGTGCCCGCTAAGGAACCTACATAGTCCAAGTGCACGCTAGTTAACCCAGATAGTCCAAGTGCCCGCTAGTTAACCTAGATAGTCCAAGTGCCACTAGGTAACCTACATAGTGCAAGTGTCCCCTGGTTAACCTACATAGTCCAAGTGCCCGCTAGTTAACATAGATAGTCCAAGTGCCCACTAGGGAACGTACATAGTCCAAGTTCCCGCTAGGTAACCTAGATAGTGCAAGTGCCCGGTAGTTAACCTACATAGTCCAAGTGCCCGCTTGGTAACCTGGATAGTCTAAGGGCCCGCTAGTTAACCTACATAGTCCAAGTGCCCGGTAGTTAACTTACATAGTTCAAGTGTCCGTAAGGAACATATATAGTCCAAGTGCCCGCTAGGGAACATACAGAGTCTAAGTGCCCGCTAGGGAACCTACGTAGTCGATGTGCCCGCTAGGGAATCTACATAGTCAAAGGGCCCGCTAGTTAACATAGATAGTCCAAATACCGCTAGTTAATCTACATAGTTCAAGGGTCTGCTAGTTAACCTACATAGTCCAAGTGCCCGTTTGTTAACATAGATAGGCCAAGTGCCTGCTAGGTAACCTATACAGTCCAAGTGCCCGCTAGGTTACCTACATAGTCCAAGTGCAAGTTCGTTAACCTACATAGTCAAAGTGCCTGCTAGGTAACCCTAAATAGTCCAAGTGCCCGCTAGGGAACCTACATAGTCCAAGCGCCCGCTAGGCAACCTAGATAGTCCAATTGCCCGGTAGCTAACATAGATAATCGAAGTGTCCGCTAGTTAACCTACATAGTCCAAGTGCCCGTTCGTTAACGTAGATAGGCCAAGTGCCTGCTAGGTAACCTAGACAGTCCAAGTGCCCGCTAGGTTACCTACATAGTCCAAGTGCACGTTCGTTAACCTAGATAGTCAAAGTGCCTGCTAGGTAACCCTAAATAGTCCAAGTGCCCGCTCGGTAACCTAGATAGTGCAATTGCCCGTTAGCTAACCTAGATAGTCGAAGTGTCCGCTAGTTAACCTACATAGTCCAAGAGCCCTTTCGTTAACGTAGATAGGCCACGTGTCTGCTAGGTAACCTAGACAGTCCAAGTGCCCGCAAGGTTACCTACATAGTCCAAGTGCACGTTCGTTAACCTAGATAGTCCAAGTGCCCGCTGGTAACCTACATAGTCCAAGGGCCCGCTTGGTAACCTTGATAGTCCAAGTGCCTTCTAGTTAACCTACATAGTCCAAGTGCACGCTAGGTAACCTACATAGTCCAAGTGCCCACTAGGTAACCTAAATAATCCAAATGCCCGCTAGGGAAACTACATAGTCCAAGTGCCCGCTAGTTAACCTAGATAGTCCAAGTGCACGCTAGTAAACCTAGGTAGTCCAAGGGCCCGCTAGTTAATCTAGATAGTCCAAGTGCCCGCTAGTTAACCTAGATAGTCCAAGTACCCGCTAGTTAACCTAGATCGTCTAAGTGCCCGCTAGTTAACCTAGATAATCCAAGTACCCGCTAGTTAACCTACATAGTCCCAGGGCCCTCTAGTTAACCTAGATAGTCCAAGTGTCCGCTAGGGGACGTTCATAGTCCAAGTGCCCGCTAGGTAACCTAGATAGTGCAAGTGCCCGCTAGGTAACCTACATAGTCCAAATGCCCGTTCGGTAACCTAGATAGTCCAAGTGCCCGCTAATTAACCTACATAGTCCAAGTGCCCGCTAGGTAAACTAGATAGTCCAAGTGCCCGCTAAGGAACCTACATAGTCCAAGTGCACTCTAGTTAACCCAGATAGTCCAAGTGCCCGCTAAGGGACGTACATAGTCCAATTGCCCGCTAGGTAACCTAGATTGTCCAAGTGTCCGCTAGTTAACCTACATAGTCCAAGTGCCCCCTAGGTAACCTAGATAGTCCAAGGTCCTGCTAGTTAACCTATATAGTCCAAGTGCCCGATAGGGACCCTACATATTCCAAGTGCCCGTTAGGAAACCTAGATAGTCCAAGTGCCCGCAGGGAACCTATATAGTCCAAGTGCCCACTAGGGAACCTACATAGTCAAAGTGCCCGCTAGGGAACCTGCATTGTGCAATTGCCCGCTAGTTAACCTAGATAGTCCTAGTGCCCGCTAGTTAACCTATATAGTCCAAGTGCCCGCTAGTTAACCTTGATCATCCAAGTGCCCGCTAGTTAACCTACATAGTCCAAGTGCCTAATAGGGAACCTACATAGTCCAAGTGCCCGCAGAGGAACCTACATAGTCCAAGTGCCCGTTAGGGAACCTAGATATTCCAAGTGCCCGTAGGGAACCTATATAGTCCAAGTGCCCGCTAGGGAACCTACATAGTCAAAGTGCCCGCTAGGGAACCTGCACTGTGCAAGTGCCCGCTAGTTAACCTAGATTGTCCTAGTGCCCGCTAGTTAACCTAGATAGTCGAAGTGCCCGATAGTTAACCTACATAGTCCAAGGTCAGCTAGTTAACCTAGATAGTCCAAGTGCCCGCTAGTTAACCTACATAGTCCAAGTTCCCGCTAGGTAACCTAGATAGTTCAAGTGCCCGTTACCTAACCTAGATAATCCAATTGCCCACTATGCAACATACATAGTCCAAGTGCCCTCTAGTTAACGTAGATAGTCCAAGTGCCGCTAGTTAATCTACATAGTTTAAGGGCCCGCTAGTTAAGCTACATAGTCCAACTACCCGCTAGTTAACCTAGATCGTCCACGTGTCCGCTAGTTAACCTACATAGTACAAGTGCCCGCTAGGGAACCTACATAGTCCAAGTGCCTGCTAGGGAACCTACATAGTCCAAGTGCCCGCTCTGGAACATACATAGTCCAAGTGCCCTCTAGGGAATCTACATAGTCCAAGGGCCTGCTACTTAACGTAGATAGTCCAAGTGCCGCTAGTTAATCAACATAGTCCAAGGGCCTGCTAGTTAACCTACACAGTCCAAGGGCCCGCTAGTTAACCTACATCGTCCAAGGGCCCGCTAGTTAATCTACAAGGTCCAAGTGCCCGCTAGGTAACTAATATACTCCAAATGCCCGCTAGGGACCCTAATAGTGCAAATGCCCGCTAGTTAACCTAGATAGTCCAAGTGCTCGCTAGTTAACATAGATAGTCCAAGTGCCCGCTAGTTAACCTAGATAGACCAAGTGCCCGCTAGGGAACCTATCTAGTCCAAGTGCCCGATAGGGAACCTACATAGTCCAAGTGCCCACTAGTTAACATAGATAGTCCAAGTACCCGCTAGAAAACGTACATAGTCCAAGTGCCCGCTAGGTAACGTACATAGTCCAAGTGCCCACTAGGTAACCTAGACTGTCCAATTGCCCCCTAGTTAACCTAGACAGTCCAAGTACCCGATAGGGAACCTACATAGTCCAAGTGCCCGCTATGTAACCTAGATTGTCCAATTGCCCGTTAGCTAACCTAGATAGTTGAAGTGTCCGCTAGTTAACCTACATATTCCAAGTGCCCGTTCGTTAACGTAGATAGGCCAAGTGCCTGCTAGGTAACCCAGACAGTCCAAGTGCCCGCTAGGTTACCTACATAGTCCAAGTGCACGTTCGTTAACCTAGATAGTCAAAGTGCCTGCTAGGTAACCTAAATAGTCCAAGTGCCCGCTAGGGAACCTACATAGTCCAAGTGCCCGCTAGGTAACCTAGATAGTCAAATTGCCCGTTAGCTAACCTAGATAATCGAAGGGTCCGCTAGTTAACCTACATAGTCCAAGTGCCCGTTCGTTAACGTAGATAGGCCAAGTGCCTGCTAGGTAACCTAGACAGTCCAAGTGCCCGCTAGGTAACCTAGATAGTCCAAGTGCCCGCTAGGGTAAGTACATAGTTCAATTGCCCGCTAGGAAACCTAGATTGTCCAAGTATCCGCTAGTTAACCTACATACTCCAAGTGCCCCCTAGGTAACCTAGATAGTCCAAGGTCCTGCTAGTTAACCTACATAGTCCAATGCCCGATAGGGAAACTACAAAGTCCAAGTGCACGCTGAGGAACCTACATAGTCCAAGTGCCCGATAGGGAACCTACATATTCCAAGTGCCCTTTAGGGAACCTAGATAGTCCAAGTGCCCGTAGGGAACCTATATAGTCCAAGTGCCCGCTAGGGAACCTACATAGTCCAAGTGCCCGCTCTGGAACATACATAGTCCAAGTGCCCTCTAGGGAATCTACATAGTCCAAGGGCCTGCTACTTAACGTAGATAGTCCAAGTGCCGCTAGTTAATCAACATAGTCCAAGGGCCTGCTAGTTAACCTACACAGTCCAAGGGCCCGCTAGTTAACCTACATCGTCCAAGGGCCCGCTAGTTAATCTACAAGGTCCAAGTGCCCGCTAGGTAACTAATATACTCCAAATGCCCGCTAGGGACCCTAATAGTGCAAATGCCCGCTAGTTAACCTAGATAGTCCAAGTGCTCGCTAGTTAACATAGATAGTCCAAGTGCCCGCTAGTTAACCTAGATAGACCAAGTGCCCGCTAGGGAACCTATCTAGTCCAAGTGCCCGATAGGGAACCTACATAGTCCAAGTGCCCACTAGTTAACATAGATAGTCCAAGTACCCACTAGAAAACGTACATAGTCCAAGTGCCCGCTAGGTAACGTACATAGTCCAAGTGCCCACTAGGTAACCTAGACTGTCCAATTGCCCCCTAGTTAACCTAGACAGTCCAAGTACCCGATAGGGAACCTACATAGTCCAAGTGCCCGCTATGTAACCTAGATTGTCCAATTGCCCGTTAGCTAACCTAGATAGTTGAAGTGTCCGCTAGTTAACCTACATATTCCAAGTGCCCGTTCGTTAACGTAGATAGGCCAAGTGCCTGCTAGGTAACCCAGACAGTCCAAGTGCCCGCTAGGTTACCTACATAGTCCAAGTGCACGTTCGTTAACCTAGATAGTCAAAGTGCCTGCTAGGTAACCTAAATAGTCCAAGTGCCCGCTAGGGAACCTACATAGTCCAAGTGCCCGCTAGGTAACCTAGATAGTCAAATTGCCCGTTAGCTAACCTAGATAATCGAAGGGTCCGCTAGTTAACCTACATAGTCCAAGTGCCCGTTCGTTAACGTAGATAGGCCAAGTGCCTGCTAGGTAACCTAGACAGTCCAAGTGCCCGCTAGGTAACCTAGATAGTCCAAGTGCCCGCTAGGGTAAGTACATAGTTCAATTGCCCGCTAGGAAACCTAGATTGTCCAAGTATCCGCTAGTTAACCTACATACTCCAAGTGCCCCCTAGGTAACCTAGATAGTCCAAGGTCCTGCTAGTTAACCTACATAGTCCAATGCCCGATAGGGAAACTACAAAGTCCAAGTGCACGCTGAGGAACCTACATAGTCCAAGTGCCCGATAGGGAACCTACATATTCCAAGTGCCCTTTAGGGAACCTAGATAGTCCAAGTGCCCGTAGGGAACCTATATAGTCCAAGTGCCCGCTAGGGAACCTACATAGTCCAAGTGCCCGCTCTGGAACATACATAGTCCAAGTGCCCTCTAGGGAATCTACATAGTCCAAGGGCCTGCTACTTAACGTAGATAGTCCAAGTGCCGCTAGTTAATCAACATAGTCCAAGGGCCTGCTAGTTAACCTACACAGTCCAAGGGCCCGCTAGTTAACCTACATCGTCCAAGGGCCCGCTAGTTAATCTACAAGGTCCAAGTGCCCGCTAGGTAACTAATATACTCCAAATGCCCGCTAGGGACCCTAATAGTGCAAATGCCCGCTAGTTAACCTAGATAGTCCAAGTGCTCGCTAGTTAACATAGATAGTCCAAGTGCCCGCTAGTTAACCTAGATAGACCAAGTGCCCGCTAGGGAACCTATCTAGTCCAAGTGCCCGATAGGGAACCTACATAGTCCAAGTGCCCACTAGTTAACATAGATAGTCCAAGTACCCGCTAGAAAACGTACATAGTCCAAGTGCCCGCTAGGTAACGTACATAGTCCAAGTGCCCACTAGGTAACCTAGACTGTCCAATTGCCCCCTAGTTAACCTAGACAGTCCAAGTACCCGATAGGGAACCTACATAGTCCAAGTGCCCGCTATGTAACCTAGATTGTCCAATTGCCCGTTAGCTAACCTAGATAGTTGAAGTGTCCGCTAGTTAACCTACATATTCCAAGTGCCCGTTCGTTAACGTAGATAGGCCAAGTGCCTGCTAGGTAACCCAGACAGTCCAAGTGCCCGCTAGGTTACCTACATAGTCCAAGTGCACGTTCGTTAACCTAGATAGTCAAAGTGCCTGCTAGGTAACCTAAATAGTCCAAGTGCCCGCTAGGGAACCTACATAGTCCAAGTGCCCGCTAGGTAACCTAGATAGTCAAATTGCCCGTTAGCTAACCTAGATAATCGAAGGGTCCGCTAGTTAACCTACATAGTCCAAGTGCCCGTTCGTTAACGTAGATAGGCCAAGTGCCTGCTAGGTAACCTAGACAGTCCAAGTGCCCGCTAGGTAACCTAGATAGTCCAAGTGCCCGCTAGGGTAAGTACATAGTTCAATTGCCCGCTAGGAAACCTAGATTGTCCAAGTATCCGCTAGTTAACCTACATACTCCAAGTGCCCCCTAGGTAACCTAGATAGTCCAAGGTCCTGCTAGTTAACCTACATAGTCCAATGCCCGATAGGGAAACTACAAAGTCCAAGTGCACGCTGAGGAACCTACATAGTCCAAGTGCCCGATAGGGAACCTACATAGTCCAAGTGCCCTTTAGGGAACCTAGATAGTCCAAGTGCCCGTAGGGAACCTATATAGTCCAAGTGCCCGCTAGGGAACCTACATAGTCAAAGTGCCCGCTAGGGAACCTCCACTGTACAAGTGCCCACTAATTAACCTAGATAGTCCAAGTGCCCGCTAGTTAACCTAGATAGTCCAAGTACCCGCTAGTTAAACTACATAGTCCAAGTGCCTGATAGGGAACCTACATAGTCCAAGTGCCCGCAGAGGAACCTACTTAGTCCAAGTGCCCGTTAGGGAACCTAGATAGTCCAAGTGCCCGTAGGGAACCTATATAGTCCAAGTGCCCTCTAGGGACCCTACATAGTCAAAGTGCCCGCTAGGGAACCTGCACTGTGCAAGTGCCCGCTAAGAAACCAAGATAGTCCCAGTGCCCGCTAGTTAACCTAGATAGTCCAAGTGCTTGCTAGGTAACCTACATAGTCCAAGTGCCCGCTAGTTAACCTAGATAGTCCAAGTGCCCGTTCGTTAACCTAGATAGTCCAAGTGCCCGCTAGGTAACCTATCCAGTCCAAGTGCCTGCTAGGTAACTTACATAGTCCAAATGCCCGTTCGTTAACCTACATAGTCCAAGGGCCCACTATTTAACCTAGATCGTCCAAGTGTCTTTGGTTAACCTACATAGTCCAAGTGCCCCCAAGGTAACCTATATAGTCCAAGTTCCAGCTATGTAACCTAGATAGTCCAAGGGCCCGCTAGTTAACCTACATAGTCCAAGTGCCCGCTAGGTAAACTAGATAGTCCAAGTGCCCGCTAAGGAACCTACATAGTCCAAGTGCACGCTAGTTAACCTAGATAGTCCAAGTGCCCGCTAGTTAACCTAGATAGTCCAAGTGCCACTAGGTAACCTACATAGTGCAAGTGTCCCCTAGTTAACCTACATAGTCCAAGTGCCCGCTAGTTAACATAGATAGTCCAAGTGCCCACTAGGGAATGTACATAGTCCAAGTGCCCGCTAGGTAACCTAGATAGTGCAAGTGCCCGGTAGTTAACCTACATAGTCCAAGTGCCCGCTAGGTAACCTGGATAGTCTAAGGGCCAGCTAGTTAACCTACATAGAGCAAGGGCCCGCTAGTTAACCTTGATAGTCCAAGTGCCCGCTAGTTAACCCACATAGTCCAAGTCCCGCTAGGTATCCTAGACAGTCCAAGTGACCATTAGATTACCTACATAGTCCAAGTGCCCGTTCGTTAACCTATATATTCCAAGTGCCCGCTAGGTAACGTAGATAGCCCAAGTGCCCGCTAGGGAACATACATAGTCCAAGTGCCCGCTAGGTAACCTAGATAGTCCAAGTGCCCGCTAGTTAACCAACATAGTCCAAGTGCCTCCTAGGTAAACTACATAGTCCAAGTGCCCACTAGGTAACCTAGACTGTCCAATTGCCCCCTAGTTAACCTAGACAGTCCAAGTACCCGATAGGGTACCTACATAGTCCAATTGCCCGTTAGCTAACCTAGATAGTCGAAGTGTCCGCTAGTTAACCTACATAGTCCAAGTGCAAATTCGTTAACGTAGATAGGCCAAGTGCCTGCTAGGTAACCTAGACAGTTCAAGTGCCCGCTAGGTTACCTACATAGTCCAAGTGCACTTTCCTTAACCTAGATAGTCCAAGTGCCCGCTGGTAACCTACATAGTCCAAGGGCCCGCTAGGTAACCTTGATAGTCCAAGTGCCTTCTAGTTAACCTACATAGTCCAAGTGCCCACTAGGTAACCTAAATAATCCAAATGCCCGCTAGGGAAACTACATAGTCCAAGTGCCCGCTAGTTAACCTAGATAGACCAAGTGCCCGCTAGTAAACCTTGATAGTCCAAGGGCCCGCTAGTTAATCTAGATAGTCCAAGTGCCCGCTAGTTAACCTAGACAGTCCAAGTGCCCGCTAGTTAACCTAGATCGTCTAAGTGCCCGCTAGTTAACCTAGATAATCCAAGTGCCCGCTAGTTAACCTACATAGTCCCAGGGCCCTCTAGTTAACCTAGATAGTCCAAGTGTCCGCTAGGGTACGTACATAGTCCAAGTGCCCGCTAGGTAACCTAGATAGTGCAAGTGCCCGCTAGGTAACCTACATAGTCCAAATGCCTGTTCGGTAACCTAGATAGTCCAAGTGCCCGCTAATTAACCTACATAGTCCAAGTGCCCGCTAGGTAACCTAGATAGTGCAAGTGCCCGCTAGGTAACCTACATAGTCCAAATGCCCGTTCGGTAACCTAGATAGTCCAAGTGCCCGCTAATTAACCTACATAGTCCAAGTGCCCGCTAGGTAACCTAGATAGTGCAAGTGCCCACTAGGTAACCTACATAGTCCAAGTGCCCGCTAGTTAACCTAGATAGTCCAAGTTCCCGTTCGTTAACCTAGATAGTCCAAGTGCCCGCTAGGGAACCTAGACAGTCCAAGTGCCTGCTAGGTAACTTACATAGTCCAAATGCCCGTTCGTTAACCTACATAGTCCAAGGGCCCACTATTTAACCTAGATCGTCCAAGTGTCTTTGGTTAACCTACATAGTCCAAGTACCCCCAAGGTAACCTATATAGTCCAAGTTCCAGCTATGTAACCTAGATAGTCCAAGGGCCCGCTAGTTAACCTACATAGTCCAAGTGCCCGCTAGGTAAACTAGATAGTCCAAGTGCCCGCTAAGGAACCTACATAATCCAAGTGCACGCTAGTTAACCCAGATAGTCCAAGTGCCCGCTAGTTAACCTAGATAGTCCAAGTGCCACTAGGTAACCTACATAGTGCAAGTGTCCCCTAGTTAACCTACATAGTCCAAGTGCCCGCTAGTTAACATAGATAGTCCAAGTGCCCACTAGGGAACGTACATAGTCCAAGTTCCCGCTAGGTAACCTAGATAGTGCAAGTGCCCGGTAGTTAACCTACATAGTCCAAGTGCCCGCTTGGTAACCTGGATAGTCTAAGGGCCCGCTAGTTAACCTACATAGTCCAAGTGCCCGGTAGTTAACTTACATAGTTCAAGTGTCCGTAAGGAACATATATAGTCCAAGTGCCCGCTAGGGAACATACAGAGTCTAAGTGCCCGCTAGGGAACCTACGTAGTCGATGTGCCCGCTAGGGAATCTACATAGTCAAAGGGCCCGCTAGTTAACATAGATAGTCCAAATACCGCTAGTTAATCTACATAGTTCAAGGGTCTGCTAGTTAACCTACATAGTCCAAGTGCCCGTTTGTTAACATAGATAGGCCAAGTGCCTGCTAGGTAACCTATACAGTCCAAGTGCCCGCTAGGTTACCTACATAGTCCAAGTGCAAGTTCGTTAACCTACATAGTCAAAGTGCCTGCTAGGTAACCCTAAATAGTCCAAGTGCCCGCTAGGGAACCTACATAGTCCAAGCGCCCGCTAGGCAACCTAGATAGTCCAATTGCCCATTAGCTAACATAGATAATCGAAGTGTCCGCTAGTTAACCTACATAGTCCAAGTGCCCGTTCGTTAACGTAGATAGGCCAAGTGCCTGCTAGGTAACCTAGACAGTCCAAGTGCCCGCTAGGTTACCTACATAGTCCAAGTGCACGTTCGTTAACCTAGATAGTCAAAGTGCCTGCTAGTTAACCCTAAATAGTCCAAGTGCCCGCTAGGTAACCTAGATAGTCCAATTGACCGTTAGCTAACCTAGATAGTCGAAGTGTCCGCTAGTTAACCTACATAGTCCAAGAGCCCTTTCGTTAACGTAGATAGGCCACGTGTCTGCTAGGTAACCTAGACAGTCCAAGTGCCCGCTAGGTTACCTACATAGTCCAAGTGCACGTTCGTTAACCTAGATAGTCCAAGTGCCCACTGGTAACCTACATAGTCCAAGGGCCCGCTTGGTAACCTTGATAGTCCAAGTGCCTTCTAGTTAACCTACATAGTCCAAGTGCCCGCTAGGTAACCTACATAGTCCAAGTGCCCACTAGGTAACCTAAATAATCCAAATGCCCGCTAGGGAAACTACATAGTCCAAGTGCCCGCTAGTTAACCTAGATAGTCCAAGTGCACGCTGGTAAACCTAGGTAGTCCAAGGGCCCGCTAGTTAATCTAGATAGTCCAAGTGCCCGCTAGTTAACCTAGATCGTCTAAGTGCCCGCTAGTTAACCTAGATAATCCAAGTACCCGCTAGTTAACCTACATAGTCCCAGGGCCCTCTAGTTAACGTAGATAGTCCAAGTGTCCGCTAGGGGACGTACATAGTCCATGTGCCCGCTAGGTAACCTAGATAGTGCAAGTGCCCGCTAGGTAACCTACATAGTCCAAATGCCCGTTCGGTAACCTAGATAGTCCAAGGGCCCGCTAGTTAACCTACATAGTCCAAGTGCCCGCTAGGTAAACTAGATAGTCCAATTGCCCGCTAAGGAACCTACATAGTCCAAGTGCAAGCTAGTTAACCCAGATAGTCCTAGTGCCCGCTAGTTAACCTAGATAGTCCAAGTGCCACTAGGTAACCTACATAGTGCAAGTGTCCCCTAGTTAACCTACATAGTCCAAGTGCCCGCTAGTTAACATAGATATTCCAAGTGCCCACTAGGGAACGTACATAGTCCAAGTGCCCGCTAGGTAACCTAGATAGTGCAAGTGCCCGGTAGTTAACCTACATAGTCCAAGTGCCCGCTAGGTAACCTGGATAGTCTAAAGGCCCGCTAGTTAACCTACATAGTCGAAGTGCCCGTTAGTTAACTTACATAGTTCAAGTGTCCATAAGGAACATATATAATCCAAGTGCCCGCTAGGGAACATACAGAGTCTAAGTGCCCGCTAGGGAATCTACATAGTCGAAGTGCCCGCTAGGGAATCTACATAGTCAAAGGGCCCGCTAGTTAACATAGATAGTCCAAGTACCGCTAGTTAATCTACATAGTTCAAGGGCCCGCTAGTTAACCTACATAGTCCAAGTGCCTGATAGGGAACCTACAGAGTTCAAGTGGCCGCAGAGGAGCCTACATAGTCCAAGTGCCCGTTAGGGAACCTACATAGTCCAATTGCCCGTTAGCTAACCTAGATAGTCGAAGTGTCCACTAGTTAACCTACATAGTCCAAGTGCCCGTTTGTTAACATAGATAGGCCAAGTGCCTGCTAGGTAACCTAGACAGTCCAAGTGCCTGCTAGGTTACCTACATAGTCCAAGTGCACGTTCGTTAACCTAGATAGTCAAAGTGCCTGCTAGGTAACCCTAAATAGTCCAAGTGCCCGCTAGGGAACCTACATAGTCCACGCGCCCGCTATGTAACCTAGATAGTCCAATTGCCCGTTAGCTAACATAGATAATCGAAGTGTCCGCTAGTTAACCTACATAGTCCAAGTGCCCTTTCGTTAACATAGATAGGCCACGTGTCTGCTAGGTAACCTAGACAGTCCAAGTGCCCTCTAGGTTACCTACATAGTCCAAGTGCATGTTCGTTAACCTAGATAGTCCAAGTGCCCGCTGGTAACCTACATAGTCCAAGGGCCCGCTTGGTAACCTTGATAGTCCAAGTGCCTTCTAGTTAACCTACATAGTCCAAGTGCCCGCTAGGTAACCTACATAGTCCAAGTGCCCACTAGGTAACCTAAATAATCCAAATGCCTGCTAGGGAAACTACATAGTCCATGTGCCCGCTAGTTAACCTAGATAGTCCAAGTGCCCGCTAGTAAACCTAGATAGTCCAAGGGCCCGCTAGTTAATCTAGATAGTCCAAGTGCCCGCTAGTTAACCTAGATAGTCCAAGTGCCCGCTAGTTAACCTACATAGTCCAAGGGCCCTCTAGTTAACCTAGATAGTCCAAGTGCCCGCTACGGGACGTACATAGTCCAATTGCCCGCTAGGTAACCTAGATAGTCCAAGTGTCCGCTAGTTAACCTACATAGTCCAAGTGCCCCCTAGGTAACCTAGATAGTCCAAGGTCCTGCTAGTTAACCTACATAGTCCAAGTGCCCGATAGGGAACCTACATATTCCAAGTGCCCGTTAGGAAACCTAGATAGTCCAAGTGCCCGCAGGGAACCTATATAGTCCAAGTGCCCGCTAGGGAACCTACATAGTCAAAGTGCCCGCTAGGGAACCTGCATTGTGCAAGTGCCCGCTAGTTAACCTAGATAGTCCAAGTGCCCGCTAGTTAACCTTGATCATCCAAGTGCCCGCTAGTTAACCTACATAGTCCAAGTGCCTAATAGGGAACCTACATAGTCCAAGTGCCCGCAGAGGAACCTACATAGTCCAAGTGCCCGTTAGGGAACCTAGATAGTCCAAGTGCCCGTAGGGAACCTATATAGTCCAAGTGCCCGCTAGGGAACCTACATAGTCAAAGTGCCCGCTAGGGAACCTGCACTGTGCAAGTGCCCGCTAGTTAACCTAGATAGTCCTAGTGCCCGCTAGTTAACCTAGATAGTCGAAGTGCCCGATAGTTAACCTACATAGTCCAAGGTCAGCTAGTTAACCTAGATAGTCCAAGTGCCCGCTAGTTAACCTTCATAGTCCAAGTTCCCGCTAGGTAACCTAGATAGTTCAAGTGCCCGTTACCTAACCTAGATAATCCAATTGCCCACTATGCAACATACATAGTCCAAGTGCCCATTCGTTAACCTAGAAGTCCAAGTGCCCGCTAGGTAACCTACATAGTCCAAATGCCCATTCGGTAACCTAGATATTCCAAGTGCCCGCTAATTAACCTACAGAGTCCAAGTGCCCGCAAGGTAACCTACATAGTCCAAGTGTCCGCTAGTTAACATAGATAGTCCAAGTGCCCGTTCGTTAACCTAGATAGTCCAAGTGCCCGCTACGTAACCTAGATAGTGCAAGTGCCCACTAGGTAACCTACATAGTCCAAGTGCCCGCTAGTTAACCTAGATAGTCCAAGTTCCCGTTCGTTAACCTAGATAGTCCAAGTGCCCGCTAGGTAACCCAGACAGTCCAAGTGCCTGCTAGGTAACTTACATAGTCCAAATGCCCGTTCGTTAACCTACATAGTCCAAGGGCCCACTATTTAACCTAGATCGTCCAAGTGTCTTTGGTTAACCTACATAGTCCAAGTGCTCCCAAGGTAACCTATATAGTCCAAGTTCCAGCTATGTAACCTAGATAGTCCAAGGGCCCGCTAGTTAACCTACATAGTCCAAGTGCCCGCTAGGTAAACTAGATAGTCCAAGTGCCCGCTAAGGAACCTACATAGTCCAAGTGCACGCTAGTTAACCCAGATAGTCCAAGTGCCCGCTAGTTAACCTAGATAGTCCAAGTGCCACTAGGTAACCTACATAGTGCAAGTGTCCCCTAGTTAACCTACATAGTCCAAGTGCCCGCTAGTTAACATAGATAGTCCAAGTGCCCACTAGGGAACGTACATAGTCCAAGTTCCCGCTAGGTAACCTAGATAGTGCAAGTGCCCGGTAGTTAACCTACATAGTCCAAGTGCCCGCTTGGTAACCTGGATAGTCTAAGGGCCCGCTAGTTAACCTACATAGTCCAAGTGCCCGGTAGTTAACTTACATAGTTCAAGTGTCCGTAAGGAACATATATAGTCCAAGTGCCCGCTAGGGAACATACAGAGTCTAAGTGCCCGCTAGGGAACCTACGTAGTCGATGTGCCCGCTAGGGAATCTACATAGTCAAAGGGCCCGCTAGTTAACATAGATAGTCCAAATACCGCTAGTTAATCTACATAGTTCAAGGGTCTGCTAGTTAACCTACATAGTCCAAGTGCCCGTTTGTTAACATAGATAGGCCAAGTGCCTGCTAGGTAACCTATACAGTCCAAGTGCCCGCTAGGTTACCTACATAGTCCAAGTGCAAGTTCGTTAACCTACATAGTCAAAGTGCCTGCTAGGTAAACCTAAATAGTCCAAGTGCCCGCTAGGGAACCTACATAGTCCAAGTGCCCGCTAGGTAACCTACATAGTCCAAATGCCCATTCGGTAACCTAGATATTCCAAGTGCCCGCTAATTAACCTACAGAGTCCAAGTGCCCGCAAGGTAACCTACATAGTCCAAGTGCACGCTAGTTAACCCAGATAGTCCAAGTGCCCGCTAGTTAACCTAGATAGTCCAAGTGCCACTAGGTAACCTACATAGTGCAAGTGTCCCCTAGTTAACCTACATAGTCCAAGTGCCCGCTAGTTAACATAGATAGTCCAAGTGCCCACTAGGGAACGTACATAGTCCAAGTTCCCGCTAGGTAACCTAGATAGTGCAAGTGCCCGGTAGTTAACCTACATAGTCCAAGTGCCCGCTTGGTAACCTGGATAGTCTAAGGGCCCGCTAGTTAACCTACATAGTCCAAGTGCCCGGTAGTTAACTTACATAGTTCAAGTGTCCGTAAGGAACATATATAGTCCAATTGCCCGCTATGCAACATACATAGTCCAAGTGCCCGCTAGTTAACCTACATAGTCCAATTGCCCGCTAGGTAACTTAGATAGTCCAAGTGCCCGCTAGGTAACTTACATAGTACAAATGCCTGCTTGGCAACCTAGATAGTCCAAGTGCCCGTTCGTTAACCTAGATAGCCAAGTGCCCGCTAGGTAACCTAGACAGTCCAAGTGTCTGCTAGATAACCTACATAGTCCAAATGCCCGTTCGTTAACCTACATAGTCCAAGGGCCCACTAGTTAACATAGATCGTCTAAGTGTCCTCTAGTTAACCTACATAGTCCAAATGCACGCTAGTTAACCTACATAGTCCAAGTGCCGCTAGGTAACCTACATAATGCAAGTGTCCCCTAGTTAACCTACATAGTCCAAGTGGCCGGTAGTTAACATAGTTAGTGCAAGTGCCCACTAGTTAACATAGATAGTCCATGTGCCCGCTAGGTAACCTAGACAGTCCAAGTGCCTGCTAGGTAACCTACATCGTCCAAGTGCCCGTTTGTTAACCTACATAGTCCAAGGGCCCACTATTTAACCTAGATCGTCCAAGTGTCTTTGGTTAACCTACATAGTCCAAGTGCCCGCAAAGTAACCTATATAGTCCAAGTTCCAGCTATGTAACCTAGATAGTCCAAGTGCCTGATAGGGAACCTACATAGTCCAAGTGCCCGCAGAGGAACCTACATAGTCCAAGTGCCCGATATGGAACCTACATATTCCAATTGCCCATTAGGGAACCTAGATAGTCCAAGTGCCCGTAGGGAACCTATATAGTCCAAGTGCCAACTAGGGAACCTACATAGTCAAAGTGCCCGCTAGGGAACCTGCATTGTGCAAGTGCCCGCAGGTTAACCTAGATAGGCCAAGTGCCCGCTAGTTAACTTACATAGTCCAAGGTCAGCTAGTTAACCTAGATAGTCCAAGTGCCCACTAGTTAACCTACATAGTCCAAGGTCAGCTAGTTAACCTAGATAGTCCAAGTGCCCGCTAGTTAACCTACATAGTCCAAGATCCCGCTAGTTAACCTAGATAGTCCAAGTGCCCGCTAGTTAACCTACATAGTCCTAGGTCCCGCTAGTTAACCTAGATATTCCAAGTGCCTGCTAGTTAACCTAGATCGCCCAAGTGTCCGCTAGTTAACCTACATAGTCCAAGTGCCCGATATGGAACCTACATATTCCAATTGCCCATTAGGGAACCTAGATAGTCCAAGTGCCCGTAGGGAACCTATATAGTCCAAGTGCCAACTAGGGAACCTACATAGTGAAAGTGCCCGCTAGGGAACCTGCATTGTGCAAGTGCCCGCTGGTTAACCTAGATAGGCCAAGTGCCCGCTAGTTAACTTACATAGTCCAAGGTCAGCTAGTTAACCTAGATAGTCCAAGTGCCCACTAGTTAACCTACATAGTCCAAGGTCAGCTAGTTAACCTAGATAGTCCAAGTGCCCGCTAGTTAACCTACATAGTCCAAGATCCCGCTAGTTAACCTAGATAGTCCAAGTGCCCGCTAGTTAACCTACATAGTCCTAGGTCCCGCTAGTTAACCTAGATATTCCAAGTGCCTGCTAGTTAACCTAGATCGTCCAAGTGTCCGCTAGTTAACCTACATAGTCCAAGTTCCCGTTAGGTAACCTAGATATTACAAGTGCCCGCAAGGTAACCTACATAGTCCAAGTGCCCGGTAGGTAACCTAGATATTCCAAGTTCCTGTTAGCTAACCTAGATAATCCAAGTGCCCGCTAGGTAACCTACATAGTCCAAGTGCCCTTTCGTTAACCTAGATAGTCCAAGTGCCCGCTAGGTAACCTACATAGTCAAAGGGCCCGCTAGGTAACCTATATAGCCAAGTGCCCGTTACATAACCTAGATAGTCCAATTGCCCGCTATGCAACATACATAGTCCAAGTGCCCGCTAGTTAACCTACATAGTCCAATTGCCCGCTAGGTAACCTAAATAGTCCAAGTGCCCGCTAGGTAACTTACATAGTCCAAATGCCCGCTAGGCAACCTAGATAGTCCAAGTGCCCGTTCGTTAACCTAGATAGCCAAGTGCCTGCTAGGTAACCTAGACAGTCCAAGTGTCTGCTAGGTAACCTACATAGTCCAAATGCCCGTTCGTTAATCTACATAGTCCAAGGGCCCACTAGTTAACATAGATCGTCTAAGTGTCCTCTAGTTAACTTACATACACCAAATGCACGCTAGCTAGTTAACCTACATAGTCCAAGTGCCGCTAGGTAACCTACATAGTGCAAGTGTCCCCTAGTTAACCTACATAGTCCAAGTGGCCGGTAGTTAACATAGTTAGTCCAAGTGCCCACTAGTTAACATAGATAGTCCAAGTGCCCGCTAGTTAACCTACATAGTCCAAGTGCCTGGTAGTTAACTTACATAGTCCAAGTGCCCCCTCTGGAACCTACATAGTCCAAATGCCTGCTAGGGAACCTACATAGTTCAAGTGTCCGTAGGGAATACACAGAATCCAAGTGCCCGCTAGGGAATCTACATAGTCCAAGGGCCCGCTAGATAATCTACATAGTCCAAGTACCCGCTAGTTAGCCTAGATCGTCCAAGTGCACGCTAGTTAACCTATATAGTCCAAGGGCCCGCTAGTTAACTTTTATAGTCCAAGTTCCCGATAGGGAACCTACATAGTCAAAGTGCCCGCTAGGGAACCTACATAGTCCAAGTGTCCGCTAGTTAATCTAGATAGTCCAAGTGTCCGCTAGTTAACCTAGATAGTCCAAGCGCCCGCTAGTTAACAAGGATCATCAAAGTGCCCTCTAGTTAACTTACATAGTCCAAAGGACTGCTAGTTAACCTACATAGAGCAAGGGCCCCCTAGTTAACCTTGATAGTCCAAGTGCCCGCTAGTTAACCTACATAGTCCAAGTTCCCGCTAGGTAACCTAGACAGTCCAAGTGACCATTAGGTTACCTACATAGTCCATGTGCCCGTTCGTTAACCTATATATTCCAAGTGCCCGCTAGGTAACGTAGATAGCCCAAGTGCCCGCTAGGGAACGTACATAGTCCAAGTGCCCTCTAGGTAACCTAGATAGTCCAAGTGCCCGCTAGTTAACCAACATAGTCCAAGTGCCTCCTAGGTAAACTACATAGTCCAAGTGCCCACTAGGTAACCTAGACTGTCCAATTTCCCCCTAGTTAACCTAGACAGTCCAAGTACCCGATAGGGAACCTACATAGTCCAATTGCCCGTTAGCTAACCTAGAGAGTCGAAGTGTCCGTTAGTTAACCTACATAGTCCAAGTGCAAGTTCGTTAACGTAGATAGGCCAAGTGCCTGCTAGGTAACCTAGACAGTCCAAGTGCCCGCTAGGTTACCTACATAGTCCAAGTGCACGTTCGTTAACCTAGATAGTCCAAGTGCCCGCTGGTAACCTACATAGTCCAAGGGCCCGCTAGGTAACCTTGATAGTCCAAGTGCCTTCTAGTTAACCTACATAGTCCAAGTGCCCGGTAGTTAACTTACATAGTTCAAGTGTCCGTAAGGAACATATATAGTCCAAGTGCCCGCTAGGGAACATACAGAGTCTAAGTGCCCGCTAGGGAACCTACATAGTCGAAGTGCCCGCTAGGGAATCTACATAGTCAAAGGGCCCGCTAGTTAACATAGATAGTCCAAGTGCCGCTAGTTACTCTACATAGTTCAAGGACCCGCTAGTTAACCTACATAGTCCAAGTGCCTGATAGGGAACCTACATAGTCCAAGTGCCCGCAGAGGAACCTACATAGTCCAAGTGCCCGATATGGAACCTACATATTCCAAGTGCCCGTTAGGGAACCTAGATAGTCCAACGCCCGTAGGGAACCTATATAGTCCAAGTGCCAACTAGGGAACCTACATAGTCAAAGTGCCCGCTAGGGAACCTGCATTGTGCAAGTGCCCGCTGGTTAACCTAGATAGTCCAAGTGCCCGCTAGTTAACTTACATAGTCCAAGGTCAGCTAGTTAACCTAGATAGTCCAAGTGCCCACTAGTTAACCTACATAGTCCAAGGTCAGCTAGTTAACCTAGATAGTCCAAGTGCCCGCTAGTTAACCTACATAGTCCAAGATCCCGCTAGTTAACCTAGATAGTCCAAGTGCCCGCTAGTTAACCTACATAGTCCTAGGTCCCGCTAGTTAACCTAGATATTCCAAGTGCCTGCTAGTTAACCTAGATCGTCCAAGTGTCCGCTAGTTAACCTACATAGTCCAAGTTCCCGTTAGGTAACCTAGATGTTACAAGTGCCCGCAAGGTAACCTACATAGTCCAAGTGCCCGGTAGGTAACCTAGATATTCCAAGTTCCTGTTAGCTAACCTAGATAATCCAAGTGCCCGCTAGGTAACCTACATAGTCCAAGTGCCCTTTCTTTAACCTAGATAGTCCAAGTGCCCGCTAGGTAACCTACATAGTCAAAGGGCCCGCTAGGTAACCTATATAGTCCAAGTGCCCGTTACATAACCTAGATAGTCCAATTGCCCGCTATGCAACATACATAGTCCAAGTGCCCGCTAGTTAACCTACATAGTCCAATTGCCCGCTAGGTAACCTAGATAGTCCAAGTGCCCGCTAGGTAACTTACATAGTCCAAATGCCCGCTAGGCAACCTAGATAGTCCAAGTGCCCGTTCGTTAACCTAGATAGCCAAGTGCCCGCTAGGTAACCTAGACAGTCCAAGTGTCTGCTAGGTAACCTACATAGTCCAAATGCCCGTTCGTTAATCTACATAGTCCAAGGGCCCACTAGTTAACATAGATCGTCTAAGTGTCCTCTAGTTAACTTACATACACCAAATGCACGCTTGTTAACCTACATAGTCCAAGTGCCGCTAGGTAACCTACATAGTGCAAGTGTCCCCTAGTTAACCTACATAGTCCAAGTGCCCGCTAGGGAACATACATAGTCCAAGTGCCCGCTAGGTAACCTAGATAGTGCATGTGCCCGGTAGTTAACCTACAAAGTCCAAGTGCCCGCTAGGTAACCTGGATAGTCCAAGGGCCCGCTAGTTAACCTACATAGTCCAAGTGCCTGGTAGTTAACTTACATAGTCCAAGTGCCCCCTCTGGAACCTACATAGTCCAAGTGCCTGCTAGGGAACCTACATAGTTCAAGTGTCCGTAGGGAACACACATAATCCAAGTGCCCGCGAGGGAATCTACATAGTACAAGGGCCCGCTAGATAATCTACATAGTCCAAGTACCCGCTAGTTAGCCTAGATCGTCCAAGTGCACGCTAGTTAACCTATATAGTCCAAGGGCCCGCTAGTTAACTTTTATAGTCCAAGTTCCCGCTAGGGAACCTACATAGTCAAAGTGCCCGCTAGGGAACCTACATAGTCCAAGTGTCCGCTAGTTAATCTAGATAGTCCAAGTGCCCGCTAGTTAAACTAGATAGTCCAAGCGCCCGCTAGTTAACAAGGATCATCAAAGTGCCCTCTAGTTAACTTACATAGTCCAAAGGACTGCTAGTTAACCTACATAGAGCAAGGGCCCCCTAGTTAACCTTGATAGTCCAAGTGCCCGCTAGTTAACCTACATAGTCCAAGAACCCGCTAGTTAACCTAGATAGTCCAAGTGCCCGCTAGTTAACCTACATAGTCCTAGGGCCCGCTAGTTAACCTAGATATTCCAAGTGTACGCTAGTTAACCTACATAGTCCAAGTTCCCGTTAGGTAACCTAGATAGTACAAGTGCCCGCAAGGTAACCTACATAGTCCAAGTGCCCGCTAGGTAACCTAGATATTCCATGTTCCTGTTAGCTAACCTAGATAATCCAAGTGCCCGCTAGGTAACCTACATTGTCCAAGTGCCCTTTCGTTAACCTAGATAGTCCAAGTGCCCGCTAGGTAACCTACATAGTCAAAGGGCCCGCGAGGTAACCTATATAGTCCAAGTGCCCGTTACCTAACCGAGATAGTCCAATTGCCCGCTATGCAACATACATAGTCCAAGTGCCCACTAGTTAACCTACATAATCCAAGTGCCTGCTAGGTAACCTAGATAGTCCAAGTGCCCGCTAGGTAACTTACATAGTCCAAATGCCCGCTAGGTAACCTACATAGTCCAAATGCCCGTTCGTTAACCTACATAGTCCAAGGGCCCACTAGTTAACATAGATCGTCTAAGTGTCCTCTAGTTAACCTACATAGTCCAAATGCACGCTAGTTAACCTACATAGTCCAAGTGCCGCTAGGTAACCTACATAGTGCAAGTGTCCCCTAGTTAACCTACATAGTCCAAGTGGCCGATAGTTAACATAGTTAGTCCAAGTGCCCGCTAGGTAACCTAGATAGTGCATGTGCCCGGTAGTTAACCTACAAAGTCCAAGTGCCCGCTAGTTAGCCTAGATCGTCCAAGTGCACGCTAGTTAACCTATATAGTCCAAGGGCCCGCTAGTTAACTTTTATAGTCCAAGTGCCCGCTAGGGAACCTACATAGTCAAAGTGCCCGCTAGGGAACCTACATAGTCCAAGTGTCCGCTAGTTAATCTAGATAGTCCAAGTGCCCGCTAGTTAACCTAGATAGTCCAAGTGCCCGCAAGTTAACAAGGATCATCAAAGTGCCCTCTAGTTAACTTACATAGTCCAAAGGCCTGCTAGTTAACCTACATAGAGCAAGGGCCCGCTAGTTAACCTTGATAGTCCAAGTGCCCGCTAGTTAACCTACATAGTCCAAGTCCCGCTAGGTATCCTAGACAGTCCAAGTGACCATTAGATTACCTACATAGTCCAAGTGCCCGTTCGTTAACCTATATATTCCAAGTGCCCGCTAGGTAACGTAGATAGCCCAAGTGCCCGCTAGGGAACATACATAGTCCAAGTGCCCGCTAGGTAACCTAGATAGTCCAAGTGCCCGCTAGTTAACCAACATAGTCCAAGTGCCTCCTAGGTAAACTACATAGTCCAAGTGCCCACTAGGTAACTTAGACTGTCCAATTGCCCCCTAGTTAACCTAGACAGTCCAAGTACCCGATAGGGTACCTACATAGTCCAATTGCCCGTTAGCTAACCTAGAGAGTCGAAGTGTCCGCTAGTTAACCTACATAGTCCAAGTGCAAGTTCGTTAACGTAGATAGGCCAAGTGCCTGCTAGGTAACCTAGACAGTTCAAGTGCCCGCTAGGTTACCTACATAGTCCAAGTGCACTTTCCTTAACCTAGATAGTCCAAGTGCCCGCTGGTAACCTACATAGTCCAAGGGCCCGCTAGGTAACCTTGATAGTCCAAGTGCCTTCTAGTTAACCTACATAGTCCAATTGCCCACTAGGTAACCTAAATAATCCAAATGCCCGCTAGGGAAACTACATAGTCCAAGTGCCCGCTAGTTAACCTAGATAGTCCAAGTGCCCGCTAGTAAACCTTGATAGTCCAAGGGCCCGCTAGTTAATCTAGATAGTCCTAGTGCCCGCTAGTTAACCTAGATAGTCCAAGTGCCCGCTAGTTAACCTAGATCGTCTAAGTGCCCGCTAGTTAACCTAGATAATCCAAGTGCCCGCTAGTTAACCTACATAGTCCCAGGGCCCTCTAGTTAACCTAGATAGTCCAAGTGTCCGCTAGGGGACGTACATAGTCCAAGTGCCCGCTAGGTAACCTAGATAGTGCAAGTGCCCGCTAGGTAACCTACATAGTCCAAATGCCTGTTCGGTAACCTAGATAGTCCAAGTGCCCGCTAATTAACCTACATAGTCCATGTGCCCGCTAGGTAACCTAGATAGTGCAAGTGCCCGCTAGGTAACCTACATAGTCCAAATGCCCGTTCGGTAACCTAGATAGTCCAAGTGCCCGCTAATTAACCTACATAGTCCAAGTGCCCGCTAGGTAACCTAGATAGTGCAAGTGCCCACTAGGTAACCTACATAGTCCAAGTGCCCGCTAGTTAACCTAGATAGTCCAAGTTCCCGTTCGTTAACCTAGATAGTCCAAGTGCCCGCTAGGTAACCTAGACAGTCCAAGTGCCTGCTAGGTAACTTACATAGTCCAAATGCCCGTTCGTTAACCTACATAGTCCAAGGGCCCACTATTTAACCTAGATCGTCCAAGTGTCTTTGGTTAACCTACATAGTCCAAGTACCCCCAAGGTAACCTATATAGTCCAAGTTCCAGCTATGTAACCTAGATAGTCCAAGGGCCCGCTAGTTAACCTACATAGTCCAAGTGCCCGCTAGGTAAACTAGATAGTCCAAGTGCCCGCTAAGGAACCTACTTGTCCAAGTGCACGCTAGTTAACCCAGATAGTCCAAGTGCCCGCTAGTTAACCTAGATAGTCCAAGTGCCACTAGGTAACCTACATAGTGCAAGTGTCCCCTAGTTAACCTACATAGTCCAAGTGCCCGCTAGTTAACATAGATAGTCCAAGTGCCCACTAGGGAACGTACATAGTCCAAGTTCCCGCTAGGTAACCTAGATAGTGCAAGTGCCCGGTAGTTAACCTACATAGTCCAAGTGCCCGCTTGGTAACCTGGATAGTCTAAGGGCCCGCTAGTTAACCTACATAGTCCAAGTGCCCGGTAGTTAACTTACATAGTTCAAGTGTCCGTAAGGAACATATATAGTCCAAGTGCCCGCTAGGGAACATACAGAGTCTAAGTGCCCGCTAGGGAACCTACGTAGTCGATGTGCCCGCTAGGGAATCTACATAGTCAAAGGGCCCGCTAGTTAACATAGATAGTCCAAATACCGCTAGTTAATCTACATAGTTCAAGGGTCTGCTAGTTAACCTACATAGTCCAAGTGCCCGTTTGTTAACATAGATAGGCCAAGTGCCTGCTAGGTAACCTATACAGTCCAAGTGCCCGCTAGGTTACCTACATAGTCCAAGTGCAAGTTCGTTAACCTACATAGTCAAAGTGCCTGCTAGGTAACCCTAAATAGTCCAAGTGCCCGCTAGGGAACCTACATAGTCCAAGCGCCCGCTAGGCAACCTAGATAGTCCAATTGCCCGTTAGCTAACATAGATAATCGAAGTGTCCGCTAGTTAACCTACATAGTCCAAGTGCCCGTTCGTTAACGTAGATAGGCCAAGTGCCTGCTAGGTAACCTAGACAGTCCAAGTGCCCGCTAGGTTACCTACATAGTCCAAGTGCACGTTCGTTAACCTAGATAGTCAAAGTGCCTGCTAGGTAACCCTAAATAGTCCAAGTGCCCGCTCGGTAACCTAGATAGTGCAATTGCCCGTTAGCTAACCTAGATAGTCGAAGTGTCCGCTAGTTAACCTACATAGTCCAAGAGCCCTTTCGTTAACGTAGATAGGCCACGTGTCTGCTAGGTAACCTAGACAGTCCAAGTGCCCGCAAGGTTACCTACATAGTCCAAGTGCACGTTCGTTAACCTAGATAGTCCAAGTGCCCGCTGGTAACCTACATAGTCCAAGGGCCCGCTTGGTAACCTTGATAGTCCAAGTGCCTTCTAGTTAACCTACATAGTCCAAGTGCCCGCTAGGTAACCTACATAGTCCAAGTGCCCACTAGGTAACCTAAATAATCCAAATGCCCGCTAGGGAAACTACATAGTCCAAGTGCCCGCTAGGTAACCTACATAGTCCAAGTGCACGCTAGTAAACCTAGGTAGTCCAAGGGCCCGCTAGTTAATCTAGATAGTCCAAGTGCCCGCTAGTTAACCTAGATAGTCCATGTACCCGCTAGTTAACCTAGATCGTCTAAGTGCCCGCTAGTTAACCTAGATAGTCCAAGTGCCCGCTAGTTAACCTACATAGTCCAAGGGCCCTCTAGTTAACCTAGATAGTCCAAGTGCACGCTACGGGACGTACATAGTCCAATTGCCCGCTAGGTAACCTAGATAGTCCAAGTGTCCGCTAGTTAACCTACATAGTCCAAGTGCCCCCTAGGTAACCTAGATAGTCCAAGGTCCTGCTAGTTAACCTACATAGTCCAAGTGCCCGATAGGGAACCTACATATTCCAAGTGCCCGTTAGGAAACCTAGATAGTCCAAGTGCCCGCAGGGAACCTATATAGTCCAAGTGCCCGCTAGGGAACCTACATAGTCAAAGTGCCCGCTAGGGAACCTGCATTGTGCAAGTGCCCGCTAGTTAACCTAGATAGTCCAAGTGCCCGCTAGTTAACCTTGATCATCCAAGTGCCCGCTAGTTAACCTACATAGTCCAAGTGCCTAATAGGGAACCTACATAGTCCAAGTGCCCGCAGAGGAACCTACATAGTCCAAGTGCCCCCTAGGTAACCTAGATAGTCCAAGGTCCTGCTAGTTAACCTACATAGTCCAAGTGCCCGATAGGGAACCTACATATTCCAAGTGCCCGTTAGGGAACCTAGATAGTCAAAGTGCCCGCAGGGAACCTATATAGTCCAAGTGCCCGCTAGGGAACCTACATAGTCAAAGTACCCGCTAGGGAACCTGCATTGTGCAAGTGCCCGCTAGTTAACCTAGATAGTCCTAGTGCCCGCTAGTTAACCTAGATAGTCCAAGTGCCCGCTAGTTAACCATGATCATCCAAGTGCCCGCTAGTTAACCTACATAGTCCAAGTGCCTAATAGGGAACCTACATAGTCCAAGTGCCCGCAGAGGAACCTACATAGTCCAAGTGCCCGTTAGGGAACCTAGATAGTCCAAGTGCCCGTAGGGAACCTATATAGTCCAAGTGCCCGCTAGGGAACCTACATAGTCAAAGTGCCCGCTAGGGAACCTGCACTGTGCAAGTGCCCGCTAGTTAACCTAGATAGTCCTAGTGCCCGCTAGTTAACCTAGATAGTCGAAGTGCCCGATAGTTAACCTACATAGTCCAAGGTCAGCTAGTTAACCTAGATAGTCCAAGTGCCCGCTAGTTAACCTTCATAGTCCAAGTTCCCGCTAGGTAACCTAGATAGTTCAAGTGCCCGTTACCTAACCTAGATAATCCAATTGCCCACTATGCAACATACATAGTCCAAGTGCCCATTCGTTAACCTAGAAGTCCAAGTGCCCGCTAGGTAACCTACATAGTCCAAATGCCCATTCGGTAACCTAGATATTCCAAGTGCCCGCTAATTAACCTACAGAGTCCAAGTGCCCGCAAGGAAACCTACATAGTCCAAGTGTCCGCTAGTTAACATAGATAGTCCAAGTGCCCGTTCGTTAACCTAGATAGTCCAAGTGCCCGCTACGTAACCTAGATAGTGCAAGTGCCCACTAGGTAACCTACATAGTCCAAGTGCCCGCTAGTTAACCTAGATAGTCCAAGTTCCCGTTCGTTAACCTAGATAGTCCAAGTGCCCGCTAGGTAACCCAGACAGTCCAAGTGCCTGCTAGGTAACTTACATAGTCCAAATGCCCGTTCGTTAACCTACATAGTCCAAGGGCCCACTATTTAACCTAGATCGTCCAAGTGTCTTTGGTTAACCTACATAGTCCAAGTGCCCCCAAGGTAACCTATATAGTCCAAGTTCCAGCTATGTAACCTAGATAGTCCAAGGGCCCGCTAGTTAACCTACATAGTCCAAGTGCCCGCTAGGTAAACTAGATAGTCCAAGTGCCCGCTAAGGAACCTACATAGTCCAAGTGCACGCTAGTTAACCCAGATAGTCCAAGTGCCCGCTAGTTAACCTAGATAGTCCAAGTGCCACTAGGTAACCTACATAGTGCAAGTGTCCCCTAGTTAACCTACATAGTCCAAGTGCCCGCTAGTTAACATAGATATTCCAAGTGCCCACTAGGGAACGTACATAGTCCAAGTGCCCGCTAGGTAACCTAGATAGTGCAAGTGCCCGGTAGTTAACCTACATAGTCCAAGTGCCCGCTAGGTAACCTGGATAGTCTAAAGGCCCGCTAGTTAACCTACATAGTCGAAGTGCCCGTTAGTTAACTTACATAGTTCAAGTGTCCATAAGGAACATATATAATCCAAGTGCCCGCTAGGGAACATACAGGGTCTAAGTGCCCGCTAGGGAATCTACGTAGTCGAAGTGCCCGCTAGGGAATCTACATAGTCAAAGGGCCCGCTAGTTAACATAGATAGTCCAAGTACCGCTAGTTAATCTACATAGTTCAAGGGCCCGCTAGTTAACCTACATAGTCCAAGTGCCTGATAGGGAACCTACAGAGTTCAAGTGGCCGCAGAGGAGCCTACATAGTCCAAGTGCCCGTTAGGGAACCTACATAGTCCAATTGCCCGTTAGCTAACCTAGATAGTCGAAGTGTCCACTAGTTAACCTACATAGTCCAAGTGCCCGTTTGTTAACATAGATAGGCCAAGTGCCTGCTAGGTAACCTAGACAGTCCAAGTGCCTGCTAGGTTACCTACATAGTCCAAGTGCACGTTCGTTAACCTAGATAGTCAAAGTGCCTGCTAGGTAACCCTAAATAGTCCAAGTGCCCGCTAGGGAACCTACATAGTCCACGCGCCCGCTATGTAACCTAGATAGTCCAATTGCCCGTTAGCTAACATAGATAATCGAAGTGTCCGCTAGTTAACCTACATAGTCCAAGTGCCCTTTCGTTAACATAGATAGGCCACGTGTCTGCTAGGTAACCTAGACAGTCCAAGTGCCCTCTAGGTTACCTACATAGTCCAAGTGCATGTTCGTTAACCTAGATAGTCCAAGTGCCCGCTGGTAACCTACATAGTCCAAGGGCCCGCTTGGTAACCTTGATAGTCCAAGTGCCTTCTAGTTAACCTACATAGTCCAAGTGCCCGCTAGGTAACCTACATAGTCCAAGTGCCCACTAGGTAACCTAAATAATCCAAATGCCTGCTAGGGAAACTACATAGTCCATGTGCCCGCTAGTTAACCTAGATAGTCCAAGTGCCCGCTAGTAAACCTAGATAGTCCAAGGGCCCGCTAGTTAATCTAGATAGTCCAAGTGCCCGCTAGTTAACCTAGATAGTCCAAGTGCCCGCTAGTTAACCTACATAGTCCAAGGGCCCTCTAGTTAACCTAGATAGTCCAAGTGCCCGCTACGGGACGTACATAGTCCAATTGCCCGCTAGGTAACCTAGATAGTCCAAGTGTCCGCTAGTTAACCTACATAGTCCAAGTGCCCCCTAGGTAACCTAGATAGTCCAAGGTCCTGCTAGTTAACCTACATAGTCCAAGTGCCCGATAGGGAACCTACATATTCCAAGTGCCCGTTAGGAAACCTAGATAGTCCAAGTGCCCGCAGGGAACCTATATAGTCCAAGTGCCCGCTAGGGAACCTACATAGTCAAAGTGCCCGCTAGGGAACCTGCATTGTGCAAGTGCCCGCTAGTTAACCTAGATAGTCCAAGTGCCCGCTAGTTAACCTTGATCATCCAAGTGCCCGCTAGTTAACCTACATAGTCCAAGTGCCTAATAGGGAACCTACATAGTCCAAGTGCCCGCAGAGGAACCTACATAGTCCAAGTGCCCGTTAGGGAACCTAGATAGTCCAAGTGCCCGTAGGGAACCTATATAGTCCAAGTGCCCGCTAGGGAACCTACATAGTCAAAGTGCCCGCTAGGGAACCTGCACTGTGCAAGTGCCCGCTAGTTAACCTAGATAGTCCTAGTGCCCGCTAGTTAACCTAGATAGTCGAAGTGCCCGATAGTTAACCTACATAGTCCAAGGTCAGCTAGTTAACCTAGATAGTCCAAGTGCCCGCTAGTTAACCTTCATAGTCCAAGTTCCCGCTAGGTAACCTAGATAGTTCAAGTGCCCGTTACCTAACCTAGATAATCCAATTGCCCACTATGCAACATACATAGTCCAAGTGCCCATTCGTTAACCTAGAAGTAAAAGTGCCCGCTAGGTAACCTACATAGTCCAAATGCCCATTCGGTAACCTAGATATTCCAAGTGCCCGCTAATTAACCTACAGAGTCCAAGTGCCCGCAAGGTAACCTACATAGTCCAAGTGTCCGCTAGTTAACATAGATAGTCCAAGTGCCCGTTCGTTAACCTAGATATTCCAAGTGCCCGCTACGTAACCTAGATAGTGCAAGTGCCCACTAGGTAACCTACATAGTCCAAGTGCCCGCTAGTTAACCTAGATAGTCCAAGTTCCCGTTCGTTAACCTAGATAGTCCAAGTGCCCGCTAGGTAACCCAGACAGTCCAAGTGCCTGCTAGGTAACTTACATAGTCCAAATGCCCATTCGTTAACCTACATAGTCCAAGGGCCCACTATTTAACCTAGATCGTCCAAGTGTCTTTGGTTAACCTACATAGTCCAAGTGCCCCCAAGGTAACCTATATAGTCCAAGTTCCAGCTATGTAACCTAGATAGTCCAAGGGCCCGCTAGTTAACCTACATAGTCCAAGTGCCCGCTAGGTAAACTAGATAGTCCAAGTGCCCGCTAAGGAACCTACATAGTCCAAGTGCAAGCTAGTTAACCCAGATAGTCCAAGTGCCCGCTAGTTAACCTAGATAGTCCAAGTGCCACTAGGTAACCTACATAGTGCAAGTGTCCCCTAGTTAACCTACATAGTCCAAGTGCCCGCTAGTTAACATAGATATTCCAAGTGCCCACTAGGGAACGTACATAGTCCAAGTGCCCGCTAGGTAACCTAGATAGTGCAAGTGCCCGGTAGTTAACCTACATAGTCCAAGTGCCCGCTAGGTAACCTGGATAGTCTAAAGGCCCGCTAGTTAACCTACATAGTCGAAGTGCCCGTTAGTTAACTTACATAGTTCAAGTGTCCATAAGGAACATATATAATCCAAGTGCCCGCTAGGGAACATACAGAGTCTAAGTGCCCGCTAGGGAATCTACATAGTCGAAGTGCCCGCTAGGGAATCTACATAGTCAAAGGGCCCGCTAGTTAACATAGATAGTCCAAGTACCGCTAGTTAATCTACATAGTTCAAGGGCCCGCTAGTTAACCTACATAGTCCAAGTGCCTGATAGGGAACCTACAGAGTTCAAGTGGCCGCAGAGGAGCCTACATAGTCCAAGTGCCCGTTAGGGAACCTACATAGTCCAATTGCCCGTTAGCTAACCTAGATAGTCGAAGTGTCCACTAGTTAACCTACATAGTCCAAGTGCCCGTTTGTTAACATAGATAGGCCAAGTGCCTGCTAGGTAACCTAGACAGTCCAAGTGCCTGCTAGGTTACCTACATAGTCCAAGTGCACGTTCGTTAACCTAGATAGTCAAAGTGCCTGCTAGGTAACCCTAAATAGTCCAAGTGCCCGCTAGGGAACCTACATAGTCCACGCGCCCGCTATGTAACCTAGATAGTCCAATTGCCCGTTAGCTAACATAGATAATCGAAGTGTCCGCTAGTTAACCTACATAGTCCAAGTGCCCTTTCGTTAACATAGATAGGCCACGTGTCTGCTAGGTAACCTAGACAGTCCAAGTGCCCTCTAGGTTACCTACATAGTCCAAGTGCATGTTCGTTAACCTAGATAGTCCAAGTGCCCGCTGGTAACCTACATAGTCCAAGGGCCCGCTTGGTAACCTTGATAGTCCAAGTGCCTTCTAGTTAACCTACATAGTCCAAGTGCCCGCTAGGTAACCTACATAGTCCAAGTGCCCACTAGGTAACCTAAATAATCCAAATGCCTGCTAGGGAAACTACATAGTCCATGTGCCCGCTAGTTAACCTAGATAGTCCAAGTGCCCGCTAGTAAACCTAGATAGTCCAAGGGCCCGCTAGTTAATCTAGATAGTCCAAGTGCCCGCTAGTTAACCTAGATAGTCCAAGTGCCCGCTAGTTAACCTACATAGTCCAAGGGCCCTCTAGTTAACCTAGATAGTCCAAGTGCCCGCTACGGGACGTACATAGTCCAATTGCCCGCTAGGTAACCTAGATAGTCCAAGTGTCCGCTAGTTAACCTACATAGTCCAAGTGCCCCCTAGGTAACCTAGATAGTCCAAGGTCCTGCTAGTTAACCTACATAGTCCAAGTGCCCGATAGGGAACCTACATATTCCAAGTGCCCGTTAGGAAACCTAGATAGTCCAAGTGCCCGCAGGGAACCTATATAGTCCAAGTGCCCGCTAGGGAACCTACATAGTCAAAGTGCCCGCTAGGGAACCTGCATTGTGCAAGTGCCCGCTAGTTAACCTAGATAGTCCAAGTGCCCGCTAGTTAACCTTGATCATCCAAGTGCCCGCTAGTTAACCTACATAGTCCAAGTGCCTAATAGGGAACCTACATAGTCCAAGTGCCCGCAGAGGAACCTACATAGTCCAAGTGCCCGTTAGGGAACCTAGATAGTCCAACAGCCCGTAGGGAACCTATATAGTCCAAGTGCCCGCTAGGGAACCTACATAGTCAAAGTGCCCGCTAGGGAACCTGCACTGTGCAAGTGCCCGCTAGTTAACCTAGATAGTCCTAGTGCCCGCTAGTTAACCTAGATAGTCGAAGTGCCGATAGTTAACCTACATAGTCCAAGGTCAGCTAGTTAACCTAGATAGTCCAAGTGCCCGCTAGTTAACCTTCATAGTCCAAGTTCCCGCTAGGTAACCTAGATAGTTCAAGTGCCCGTTACCTAACCTAGATAATCCAATTGCCCACTATGCAACATACATAGTCCAAGTGCCCATTCGTTAACCTAGAAGTCCAAGTGCCCGCTAGGTAACCTACATAGTCCAAATGCCCATTCGGTAACCTAGATATTCCAAGTGCCCGCTAATTAACCTACAGAGTCCAAGTGCCCGCAAGGTAACCTACATAGTCCAAGTGTCCGCTAGTTAACATAGATAGTCCAAGTGCCCGTTCGTTAACCTAGATAGTCCAAGTGCCCGCTACGTAACCTAGATAGTGCAAGTGCCCACAAGGTAACCTACATAGTCCAAGTGCCCGCTAGTTAACCTAGATAGTCCAAGTTCCCGTTCGTTAACCTAGATAGTCCAAGTGCCCGCTAGGTAACCCAGACAGTCCAAGTGCCTGCTAGGTAACTTACATAGTCCAAATGCCCGTTCGTTAACCTACATAGTCCAAGGGCCCACTATTTAACCTAGATCGTCCAAGTGTCTTTGGTTAACCTACATAGTCCAAGTGCTCCCAAGGTAACCTATATAGTCCAAGTTCCAGCTATGTAACCTAGATAGTCCAAGGGCCCGCTAGTTAACCTACATAGTCCAAGTGCCCGCTAGGTAAACTAGATAGTCCAAGTGCCCGCTAAGGAACCTACATAGTCCAAGTGCACGCTAGTTAACCCAGATAGTCCAAGTGCCCGCTAGTTAACCTAGATAGTCCAAGTGCCACTAGGTAACCTACATAGTGCAAGTGTCCCCTGGTTAACCTACATAGTCCAAGTGCCCGCTAGTTAACATAGATAGTCCAAGTGCCCACTAGGGAACGTACATAGTCCAAGTTCCCGCTAGGTAACCTAGATAGTGCAAGTGCCCGGTAGTTAACCTACATAGTCCAAGTGCCCGCTTGGTAACCTGGATAGTCTAAGGGCCCGCTAGTTAACCTACATAGTCCAAGTGGCCGGTAGTTAACTTACATAGTTCAAGTGTCCGTAAGGAACATATATAGTCCAAGTGCCCGCTAGGGAACATACAGAGTCTAAGTGCCCGCTAGGGAACCTACGTAGTCGATGTGCCCGCTAGGGAATCTACATAGTCAAAGGGCCCGCTAGTTAACATAGATAGTCCAAATACCGCTAGTTAATCTACATAGTTCAAGGGTCTGCTAGTTAACCTACATAGTCCAAGTGCCCGTTTGTTAACATAGATAGGCCAAGTGCCTGCTAGGTAACCTATACAGTCCAAGTGCCCGCTAGGTTACCTACATAGTCCAAGTGCAAGTTCGTTAACCTACATAGTCAAAGTGCCTGCTAGGTAACCCTAAATAGTCCAAGTGCCCGCTAGGGAACCTACATAGTCCAAGCGCCCGCTAGGCAACCTAGATAGTCCAATTGCCCGGTAGCTAACATAGATAATCGAAGTGTCCGCTAGTTAACCTACATAGTCCAAGTGCCCGTTCGTTAACGTAGATAGGCCAAGTGCCTGCTAGGTAACCTAGACAGTCCAAGTGCCCGCTAGGTTACCTACATAGTCCAAGTGCACGTTCGTTAACCTAGATAGTCAAAGTGCCTGCTAGGTAACCCTAAATAGTCCAAGTGCCCGCTCGGTAACCTAGATAGTGCAATTGCCCGTTAGCTAACCTAGATAGTCGAAGTGTCCGCTAGTTAACCTACATAGTCCAAGAGCCCTTTCGTTAACGTAGATAGGCCACGTGTCTGCTAGGTAACCTAGACAGTCCAAGTGCCCGCAAGGTTACCTACATAGTCCAAGTGCACGTTCGTTAACCTAGATAGTCCAAGTGCCCGCTGGTAACCTACATAGTCCAAGGGCCCGCTTGGTAACCTTGATAGTCCAAGTGCCTTCTAGTTAACCTACATAGTCCAAGTGCACGCTAGGTAACCTACATAGTCCAAGTGCCCACTAGGTAACCTAAATAATCCAAATGCCCGCTAGGGAAACTACATAGTCCAAGTGCCCGCTAGTTAACCTAGATAGTCCAAGTGCACGCTAGTAAACCTAGGTAGTCCAAGGGCCCGCTAGTTAATCTAGATAGTCCAAGTGCCCGCTAGTTAACCTAGATAGTCCAAGTACCCGCTAGTTAACCTAGATCGTCTAAGTGCCCGCTAGTTAACCTAGATAATCCAAGTACCCGCTAGTTAACCTACATAGTCCCAGGGCCCTCTAGTTAACCTAGATAGTCCAAGTGTCCGCTAGGGGACGTTCATAGTCCAAGTGCCCGCTAGGTAACCTAGATAGTGCAAGTGCCCGCTAGGTAACCTACATAGTCCAAATGCCCGTTCGGTAACCTAGATAGTCCAAGTGCCCGCTAATTAACCTACATAGTCCAAGTGCCCGCTAGGTAAACTAGATAGTCCAAGTGCCCGCTAAGGAACCTACATAGTCCAAGTGCACTCTAGTTAACCCAGATAGTCCAAGTGCCCGCTAAGGGACGTACATAGTCCAATTGCCCGCTAGGTAACCTAGATTGTCCAAGTGTCCGCTAGTTAACCTACATAGTCCAAGTGCCCCCTAGGTAACCTAGATAGTCCAAGGTCCTGCTAGTTAACCTATATAGTCCAAGTGCCCGATAGGGACCCTACATATTCCAAGTGCCCGTTAGGAAACCTAGATAGTCCAAGTGCCCGCAGGGAACCTATATAGTCCAAGTGCCCACTAGGGAACCTACATAGTCAAAGTGCCCGCTAGGGAACCTGCATTGTGCAATTGCCCGCTAGTTAACCTAGATAGTCCTAGTGCCCGCTAGTTAACCTATATAGTCCAAGTGCCCGCTAGTTAACCTTGATCATCCAAGTGCCCGCTAGTTAACCTACATAGTCCAAGTGCCTAATAGGGAACCTACATAGTCCAAGTGCCCGCAGAGGAACCTACATAGTCCAAGTGCCCGTTAGGGAACCTAGATATTCCAAGTGCCCGTAGGGAACCTATATAGTCCAAGTGCCCGCTAGGGAACCTACATAGTCAAAGTGCCCGCTAGGGAACCTGCACTGTGCAAGTGCCCGCTAGTTAACCTAGATTGTCCTAGTGCCCGCTAGTTAACCTAGATAGTCGAAGTGCCCGATAGTTAACCTACATAGTCCAAGGTCAGCTAGTTAACCTAGATAGTCCAAGTGCCCGCTAGTTAACCTACATAGTCCAAGTTCCCGCTAGGTAACCTAGATAGTTCAAGTGCCCGTTACCTAACCTAGATAATCCAATTGCCCACTATGCAACATACATAGTCCAAGTGCCCTCTAGTTAACGTAGATAGTCCAAGTGCCGCTAGTTAATCTACATAGTTTAAGGGCCCGCTAGTTAAGCTACATAGTCCAACTACCCGCTAGTTAACCTAGATCGTCCACGTGTCCGCTAGTTAACCTACATAGTACAAGTGCCCGCTAGGGAACCTACATAGTCCAAGTGCCTGCTAGGGAACCTACATAGTCCAAGTGCCCGCTCTGGAACATACATAGTCCAAGTGCCCTCTAGGGAATCTACATAGTCCAAGGGCCTGCTACTTAACGTAGATAGTCCAAGTGCCGCTAGTTAATCAACATAGTCCAAGGGCCTGCTAGTTAACCTACACAGTCCAAGGGCCCGCTAGTTAACCTACATCGTCCAAGGGCCCGCTAGTTAATCTACAAGGTCCAAGTGCCCGCTAGGTAACTAATATACTCCAAATGCCCGCTAGGGACCCTAATAGTGCAAATGCCCGCTAGTTAACCTAGATAGTCCAAGTGCTCGCTAGTTAACATAGATAGTCCAAGTGCCCGCTAGTTAACCTAGATAGACCAAGTGCCCGCTAGGGAACCTATCTAGTCCAAGTGCCCGATAGGGAACCTACATAGTCCAAGTGCCCACTAGTTAACATAGATAGTCCAAGTACCCGCTAGAAAACGTACATAGTCCAAGTGCCCGCTAGGTAACGTACATAGTCCAAGTGCCCACTAGGTAACCTAGACTGTCCAATTGCCCCCTAGTTAACCTAGACAGTCCAAGTACCCGATAGGGAACCTACATAGTCCAAGTGCCCGCTATGTAACCTAGATTGTCCAATTGCCCGTTAGCTAACCTAGATAGTTGAAGTGTCCGCTAGTTAACCTACATATTCCAAGTGCCCGTTCGTTAACGTAGATAGGCCAAGTGCCTGCTAGGTAACCCAGACAGTCCAAGTGCCCGCTAGGTTACCTACATAGTCCAAGTGCACGTTCGTTAACCTAGATAGTCAAAGTGCCTGCTAGGTAACCTAAATAGTCCAAGTGCCCGCTAGGGAACCTACATAGTCCAAGTGCCCGCTAGGTAACCTAGATAGTCAAATTGCCCGTTAGCTAACCTAGATAATCGAAGGGTCCGCTAGTTAACCTACATAGTCCAAGTGCCCGTTCGTTAACGTAGATAGGCCAAGTGCCTGCTAGGTAACCTAGACAGTCCAAGTGCCCGCTAGGTAACCTAGATAGTCCAAGTGCCCGCTAGGGTAAGTACATAGTTCAATTGCCCGCTAGGAAACCTAGATTGTCCAAGTATCCGCTAGTTAACCTACATACTCCAAGTGCCCCCTAGGTAACCTAGATAGTCCAAGGTCCTGCTAGTTAACCTACATAGTCCAATGCCCGATAGGGAAACTACAAAGTCCAAGTGCACGCTGAGGAACCTACATAGTCCAAGTGCCCGATAGGGAACCTACATATTCCAAGTGCCCTTTAGGGAACCTAGATAGTCCAAGTGCCCGTAGGGAACCTATATAGTCCAAGTGCCCGCTAGGGAACCTACATAGTCCAAGTGCCCGCTCTGGAACATACATAGTCCAAGTGCCCTCTAGGGAATCTACATAGTCCAAGGGCCTGCTACTTAACGTAGATAGTCCAAGTGCCGCTAGTTAATCAACATAGTCCAAGGGCCTGCTAGTTAACCTACACAGTCCAAGGGCCCGCTAGTTAACCTACATCGTCCAAGGGCCCGCTAGTTAATCTACAAGGTCCAAGTGCCCGCTAGGTAACTAATATACTCCAAATGCCCGCTAGGGACCCTAATAGTGCAAATGCCCGCTAGTTAACCTAGATAGTCCAAGTGCTCGCTAGTTAACATAGATAGTCCAAGTGCCCGCTAGTTAACCTAGATAGACCAAGTGCCCGCTAGGGAACCTATCTAGTCCAAGTGCCCGATAGGGAACCTACATAGTCCAAGTGCCCACTAGTTAACATAGATAGTCCAAGTACCCGCTAGAAAACGTACATAGTCCAAGTGCCCGCTAGGTAACGTACATAGTCCAAGTGCCCACTAGGTAACCTAGACTGTCCAATTGCCCCCTAGTTAACCTAGACAGTCCAAGTACCCGATAGGGAACCTACATAGTCCAAGTGCCCGCTATGTAACCTAGATTGTCCAATTGCCCGTTAGCTAACCTAGATAGTTGAAGTGTCCGCTAGTTAACCTACATATTCCAAGTGCCCGTTCGTTAACGTAGATAGGCCAAGTGCCTGCTAGGTAACCCAGACAGTCCAAGTGCCCGCTAGGTTACCTACATAGTCCAAGTGCACGTTCGTTAACCTAGATAGTCAAAGTGCCTGCTAGGTAACCTAAATAGTCCAAGTGCCCGCTAGGGAACCTACATAGTCCAAGTGCCCGCTAGGTAACCTAGATAGTCAAATTGCCCGTTAGCTAACCTAGATAATCGAAGGGTCCGCTAGTTAACCTACATAGTCCAAGTGCCCGTTCGTTAACGTAGATAGGCCAAGTGCCTGCTAGGTAACCTAGACAGTCCAAGTGCCCGCTAGGTAACCTAGATAGTCCAAGTGCCCGCTAGGGTAAGTACATAGTTCAATTGCCCGCTAGGAAACCTAGATTGTCCAAGTATCCGCTAGTTAACCTACATACTCCAAGTGCCCCCTAGGTAACCTAGATAGTCCAAGGTCCTGCTAGTTAACCTACATAGTCCAATGCCCGATAGGGAAACTACAAAGTCCAAGTGCACGCTGAGGAACCTACATAGTCCAAGTGCCCGATAGGGAACCTACATAGTCCAAGTGCCCTTTAGGGAACCTAGATAGTCCAAGTGCCCGTAGGGAACCTATATAGTCCAAGTGCCCGCTAGGGAACCTACATAGTCAAAGTGCCCGCTAGGGAACCTCCACTGTACAAGTGCCCACTAATTAACCTAGATAGTCCAAGTGCCCGCTAGTTAACCTAGATAGTCCAAGTACCCGCTAGTTAAACTACATAGTCCAAGTGCCTGATAGGGAACCTACATAGTCCAAGTGCCCGCAGAGGAACCTACTTAGTCCAAGTGCCCGTTAGGGAACCTAGATAGTCCAAGTGCCCGTAGGGAACCTATATAGTCCAAGTGCCCTCTAGGGACCCTACATAGTCAAAGTGCCCACTAGGGAACCTGCACTGTGCAAGTGCCCGCTAAGAAACCAAGATAGTCCCAGTGCCCGCTAGTTAACCTAGATAGTCCAAGTGCTTGCTAGGTAACCTACATAGTCCAAGTGCCCGCTAGTTAACCTAGATAGTCCAAGTGCCCGTTCGTTAACCTAGATAGTCCAAGTGCCCGCTAGGTAACCTATCCAGTCCAAGTGCCTGCTAGGTAACTTACATAGTCCAAATGCCCGTTCGTTAACCTACATAGTCCAAGGGCCCACTATTTAACCTAGATCGTCCAAGTGTCTTTGGTTAACCTACATAGTCCAAGTGCCCCCAAGGTAACCTATATAGTCCAAGTTCCAGCTATGTAACCTAGATAGTCCAAGGGCCCGCTAGTTAACCTACATAGTCCAAGTGCCCGCTAGGTAAACTAGATAGTCCAAGTGCCCGCTAAGGAACCTACATAGTCCAAGTGCACGCTAGTTAACCTAGATAGTCCAAGTGCCCGCTAGTTAACCTAGATAGTCCAAGTGCCACTAGGTAACCTACATAGTGCAAGTGTCCCCTAGTTAACCTACATAGTCCAAGTGCCCGCTAGTTAACATAGATAGTCCAAGTGCCCACTAGGGAATGTACATAGTCCAAGTGCCCGCTAGGTAACCTAGATAGTGCAAGTGCCCGGTAGTTAACCTACATAGTCCAAGTGCCCGCTAGGTAACCTGGATAGTCTAAGGGCCAGCTAGTTAACCTACATAGAGCAAGGGCCCGCTAGTTAACCTTGATAGTCCAAGTGCCCGCTAGTTAACCCACATAGTCCAAGTCCCGCTAGGTATCCTAGACAGTCCAAGTGACCATTAGATTACCTACATAGTCCAAGTGCCCGTTCGTTAACCTATATATTCCAAGTGCCCGCTAGGTAACGTAGATAGCCCAAGTGCCCGCTAGGGAACATACATAGTCCAAGTGCCCGCTAGGTAACCTAGATAGTCCAAGTGCCCGCTAGTTAACCAACATAGTCCAAGTGCCTCCTAGGTAAACTACATAGTCCAAGTGCCCACTAGGTAACCTAGACTGTCCAATTGCCCCCTAGTTAACCTAGACAGTCCAAGTACCCGATAGGGTACCTACATAGTCCAATTGCCCGTTAGCTAACCTAGATAGTCGAAGTGTCCGCTAGTTAACCTACATAGTCCAAGTGCAAATTCGTTAACGTAGATAGGCCAAGTGCCTGCTAGGTAACCTAGACAGTTCAAGTGCCCGCTAGGTTACCTACATAGTCCAAGTGCACTTTCCTTAACCTAGATAGTCCAAGTGCCCGCTGGTAACCTACATAGTCCAAGGGCCCGCTAGGTAACCTTGATAGTCCAAGTGCCTTCTAGTTAACCTACATAGTCCAAGTGCCCACTAGGTAACCTAAATAATCCAAATGCCCGCTAGGGAAACTACATAGTCCAAGTGCCCGCTAGTTAACCTAGATAGACCAAGTGCCCGCTAGTAAACCTTGATAGTCCAAGGGCCCGCTAGTTAATCTAGATAGTCCAAGTGCCCGCTAGTTAACCTAGATAGTCCAAGTGCCCGCTAGTTAACCTAGATCGTCTAAGTGCCCGCTAGTTAACCTAGATAATCCAAGTGCCCGCTAGTTAACCTACATAGTCCCAGGGCCCTCTAGTTAACCTAGATAGTCCAAGTGTCCGCTAGGGTACGTACATAGTCCAAGTGCCCGCTAGGTAACCTAGATAGTGCAAGTGCCCGCTAGGTAACCTACATAGTCCAAATGCCTGTTCGGTAACCTAGATAGTCCAAGTGCCCGCTAATTAACCTACATAGTCCAAGTGCCCGCTAGGTAACCTAGATAGTGCAAGTGCCCGCTACGGGACGTACATAGTCCAATTGCCCGCTAGGAAACCTAGATTGTCCAAGTGTCCGCTAGTTAACCTAAATAGTCCAAGTGCCCCCTAGGTAACCTAGATAGTCCAAGGTCCTGCTAGTTAACCTACATAGTCCAAGTGCCCGATAGGGAACCTACATATTCCAAGTGCCCGTTAGGGAACCTAGATAGTCAAAGTGCCCGCAGGGAACCTATATAGTCCAAGTGCCCGCTAGGGAACCTACATAGTCAAAGTACCCGCTAGGGAACCTGCATTGTGCAAGTGCCCGCTAGTTAACCTAGATAGTCCTAGTGCCCGCTAGTTAACCTAGATAGTCCAAGTGCCCGCTAGTTAACCATGATCATCCAAGTGCCCGCTAGTTAACCTACATAGTCCAAGTGCCTAATAGGGAACCTACATAGTCCAAGTGCCCGCAGAGGAACCTACATAGTCCAAGTGCCCGTTAGGGAACCTAGATAGTCCAAGTGCCCGTAGGGAACCTATATAGTCCAAGTGCCCGCTAGGGAACCTACATAGTCAAAGTGCCCGCTAGGGAACCTGCACTGTGCAAGTGCCCGCTAGTTAACCTAGATAGTCCTAGTGCCCGCTAGTTAACCTAGATAGTCGAAGTGCCCGATAGTTAACCTACATAGTCCAAGGTCAGCTAGTTAACCTAGATAGTCCAAGTGCCCGCTAGTTAACCTACATAGTCCAAAAACCTGCTAGTTAACCTAGATGGTCCAAGTGCCCACTAGTTAACCTACATAGTCCAAGGGCCCGCTAGTTAACCTAGATATTCCAAGTACCCGCTAGTTAAACTAGATCGTCCAAGTGTACGCTAGTTAACCTACATAGTCCAAGTTCCCGTTAGGTAACCTAGATAGTACAAGTGCCCGCAAGGTAACCTACATAGTCCAAGTGCCCGCTAGGTAACCTAGGTATTCCAAGTTCCTGTTAGCTAACCTAGATAGTCCAAGTGCCCGCTAGGTAACCTACATAGTCCAAGCCCACTAGGTAACCTATATAGTCCAAGTGCCCGCTAAGAAACCAAGATAGTCCAAGTGCCCTTTGGTAACCTAGATAGTCCAAGTGCCTGCTAGGTAACCTACATAGTCCAAGTTCCCGCTAGGTAACCTAGATAGTTCAAGTGCCCGTTACCTAACCTAGATAATCCAATTGCCCACTATGCAACATACATAGTCCAAGTGCTCATTCGTTAACCTAGAAGTCCAAGTGCCCGCTAGGTAACCTACATAGTCCAAATGCCGATTCGGTAACCTAGATATTCCAAGTGCCCGCTAATTAACCTATATAGTCCAAGTGCCCGCAAGGTAACCTACATAGTCCAAGTGCCCGCTAGTTAACCTAGATAGTCCAAGTGCCCGTTCGTTAACCTAGATAGTCCAAGTGCCTGCTAGGTAACCTAGATAGTCCAAGTGCGTGCTAGGTAACTTACATAGTCCAAGTTCCCGCAAGGTAACCTATATAGTCCAAGTTACAGCTAAGTAACCTAGATAGTCCAAGGGCCCGCTAGTTAACCTACATAGTCCAAGTGCCCGCAAGGTAACCTATATAGTCCAAGTTACAGCTAAGTAACCTAGATAGTCCAAGGGCCCGCTAGTTAACCTACATAGTCCAAGTGCCCGCTAGGTAAACTAGATAGTCCAAGTGCCCGCTAAGAAACCTACATAGTCCAAGTGCACACTGGTTAAACCAGATAGACCAAGTGTCCGCTAGTTAACCTAGATAGTCCAAGTGCCGCTAGGTAACCTACATAGTGCAAGTGTCCCCTAGTTAACCTACATAGTCCAAGTGCCCGCTAGTTAACATAGATAGTCCAAGAGCCCGCTAGGGAACGTACATAGTCCAAGTGCCCGCTAGGTAACCTAGATACTGCAAGTGCCCGGTAGTTAACCTACATAGTCCAAGTGCCCGCTAGGTAACCTAGATAGTCTAAGGGCCCGCTAGTTAACCTACATAGTCCACGTGCCCGGTAGTTAACTTACATAGCTCAAGTGTCCGTAAGGAACATATATAGTCCAAGTGCCCGCTGGGGAACATACAGAGTCTAAGTGCCCGCTAGGGAACCTACGTAGCCCAAGTGCCCGCTAGGGAATCTACATAGTCCAAGGGCCCTCTAGTTAACGTAGATAGTCCAAGTGCCGCTAGTTAATCTACATAGTTTAAGGGCCCGCTAGTTAAGCTACATAGTCCAACTACCTGCTAGTTAACCTAGATCGTCCACGTGTCCGCTAGTTAACCTACATAGTACAAGTGCCCGCTAGGGAACCTACATAGTCCAAGTGCCTGCTAGGGAACTTACATAGTCCAAGTGCCCGCTCTGGAACATACATAGTCCAAGTGCCCGTAGGGAATCTACATAGTCCAAGGGCCTGCTACTTAACGTAGACAGTCCAAGTGCCGCTAGTTAATCAACATAGTCCAAGGGCCTGCTAGTTAACCTACATAGTCCAAGGGCCCGCTAGTTAACCTACATAGTCCAAGTGCCTGATAGGGAACCTACATAGTCCAAGTGCCCGCAGAGGAACCTACATAGTCCAAGTGCCCGTTAGGGAACCTAGATAGTCCAAGTGCCCGTAGGGAACCTATATAGTCCAAGTGCCCGCTAGGGAACCTACATAGTCAAAGTGCCCTTAGGGAACCTGCACTGTGCAAGTGCCCGCTAGTTAACCTAGATAGTCCTAGTGCCCGCTAGTTAACCTAGATAGTCGAAGTGCCCGATAGTTAAACTACATAGTCCAAGGTCAGCTAGTTAACCTAGATAGTCCAAGTGCCCGCTAGTTAACCTACATAGTCCAAAAACCTGCTAGTTAACCTAGATAGTCCAAGTGCCCACTAGTTAACCTACATAGTCCAAGGGCCCGCTAGTTAACCAAGATATTCCAAGTACCCGCTAGTTAAACTAGATCGTCCAAGTGTACGCTAGTTAACCTACATAGTCCAAGTTCCCGTTAGGTAACCTAGATAGTACAAGTGCCCGCAAGGTAACCTACATAGTCCAAGTGCCCGCTAGGTAACCTAGGTATTCCAAGTTCCTGTTAGCTAACCTAGATAGTCCAAGTGCCCGCTAGGTAACCTACATAGTCCAAGCCCACTAGGTAACCTATATAGTCCAAGTGCCCGCTAAGAAACCAAGATAGTCCAAGTGCCCTTTGGTAACCTAGATAGTCCAAGTGCCTGCTAGGTAACCTACATAGTCCAAGTTCCCGCTAGGTAACCTAGATAGTTCAAGTGCCCGTTACCTAACCTAGATAATCCAATTGCCCACTATGCAACATACATAGTCCAAGTGCTCATTCGTTAACCTAGAAGTCCAAGTGCCCGATAGGTAACCTACATAGTCCAAATGCCGATTCGGTAACCTAGATATTCCAAGTGCCCGCTAATTAACCTACATAGTCCAAGTGCCCGCAAGGTAACCTACATAGTCCAAGTGCCCGCTAGTTAACCTAGATAGTCCAAGTGCCCGTTCGTTAACCTAGATAGTCCAAGTGCCTGCTAGGTAACCTAGATAGTCCAAGTGCGTGCTAGGTAACTTACATAGTCCAAGTGCCCGCAAGGTAACCTATATAGTCCAAGTTACAGCTAAGTAACCTAGATAGTCCAAGGGCCCGCTAGTTAACCTACATAGTCCAAGTGCCCGCAAGGTAACCTATATAGTCCAAATTACAGCTAAGTAACCTAGATAGTCCAAGGGCCCGCTAGTTAACCTACATAGTACAAGTGCCCGCTAGGGAACCTACATAGTCCAAGTGCCTACTAGGGAACCTACATAGTCCAAGTGCCCGCTCTGGAACATACATAGTCCAAGTGCCCGCTAGGGAATCTACATAGTCCAAGGGCCTGCTACTTAACGTAGATAGTCCAAGTGCCGCTAGTTAATCAACATAGTCCAAGGGCCTGCTAGTTAATCTACAAGGTCCAAGTGCCCGCTAGGTGACTAATATACTCCAAATGCCCGCTAGGGACCCTAATAGTCCAAATGCCCGCTAGTTAATCTAGATAGTCCAAGTGCTCGCTAGTTAACCTAGATAGTCCAAGTGCCCGCTACGGGACGTACATAGTCCAATTGCCCGCTAGGAAACCTAGATTGTCCAAGTGTCCGCTAGTTAACCTACATAGTCCAAGTGCCCCCTAGGTAACCTAGATAGTCCAAGGTCCTGCTAGTTAACCTACATAGTCCAAGTGCCCGATAGGGAACCTACATATTCCAAGTGCCCGTTAGGGAACCTAGATAGTCAAAGTGCCCGCAGGGAACCTATATAGTCCAAGTGCCCGCTAGGGAACCTACATAGTCAAAGTGCCCGCTAGGGAACCTGCATTGTGCAAGTGCCCGCTAGTTAACCTAGATAGTCCTAGTGCCCGCTAGTTAACCTAGATAGTCCAAGTGCCCGCTAGTTAACCATGATCATCCAAGTGCCCGCTAGTTAACCTACATAGTCCAAGTGCCTAATAGGGAACCTACATAGTCCAAGTGCCCGCAGAGGAACCTACATAGTCCAAGTGCCCGTTAGGGAACCTAGATAGTCCAAGTGCCCGTAGGGAACCTATATAGTCCAAGTGCCCGCTAGGGAACCTACATAGTCAAAGTGCCCGCTAGGGAACCTGCACTGTGCAAGTGCCCGCTAGTTAACCTAGATAGTCCTAGTGCCCGCTAGTTAACCTAGATAGTCGAAGTGCCCGATAGTTAACCTACATAGTCCAAGGTCAGCTAGTTAACCTAGATAGTCCAAGTGCCCGCTAGTTAACCTACATAGTCCAAAAACCTGCTAGTTAACCTAGATGGTCCAAGTGCCCACTAGTTAACCTACATAGTCCAAGGGCCCGCTAGTTAACCTAGATATTCCAAGTACCCGCTAGTTAAACTAGATCGTCCAAGTGTACGCTAGTTAACCTACATAGTCCAAGTTCCCGTTAGGTAACCTAGATAGTACAAGTGCCCGCAAGGTAACCTACATAGTCCAAGTGCCCGCTAGGTAACCTAGGTATTCCAAGTTCCTGTTAGCTAACCTAGATAGTCCAAGTGCCCGCTAGGTAACCTACATAGTCCAAGCCCACTAGGTAACCTATATAGTCCAAGTGCCCGCTAAGAAACCAAGATAGTCCAAGTGCCCTTTGGTAACCTAGATAGTCCAAGTGCCTGCTAGGTAACCTACATAGTCCAAGTTCCCGCTAGGTAACCTAGATAGTTCAAGTGCCCGTTACCTAACCTAGATAATCCAATTGCCCACTATGCAACATACATAGTCCAAGTGCTCATTCGTTAACCTAGAAGTCCAAGTGCCCGCTAGGTAACCTACATAGTCCAAATGCCGATTCGGTAACCTAGATATTCCAAGTGCCCGCTAATTAACCTACATAGTCCAAGTTACAGCTAAGTAACCTAGATAGTCCAAGGGCCCGCTAGTTAACCTACATAGTCCAAGTGCCCGCAAGGTAACCTATATAGTCCAAGTTACAGCTAAGTTTCCTAGATAGTCCAAGGGCCCGCTAGTTAACCTACATAGTCCAAGTGCCCGCTAGGTAAAGTAGATAGTCCAAGTGCCCGCTAAGAAACCTACATAGTCCAAGTGCACACTGGTTAAACCAGATAGTCCAAGTGTCCGCTAGTTAACCTAGATAGTCCAAGTGCCGCTAGGTAACCTACATAGTGCAAGTGTCCCCTAGTTAACCTACATAGTCCAAGTGCCCGTTAGTTAACATAGATAGTCCAAGAGCCCGCTAGGGAACGTACATAGTCCAAGTGCCCGCTAGGTAACCTAGATACTGCAAGTGCCCGGTAGTTAACCTACATAGTCCAAGTGCCCGCTAGGTAACCTAGATAGTCTAAGGGCCCGCTAGTTAACCTACATAGTCCACGTGCCCGGTAGTTAACTTACATAGCTCAAGTGTCCGTAAGGAACATATATAGTCCAAGTGCCCGCTGGGGAACATACAGAGTCTAAGTGCCCGCTAGGGAACCTACGTAGCCCAAGTGCCCGCTAGGGAATCTACATAGTCCAAGGGCCCTCTAGTTAACGTAGATAGTCCAAGTGCCGCTAGTTAATCTACATAGTTTAAGGGCCCGCTAGTTAAGCTACATAGTCCAACTACCCGCTAGTTAACCTAGATCGTCCACGTGTCCGCTAGTTAACCTACATAGTACAAGTGCCCGCTAGGGAACCTACATAGTCCAAGTGCCTGCTAGGGAACTTACATAGTCCAAGTGCCCGCTCTGGAACATACATAGTCCAAGTGCCCGCTAGGGAATCTACATAGTCCAAGGGCCTGCTACTTAACGTAGACAGTCCAAGTGCCGCTAGATAATCAACATAGTCCAAGGGCCTGCTAGTTAACCTACATAGTCCAAGGGCCCGCTAGTTAACCTACATCGTCCAAGGGCCCGCTAGTTAATCTACAAGGTCCAAGTACCCGCTAGGTAACTAATATACTCCAAATGCCCGCTAGGGACCCTAATAGTGCAAATGCCCGCTAGTTAACCTAGATAGTCCAAGTGCTCGCTAGTTAACCTTGATCATCCAAGTGCCCGCTAGATAAACTACATAGTCCAAGTGCCTGATAGGGAACCTACATAGTCCAAGTGCCCGCAGAGGAACCTACTTAGTCCAAGTGCCCGTTAGGGAACCTAGATAGTCCAAGTGCCCGTAGGGAACCTATATAGTCCAAGTGCCCTCTAGGGACCCTACATAGTCAAAGTGCCCGCTAGGGAACCTGCATTCTGCAAGTGCCCGCTAAGAAACCAAGATAGTCCCAGTGCCCGCTAGTTAACCTAGATAGTCCAAGTGCTTGCTAGGTAACCTACATAGTCCAAGTGACCGCTAGTTAACCTAGCTAGTCCAAGTGCCCGTTCATTAACCTAGATAGTCCAAGTGCCCGCTATGTAACCTAGCCAGTCCAAGTGCCTGCTAGGGAACTTACATAGTCCAAGTGCCCGCTCTGGAACATACATAGTCCAAGTGCCCGCTAGGGAATCTACATAGTCCAAGGGCCTGCTACTTAACGTAGATAGTCCAAGTGCCGCTAGTTAATCAACATAGTCCAAGGGCCTGCTAGTTAATCTACAAGGTCCAAGTGCCCGCTAGGTAACTAATATACTCCAAATGCCCGCTATGGACCCTAATAGTGCAAATGCCCGCTAGTTAACTTAGATAGTCCAAGTGCTTGCTAGTTAACATAGATAGTCCAAGTGCCCGCTAGTTAACCTAGATAGACCGAATGCCCGCTAGGGAACCTACATAGTCCAAGTGCCCGCTAGTTAACATAGATAGTCCAAGTACCCGCTAGGAAACATACATAGTCCAAGTGCCCGCTAGGTAACGTACATAGTCCAAGTGCCCTCTAGGTAACTTAGACTGTCCAATTGCCCCCTAGTTAACCTATACAGTCCAAGTACCCGATAGGGAATCTACATAGTCCAAGTGCTCACTAGGGAACCTACATAGTCCAAGTGCTCGCTAGGCAACCTACATAGTCCAAGTGCCCGCTATGTAACTTAGATTGCCCAATTGCCCGTTAGCTAACCTAGATAGTCGAAGTGTCCGCTAGTTAACCTACATATTCCAAGTGCCCGTTCGTTAACGTAGATAGGCCAAGTGCCTGCTAGGTAACCTAGACAGTCGAAGTGCCCGCTAGGTTACCTACATAGTCCAAGTGCACGTTCGTTAACCTACATAGTCAAAGTGCCTGCTAGGTAACCTAAATAGTCCAAGTGCCCGCTAGGTAACCTAGATAGTCCAATTGCCCGTTAGCTAACCTAGATAATCGAAGGGTCCGCTAGTTAACCTACATAGTCCAAGTGCCCGTTCGTTAACGTAGATAGGCCAAGTGCCAGCTAGGTAACCTAGACAGTCCAAGTGCCCGCTAGGTAACCTAGATAGTCCAAATGCCCGCTAGGGTATGTACATAGTTCAATTGCCCGCTAAGAAACCTAGATTGTCCAAGTGTCCGCTAGTTAACCTACATAGTCCAAGTGCCCCCTAGGTAACCTAGATAGTCCAAGGTCCTGCTAGTTAACCTACATAGTCCAATGCCCGATAGGGAAACTACAAAGTCCAAGTGGCCCCTGAGGAACCTACATAGTCCAAGTGCCCGATAGGGAACCTACATATTCCAAGTGCCCGTTAGGGAACCTAGATAGTCCAAGTGCCCGTAGGGAACCTATATAGTCCAAGTGCCCGCTAGGGAACCTACATAGTCAAAGTGCCCGCTAGGGAACCTCCACTGTACAACTGCCTACTAATTAACCTAGATAGTCCAAGTGCCCGCTAGTTAACCTAGATAGTCCAAGTACCCGCTAGTTAACCTTGATCATCCAAGTGCCCGCTAGATAAACTACATAGTCCAATTGCCTGATAGGGAACCTACATAGTCCAAGTGCCCGCAGAGGAACCTACTTAGTCCAAGTGCCCGTTAGGGAACCTAGATAGTCCAAGTGCCCGTAGGGAACCTATATAGTCCAAGTGCCCTCTAGGGACCCTACATAGTCAAAGTGCCCGCTAGGGAACCTGCATTCTGCAAGTGCCCGCTAAGAAACCAAGATAGTCCCAGTGCCCGCTAGTTAACCTAGATAGTCCAAGTGCTGGCTAGGTAACCTACATAGTCCAAGTGCCCGCTAGTTAACCTAGATAGTCGAAGTGCCCGTTCGTTAACCTAGATAGTCCAAGTGCCCGCTAGGTAACCTAGCCAGTCCAAGTGCCTGCTAGGTAACTTACATAGTCCAAATGCCCGTTCGTTAACCTACATAGTCCAAGGGCCCACTATTTAACCTAGATCGTCCAAGTGTCTTTGGTTAACCTACATAGTCCAAGTGCCCGCAAGGTAACCTATATAGTCCAAGTTCCAGCTATGTAACCTAGATAGTCCAAGGGCCCGCTAGTTAACCTACATAGTCCAAGTGCCCGCTAGGTAAACTAGATAGTCCAAGTGCCCGCTAAGAAACCTACATAGTCCAAGTGCACACTGGTTAAACCAGATAGTCCAAGTGTCCGCTACTTAACCTAGATAGTCCATGTGCCGCTAGGTAACCTACATAGTGCAAGTGTCCCCTAGTTAACCTACATAGTCCAAGTGCCCGCTAGTTAACATAGATAGTCCAAGAGCCCGCTAGGGAACGTACATAGTCCAAGTGCCCGCTGGGTAACCTAGATAGTGCAAGTGCTTGTTAGGTAACCTACATAGTCCAAGTTCCCGCTAGGTAACCTAGATAGTCAAAGTGCCAGTTACCTAACCTAGATAATCCAATTGCCCGCTATGCAACATACATAGTCCAAGTGCCCATTCGTTAACCTAGAAGTCCAAGTGCCCGCTAGGTAACCTACATAGTCCAAATGCCCGTTCGGTAACCTAGATAGTCCAAGTGCCCGCGAATTAACCTACATAGTCCAACTGCCCACTAGGTAACCTAGATAGTGCAAGTGCCCGCTAGGTAACCTACATAGTCCAAGTGCCCGCTGGTTAACCTAGATAGTCCAAGTGCACGTTCATTAACCTAGATAGACCAAGTGCCCGCTAGGTAACCTAGACAGTCCAAGTGCCTGCTAGGTAACTTACATAGTCCAAATGCCCATTCGTTAACCTACATAGTCCAAGAGCCCACTATTTAACCTAGATCGTCCAAGTGTCTTTGGTTAACCTACATAGTCCAAGTGCCCGCAATGTAACCTATATAGTCCAAGTTCCAGCTATGTAACCTAGATAGTCCAAGGGCCCGCTAGTTAACCTACATAGTCCAAGTGCCCCCTAGGTAAACTAGATAGTCCAAGTGCCCGCTAAGGAACCTACTTGTCCAAGTGCACGCTAGTTAACCCAGATAGTCCAAGTGCCCGCTAGTTAACCTAGATAGTCCAAGTGCCGCTAGGTAACCTACATAGTGCAAGTGTCCCCTAGTTAACCTACATAGTCCAAGTGCCCGCTAGGTAACCTAGATAGTCTAAGGGCCCGCTAGTTAACCTATATAGTCCAAGTGCACGTTAGTTAACTTACATAGTTCAAGTGTCCGTAAGGAACATATATACTCCAAGTGCCCGCTAGGGAACATACAGAGTCTAAGTGCCCGTTAGGGAACATACGTAGTCCAAGTGCCCGCTAGGGAATCTACATAGGCCAAGGGCTCTCTAGTTAACGTAGATAGTCCAAGTGCCACTAGTTAATCTACATAGTACAAGGGCCCGCTAGTTAACCTACATAGTCCAACTACCCGCTAGTTAACCTAGATCGTCCAAGTGTCCGGTAGTTAACCTACATAGTAAAAGTGCCCGCTAGGGAACCTACATAGTCCAAGTGCCTGCTAGGGAACCTACATAGTCCAAGTGCCCGCTCTGGAACATACATAGTCCAAGTGCCCGCTAGGGAATCTACATAGTCCAAGGGCCCGCTACTTAACATAGATAGTCCAAGTGCCGCTAGTTAATCAACATATTCCAAGGGCCCGCTAGTTAACCTACATAGTCCAAGGGCCCGCTAGTTAACCTACATCGTCCAAGGGCCCGCTAGTTAACCTAGATAGTCCAAGTGCCCCCTAGTTAACCTACATACTCCAAGTGCCCGCTAGGTAACCTAGACAGTTCAAGTGACCACTAGGTTACCTACATAGTCCAAGTGCCCGTTCGTTAACCTACATAATCCAAGTGCCCGCTAGGTAACCAATATACTCCAAATGCCCGCTAGGGACCCTAATATTCCAAATACCCGCTAGTTAACCTAGATAATCCAAGTGCTTGCTAGTTAACATAGATAGTCCAAGTGCCCGCTAGTTAACCTAGATCGTCCAAGTGTATGCTAGTTAACCTACATAGTCCAAGTTCCCGTTAGGTAATCTAGATAGTACAAGTGCCCGCAAGGTAACCTACATAGTCCAAGTGCCCACTAGGTAACCTAGATATTCCAAGTTCCTGTTAGCTAACCTAGATGATCCAAGTGCCCGCTAGGTAACCTACATAGTCCAAGTGCCCTTTCGTTAACCTAAATAGTCCAAGTGCCCGCTAGGTAACTTACATAGTCCAAGGGCCCGCTAGGTAACCTATATAGTCCAAGTGCCCGCTAAGAAACCAAGATAGTCCAAGTGCCCATTAGGCAACCTAGATAGTCCAAGTGCCCGCTAGGTAACCTACATAGTCCAAATGCCCGTTCGGTAACCTAGATAGTCCAAGTGCCCGCGAATTAACCTACATAGTCCAAGTGCCCACTAGGTAACCTAGATAGTGCAAGTGCCCGCTAGTTAACCTACATAGTCCAAGTGCCTGATAGGGAACCTATATAGTCCAAGTGCCCGCAGAGGAAACTACATAGTCCAAGAGCCCGTTTGGGAACCTAGATAGTCCAAGTGCCCGTAGAGAACCTATATAGTCCAAGTGCCCGCTAGGGAACCTACATAGTCAAAGTGCCCGCTAGGGACCCTGCACTGTGCAAGTGCCCGCTAGTTAACCTAGATAGTCCAAGTGCCCGCTAGTTAACCTAGATAGTCGAAATGAACGATAGTTAACCTACATAGTCCAAGGTCAGCTCGTTAACCTAGATAGTCCAAGTGCCCGCTAGTTAACCTACATAGTCCAAGAACCTGCTAGTCAACCTAGATAGTCCAAGTGCCCGCTAGTTAACCTACATAGTCCAAGGGCCCGCTAGTTAACCTAGATATTCCAAGTGCCGGCTAGTTAACGTAGATCGTCCAAGTGTACGCTAGTTAACCTACATAGTCCATGTTCCCGTTAGGTAACCTAGATAGTACAAGTGCCGGCAAGATAACCTACATAGTCCAAGTGCCCGCTAGGTAACCTAGATATTCCAAGTTTCTGTTAGCTAACCTAGATAATCCAAGTGCCCGCTAAGAAACCAAGATAGTCCAAGTGCCCGCTGAGGAACCTATATAGTCCAAGTGCCCGATAGGGAACCTACATATTCCAAATTCCCGCTAGGTAACCTAGATAGTCCAAGTGTCGTTACCTAACCTAGATAATCCAATTGCCCGCTATGCAACATACATAGTCCAAGTGCCCATTCGTTAACCTAGAAGTCCAAGTGCCCGCTAGGTAACCTACATAGTCCAAATGCCCGTTCGGTAACCTAGATAGTCCAAGTGCCCTTTCGTTAACCTAGATAGTCCAAGTGCCCGCTAGGTAACCTAGACAGTCCAAGTGCCTGCTAGGTAACTTACATAGTCCAAATGCCCGTTCGTTAACCTACATAGTCCAAGGGCCCACTATTTAACCTAGATCGTCCAAGTGTCTTTGGTTAACCTACATAGTCCAAGTGCCCGCAAGGTAACCTACATACCCCAAGTTCCAGCTATGTAACCTAGATAGTCCAAGGGCCCGCTAGTTAACCTACATAGTCCAAGTGCCCGCTAGGTAAACTAGATAGTCCAAGTGCCCGCTAAGGAACCTACATAGTCCAAGTGCACGCTAGTTAACCCAGATAGTCTAAGTGCCCGCTAGTTAACCTAGAAAGTTGAAGTGCCGCTAGGTAACATACATAGTGCAAGTGTCCCCTAGTTAACCTACATAGTCCAAGTGCCCGCTTGTTAACATAGATAGTCCAAGTGCCCGCTAGGGAACGTACATAGTCCAAGTGCCCGCTAGTTAACCTAGATAGTGCAAGTGCCCGGTAGTTAACCTACATAATCCAAGTGCCCGCTAGGTAACCTAGATAGTCTAAGGGCCCGCTAGTTATCCTACATAGTCCAAGTGCCCGGTAGTTAGCTTACATAGTTCAAGTGTCCGTAAGGAACATATATAGTCCAAGTGCCCGCTAGGGAACATACAGAGTCTAAGTGCCCCCTAGGGAACCTACGTAGTCCAAGTGCCCGCTAGGGAATCTACATAGTCCAAGGGTCCTCTAGTTAACGTAGATTGTCCAAGTGCCCGCTCTGGAACTAACATAGTCCAAGTGCCCGCTAGGGAATCTACATAGTCCAAGGGCTCGCTACATAATGTAGATAGTCCAAGTGCCGCTAGTTAATCAACATAGTCCAAGGGCCCGCTAGTTAACCTACATAGTCCAAGTACTCGCTAGTTAACCTAGATCCTCCACGTGCCCGCTAGTTAACCTACATCGTCCAAGGGCCCGCTAGTTAACCTAGATAGTCCAAGTGCCCCCTAGTTAACCTACATACTCCAAGTGCCCGCTTGGTAATCTAGACACTTCAAGTGACCACAAGGTTACCTACATAGTCCAAGTGCCCGTTCGTTAACCTACATAGTCCAAGTGCCCGCTAGGTAACCAATATACTCAAAATGCCCATTAGGGAAACTAATAGTCCAAATGCCCGCTAGTTAACCTAGATAGACCAAGTGCCCGCTAGGGAACCTATCTAGTCCAAGTGCCCGATAGTGAACCTACATAGTCCAAGTGCCCGCTAGTTAACATAGATAGTCCAAGTACCCGCTAGGAAACGAACATAGTCCAAGTGCCCGCTAGGTAACGTACATATTCCAAGTGCCCGCTAAGTAACCTAGATAGTCCAAGTGCCCGCTAGTTAATCTACATAGTTCAAGGGCCCGCTAGTTAACCTACATAGTCCAAGTGCCTGATAGGGAACCTACATAGTCCAAGTGCCCGCTGAGGAACATACATAGTCCAAGTGCCCGATAGGGAACCTACATATTCCAAATTCCCGCTAGGTAACCTAGATAGTCCAAGTGTCGTTACCTAACCTAGATAATCCAATTGCCCGCTATGCAACATACATAGTCCAAGTGCCCATTCGTTAACCTAGAAGTCCAAGTGCCCGCTAGGTAACCTACATAGTCCAAATGCCCGTTCGGTAACCTAGATAGTCCAAGTGCGCGCTAGGTTACCTAGATAGTGCAAGTGCCCGCTAGGTAACCTACATAGTCCAAGTACCCACTAGTTAACCTAGATCGTCCAAGTGTCTTTTGTTAACCTACATAGTCCAAGTGCCCGCAATGTAACCTATATAGTCCAAGTTCCAGCTATGTAACCTAGATAGTCCATGGGCCCGCTAGTTAACCTACATAGTCCAAGTGCCCGCTAGGTAAACTAGATAGTCCAAGTGCCCGCTAAGGAACCTACATAGTCCAAGTGCACGCTAGTTAACCCAGATAGTCCAAATGCCCGCTACTTAACCTAGATAGTCCAAGTGCCACTAGGTAACCTACATAGTGCAAGTGTCCACTAGTTAACCTACATAGTCCAAGTGCCCGCTAGATAACATAGATAGTCCAAGTGCCCGCTAGGGAACGTACATAGTCCAAGTGCCCGCTAGGTAACCTAGATAGTGCAAGTGCCCGGTAGTTAACCTACATAGTCCAAGTGCCCGCTAGGTAACCTGGATAGTCTAAGGGCCCGCTAGTTAACCTACATAGTCCAAGTGCCCGTTAGTTAACTTACATAGTTCAAGTGTCCGTAAGGAACATATATAGTCCTAGTGCCCGCTAGGGAACATACAGAGTCTAAGTGCCCGCTAGGGAAACTACGTAGTCGAAGTGCCCGCTAGGGAATGTACATAGTCCAAGGGCCCGCTAGTTAACGTAGATAGTCCAAGTGCCGCTAGTTAATCTACATAGTATAAGTGCCCGCTAGTTAACCTACATAGTCCAAGTGCCTGATAGGGAACCTACATAGTCCAAGTGCCCGCAGAGGAACCTACATAGTCCAAGTGCCCGATAGGGAACCTACATATTCCAAGTGCCCGTTAGGGAACCTAGATAGTCCAAGTGCCCGTAGGGAACCTATATATTCCAAGTGCCCGCTAGGGAACCTACATAGTCAAAGTGCACGCTAGGGATCCTGCATTGTGCAAGTGCCCGATAGTTAACCTAGATAGTCCAAGTGCCCGCTAGTTAACCTACATAGTCCAAGGTCAGCTAGTTAACCTAGATAGTCCAAGTGCCCGCTAGTTAACCTACATAGTCCAAGAACCCGCTAGTTAACCTAGATAGTCCAAGTGCCCGCTAGTTAACCTACATAGTCCTAGGGCCCTCTAGTTAACCTAGATATTCCAAGTGCCCGCTAGTTAACCTAGATCGTACAAGTGTCCGCTAGCTAACCTTCATAGTCCAAGTGCCTGCTAGGTAACCTAGATATTCCAAGTTCCTATTAGCTAACCTAGATAATCCAAGTGCCCGCTAGGTAACCTACATAGTCCAAGTGCCCTTTCGTTAACCTAGATAGTCCAAGTGCCCGCTAGGTAACCTACATAGTCCAAGTGCACGCTATTAACCTACATAGTCCAATTGACCGCTAGGTAACCTAGATAGTCCAAGTGCCCACTAGGTAACTTACATAGTCCAAATGCCCGCTAGGCAACCTAGATAGTCCAAGTGCCCGTTCGTTAACCTAGATAGCCAAGTGCCCGCTAGGTAACCTAGAAAGTCCAAGTGTCTGCTAGGTAACCTACATAGTCCAAATGCCCGTGCGTTAACCTACATAGTCCAAGGGCCCACTAGTTAACCTAGATCGTCTAAGTGTCTTCTAGTTAACCTACATAGTCAAAATGCACGCTAGTTAACCTACATAGTCCAAGTGCCGCTAGGTAACCTACATAGTGCAAGTGTCCCCTAGTTAACCTACATAGTCTAAGTGGCCGGTAGTTAACATAGATAGTCCAAGTGCCCACTAGTTAACATAGATAGTCCAAGTGCCCGCTAGTTAACCTAGATAGTCCAAGTGCCCGCTAGTTAATCTAGATAGTCCAAGTGCCCGCTAGTTAACCAGGATCATCAAAATGCCATCTAGTTAACTTACATAGTCCATAGGCCTGCTAGTTAACCTACATAGAGCAAGGGCCCGCTAGTTAACCTTGATAGTCTAAGTGCCCGCTAGTTAACCTACATAGTCCAAGTCCCGCTAGGTAACCTAGACAGTCCAAGTGACCATTAGGTTACCTACATAGTCCAAGTGCCCGTTCGTTAACCTATATATTCCAAGTGCCCGCTAGGTAACGTAGATAGCCCAAGTGCCCGCTAGGGAACGTACATAGTCCAAGTGCCCGCTTGGTAACCTAGATAGTCCAAGTGCCCGTTAGTTAACCAACATAGTCCAAGTGCCTCCTAGGTAAACTACATAGTCCAAGTGCCCACTAGGTAACCTAGACTGTCCAATTGCCCCCTAGTTAACCTAGACAGTCCAAGTACCCGATAGGGAACCTACATAGTCCAAGTGCTCGCTAGGTAACCTACATAGTCCAATTGCTCGCTAGGCAACCTACATAGTCCAAGGGCAAGCTAGGTAACCTAGATAGTCCAATTGTCCGTTAGCTAACCTAGATAGTCGAAGTGTCCGCTAGTTAACCTACATAGTCCAAGTGCCCGTTCGTTAACGTAGATAGGCCAAGTGCCTGCTAGGTAACCTAGACAGTCCAAGTGCCCGCTGGTAACCTATATAGTCCAAGGGCCCGCTAGGTAACCTTGATAGTCCAAGTGTCTTCTAGTTAACCTACATAGTCCAAGTGCCCGCTAGGTAACCTACATAGTCCAAGTGCCCACTAGGTAACCTAAATAATCCAAATGCCCGCTGGGAAACTACATAGTCCAAGTGCCCGCTAGTTAACCTAGATAGTCCAAGTGCCCGCTAGTAAACCTAGATAGTCCAAGGGCCCGCTAGTTAATCTAGATAGTCCAAGGGCCCGCTAGTTAACCTAGATAGTCCAAGTGCCCGCTAGTTAACCTAGATCGTCTAAGTGCCTGCTAGTTAACCTAGATAATCCAAGTGCCCGCTAGTTAACCTACATAGTCCAAGGGCCCTCTTGTTAAACTAGATAGTCCAAGTGCCCGCTAGGGGAAGTACATAGTCCAAGTGCCCGCTAGGTAACCTAGATAGTCCAAGTGCCCGCTAGTAAACCTAGATAGTCCAAGGGCCCGCTAGTTAATCTAGATAGTCCAAGTGCCCGCTAGTTAACCTAGATAGTCCAAGTGCCCGCTAGTTAACCTAGATAGTCCAAGTGCCCACTAGTTAACCAGGATCATCAAAATGCCCTCTAGTTAACTTACATAGTCCAAAGGCCAGCTAGTTAACCTACATAGAGCAAGGGCCCACTAGTTAACCTTGATAGTCCAAGTGCCCGCTAGTTAACCTACATAGTCCAAGTCCCCGCTAGATAACCTAGACAGTCCAAGTGACCATAAGGTTACATACATAGTCCAAGTGCCCGTTCGTTAACCTACATAGTCCACGTGCCCGCTAGGGAACGTAGATAGCCCAAGTGCCCGCTATGGAACGTACATAGTCCACGTGCCCGCTAGGTAACCTAGATAGTCCAAGTGCCCGCTAGTTAACCAACATAGTCCAAGTGCCTCCTAGGTAAACTACATAGTCCAAGTGCCCACTAGGTAACCTAGACTGTCCAATTGCCCCCTAGTTAACATAGCCAGTCCAAGTACCCGATAGGGAACCTACATAGTCCAAGTGCCCGCTAGGTAACCTAGATAGTCCAATTGCCCATTAGCTAACCTAGATAATCGAAGTGTCCGCTAGTTAACGTACATATTCCAAGTGCCCGTTTGTTAACGTAGATAGGCCAGTGCCTGCTAGGTAACCTAGACATTCCAAGTGCCCGCTAGGTTACCTACATAGTCCAAGTGCACGTTCGTTAACCTAGATAGTCCAAGTGCACGCTGGTAACCTACATAGTCCAAGGGCCCGCTAGGTAACCTTGATAGTCCAAGTGCCTTCTAGTTAACCTACATATTCCAAGTGCCCGCTAGGTAACCTACATAGTCCAAGTGCCCACTAGGTAACCTAAATAATCCAAATGCCCGCTAGGGAAACTACATAGTCAAAGTGCCCGCTAGGGAACCTGCATTGTGCAAGTGCCCGCTAGTTAAGCTAGATAGTCGAAGTGCCTGATAGTTAACCTACATAGTCCAAGGTCAGCTAGTTAACCTAGATAGTCCAAGTGCCTGCTAGTTAACCTACATAGTCCAAGGGCCCGCTAGTTAACCTAGATATTCCAAGTTCCCGCTAGTTAACCTAGATCGTCCAAGTGTATGCTAGTTAACCTACATAGTCCAAGTTCCCGTTAGGTAACCTACATAGTACAAGTGCCCGCAAGATAACCTACATAGTCCAAGTGCCCGCTAGGTAACCTAGATATTCCAAGTTCTTGTTAGCTAACCTAGATAATCCAAGTGCCCGCTATGTAACCTACATAGTCCAAGTGCCCTTTCGTTAACCTAGATAGTCCAAGTGCCCACTAGGTAACCTACATAGTCCAAGGGCCTGCTAGGTAACCTATATAGTCCAAGTGCCCGCTAAGAAACCAAGATAGTCCAAGTGCCCGTTAGGTAACCTAGATAGTCCAAGTGCCTGCTAGGTAACCTACATAGTCCAAGTTCCCGCTAGGTAACCTAGATAGTCCAAGTGCCCGTTACCTAACCTAGATAATCTAATTCCCCGCTATGCAACATACATAGTCCAAGTGCCCATTCGTTAACCTAGAAGTCCAAGTGCCCGCTATGTAACCTACATAGTCCAAGTGCCCTTTCGTTAACCTAGATAGTCCAAGTGCCCGCTAGGTAACCTACATAGTCCAAGGGCCCGCTAGGTAACCTATATAGTCCAAGTGCCCGCTAAGAAACCAAGATAGTCCAAGTGCCCGTTAGGTAACCTAGATAGTCCAAGTGCCTGCTAGTTAACCTACATAGTCCAACTGCCCGCTAGTTAACCTAGATAGTCCAAGTGCCCGTTCGTTAACCTAGATAGTCCAAGTGCCCGCTAGGTAACCTAGACAGTCCAAGTGCCTGCTAGGTAACTTACATAGTCCAAATGCCCGTTCGTTAACCTACATAGTCCAAGGGCCCACTATTTAACCAAGATCGTCCAAGTGTCTTTGGTTAACCTACATAGTCCAAGTGCCCGCAAGGTAACCTAGATAGTCCATGTTCCAGCTATGTAACCTAGATAGTCCAAGGGCCCGCTAGTTAACCTACATAGTCCAAGTGCCCTCTAGGTAAACTAGATAGTCCAAGTGCCCCCTAAGGAACCTACATAGTCCAAGTGCACGCTAGTTAACCCAGATAGTCCAAGTGCCCGCTAGTTAACCTAGATAGTCCAAGTGCCACTAGGTAACCTACATAGTGCAAGTGTCCCCTAGTTAACCTACATAGCCCAAGTGCCCGCCTGTTAACATAGATAGTCCAAGTGCCCGCTAGGGAACGTACATAGTCCAAGTGCCCGATAGGTATCCTAGATAGTGCAAGTGCCCGGTAGTTAACCTATATAGTCCAATTGCCCGCTAGGTAACCTAGATAGTCTAAGGGCCCGCTACTTATCCTACATAGTCCAAGTGCCCGGTAGTTAACTTACATAGTTCAAGTGTCCGTAAGGAACATATATAGTCCAAGTGCCCGCTAGGGAACATACAGAGTCTAAGTGCCCGCTAGGTAACCTATGTAGTCCAAGTCCCCGCTAGGGAATCTACATAGTCCAAGGGCCCTCTAGTTAACGTAGATAGTCCAAGTGCCGCTAGTTAATCTACATAGTTCAAGGGCCCGCTAGTTAACCTACATAGTCCAACTACCCGCTAGTTAACCTAGATCGTCCAAGTGTCCGCTAGTTAACCTACATAGTACAAGTGCCCGCTAGGGAACCTACATAGTTTAAGTGCCTGCTAGGGAATCTACATAGTCCAAGTGCCCGCGCTGGAACATACATAGTCCAAGTGCCCGCTAGGGACTCTACATAGTCCAAGGGCCAGCTACTTAACGTAGATAGTCCAAGTGCCGCTAGTTAATCAACATAGTCCAAGGGCCCGCTAGTTAACCTACATAGTCCAAGGGCCCGCTAGTTAACCTACATCGTCCAAGGGCCCGCTAGTTAACCTAGATAGTCCAAGTGACCCCTAGTTAACCTACATACTCCAAGTGCCCGCTAGGTAACCTAGACAGTTCAAGTGACCATTAGGTTACCTACATAGTCCAAGTGCCCGTTCGTTAACCTACATAGTCCAAGTTCCCGCTAGTTAACCTAGATATTCCAAGTGCCCGCTAGTTAACCTAGAACGTCCAAGTGTACGCTAGTTAACCTACATAGTCCAAGTTCCCGTTAGGTAACCTAGATAGTCCAAGTGCCCGCTAAGGAACCTACGTAGTCCAAGTGCACGCTAGTTAACACAGATAGTCCAAGTGCCCGCTAGTTAACCTAGATAGTCCAAGTGCCGCTAGGTAACCTACATAGTGCAAGTGTCCCCTAGTTAACCTACATAGTCCAAGTGCCTGCTAGTTAACATAGATAGTCCAAGTGCCCGCTAGGGGACGTACATAGTCCAAGTGCCCGCTAGGTAACCTAGATAGTGCAAATGCCCGGTAGTTAACCTACATAGTCCGAGTGCCCGCTAGGTAACCTAGATAGTCTAAGGGCCCGCTAGTTAACCTACATAGTCCAAGTGCCCGGTAGTTAACTTACATATTTCAAGTGTCCGTAAGAAACATATATAGTCCAAGTGCCCGCTAGGGAACATACAGAGTCTAAGTGCCCGCTAGGGAACCTACGTTGTCCAAGTCCCCGCTAGGGAATCTACATAGTCCAAGGGCCCTCTATTTAACGTAGATACTCCAAGAGCCGCTAGTTAATCTGCATAGTTCAAGGGCCCGCTAGTTAAGCTACATAGTCCAACTATCCGCTAGTTAACCTAGATCGTTCAAGTGTCCGCTAGTTAACCTACATAGTCAAAGTGCCTGCTAGGGAACCTACATAGTCCAAGTGCCCGCTCTGGAACATACATAGTCCAAGTGCCCGCTAGGGAATCTACATAGTCCAAGGGCCCGCTACTTAACATACATAGTCCAAGTGCCGCTAGTTAATCAACATAGTCCAAGGGCCTGCTACTTAACCTACATAGTCCAAGGGCCCGCTAGTTAACCTACATCGTCCAAGGGCCCGCTAGTTAACCTAGATAGTCCAAGTGCCCCCTAGTTAACCTACATACTCCAAGTGCCCGCTAGGTAACCTAGACAGTTCAAGTGACCACTAGGTTACCTACATAGTCTAAGTGCCCGTTCGTTAACCTACATAGTCCAAGTGCCCGCTAGGTAACCAATATACTCCAAATGCCCGCTAGGGACCCTAATAGTCCAAATGCCCGCTAATTAACTTAGATAGTCCAAGTGCTCGCTAGTTAACATAGATAGTCCAAGTGCCCGCTAGTTTAACTAGATAGACCAAGTGCCCGCTAGGGAACTTATCTAGTCCAAGTGCCCGATAGGGAACCTACATAGTCCAAGTGCCCGCTAGTTAACATAGATAGTCCAAGTACCCGCTAGGAAACGTACATAGTCCAAGTGCCCGCTAGGTAACGTACATAGTCCAAGTGCCCGCTTGGTAACCTAGATAGTCGAAATGCCCGCTAGCGAACCCACATAGTCCAAGTGCACGTTAGGTAACCTAGATATTCCAAATGCCCGCTAAGGAATCTACCTAGTCCAAGTGCCCGATAGGGAACTTACATAGTCCAAGGGCCCGCTAGGGAACCTACATAGTCAAAGTGCCCGTTAGTTAACCTAGATCGTCTAAGTGCCCGCTAGTTAACCTAGATATTCCAAGTGCCCCCTAGTTAACCTACATAGTCCAAGGGTCCACTAGTTAACCTAGATAGTCCAAATGCCTGCTAGGGGATGTACATAGTCCAAGTGCCCGCTAGGTAACCTACATAGTCCAAGTGCCCACTAGGTAACCTAAATAATCCAAATGCCCGCTAGGGAAACTACATAGTCCAAGTGCCCGCTAGTTAACCTAGATAGTCCAAGTGCCCGGTAGTAAACCTAGATAGTCCAAGGGCCCGCTAGTTAATCTAGATAGTCCAAGTGCCCGCTAGTTAACCTAGATAGTCCAAGTGCCCGCTAGTTAACCTAGATAGTCCAAGGGCCCGCTAGTTAATCTAGATAGTCCAAGTGCGCGCTAGGTAACCTAGATAGTCAAAGGGCCTGCTAGTTAACCTACATAGTCCAATGACCGATAGGGAACCTAAAGAGTCCAAGTGCCCGCTGAGGAACCTACATAGACCAAGTGCCCGATAGGGAACCTACATATTCCAAGTGCCCGTTAGGGAACCTAGATAGTCCAAGTGCCCGTAGGTAACCTATATAGTCCAAGTGCCCGCTAGGGAACCTACATCGTCAAAGTGCCCGCTAGGGAACCTGCATTGTACAAGTGCCCGCTAATTAACCTAGATAGTCCAAGTGCCCACTAGTTAACCTTGATCATCCAAGTGCCCGCTAGTTAACCTACATAGTCCATGTCCCTGATAGGAAACCTACATAGTCCAATTGCCCGCAGAGGATCCTACATAGTCCAAGTGCCCGTTAGGGAACCTAGATAGTCCAAGTGCCCGGAGGGAACCTATATAGTCAAAGTGCCCGCTAGGGAACCTATATAGTCAAAGTGCCCGCTAGGGAACCAGTATTGTGCAAGTGCCCGCTAGTTAACCTAGGTAGTCCAAGTGCCCGCTAGTTAACCTAGATAGTCGAAGTGCCCGATAGTTAACCTACATAGTCCAAGGTCAGCTAGTTAACCTAGATAGTCCAAGTGCCCGCTAGTTAACTTACATAGTCCAAGAACCTGCTAGTTAACCTAGATAGTCCAAGTGCCCGCTAGTTAACCTACATAGTACAAGGGCCCGCTAGTTAACCTAGATATTCAAAGTGCCCGCTAGTTAACCTAGATCGTCCAAGTGTACGCTAGTTAACCTACATAGTCCAAGTTCCCGTTAGGTAACCTAGATAGTACAAGTGCCCGCAAGGTAACCTACATAGTCCAAGTGCCCACTAGGTAACCTAGATATTCCAAGTTCCTGTTAGCTAACCTAGATAATCCAAGTGCCCGCTAGGTAACCTACATAGTCCAAGGGCCCATTCATTAACGTAGAAGTCCAAGTGCCCCCTAGGTAACCTACATAGTCCAAATGCCCCTTCGGTAACCTAGATAGTCCATGTGCCCGCTAATTAACCTACATAGTCCAAGTGCCCGCTAGGTAACCTAGATAGTGCAAGTGCCCGCTAGATAACCTACAAAGTCCAACTGCCCGCTAGTTAACCTAGATAGTCCAAGTGCCCGTTCGTTAACCTAGATAGTCCAAGTGCCTGCTAGGTAACCTAGACAGCCAAGTGCCTGCTAGGTAACTTACATAGTCCAAATGCCCGTTCGTTAACCTACATAGTCCAAGGGCCCACTATTTAACCTAGATCGTCCAAGTGTCTTTGGTTAACCTACATAGTCCAAGTGCCCGCAGGTAACCTATATAGTCCAAGTTCCAGCTATGTAACCTAGATAGTCCAAGGGCCCTCTAGTTAACCTACATAGTCCAAGTGCCCCCTAGGTAAACTAGATAGTCCAAGTGCCCTCTAAGGAACCTACATAGTCCAAGTGCACGCTAGTTAACCCAGATAGTCCAAGTGCCCGCTAGTTAACCTAGATAGTCCAAGTGCCGCTAGGTAACCTACATAGTGCAAGTGTCCCCTAGTTAACCTACATAGTCCAAGTGCCCTCTAGTTAACATAGATAGTCCAAGTGCCCGCTAGGGAACGTACATAGTCCAAGTTCCCGCCAGGTAACCTAGATAGTGCAAGTGCCCGCTAGTTAACCTACATAGTCCAAGTGCCCGCTAGGTAACCTAGATAGTCTAAGGGCCCGCTAGTTAACCTACATAGTCCAAGTGCCCGGTAGTTAACTCACATAGTTCAAGTGTCCGTAAGGAACATATATAGTCCAAGTGCCCGCTAGGGAACATACGGAGTCTAAGTGCCCGCTAGGGAACCTACGTAGTCCAAGTGCCCGCTAGGGAATCTACATAGTCCAAGGGCCCACTAGTTAACGTAGATAGTCCAAGTGCCCGCTCTGGAACATACATAGTCCAAGTGACCGCTATGGAATCTACATAGTCCAAGGGCCCGCTACTTAATGTAGATAGTCCATGTGCCGCTAGTTAATCAACATAGTCCAAGGGCCCGCTAGTTAACCTACATAGTCCAAGGACCCTCTAGTTAACCTAGATCGTCCAAGTGCCCTCTAGTTAACCTACATAGTCCAAGGGCCCGCTTGTTAACCTACATAGTCCAAGGGCCCGCTAGTTAACCAACATCGTCCAAGGGCCCGCTAGTTAACCTAGATAGTCCAAGTGCCCCCTAGTTAACCTACATACTCCAAGTGCCCGCTAGGTAACCTAGACAGTTCAAGTGACCACTAGGTTACCTACATAGTCCAAGTGCCCCCTAGGTAAACTAGATAGTCCAAGTGCCCTCTAAGGAACCTACATAGTCCAAGTGCACGCTAGTTAACCCAGATTGTCCAAGTGCCCGCTAGTTAACCTAGATAGTCCAAGTGCCGCTAGGTAACCTACATAGTGCAAGTGTCCCCTAGTTAACCTACATAGTCCAAGTGCCCTCTAGTTAACATAGATAGTCCAAGTGCCCGCTAGGGAACGTACATAGTCCAAGTGCCCGCTAGGTAACCTAGATAGTGCAAGTGCCCGCTAGTTAACCTACATAGTCCAAGTGCCCGCTAGGTAACCTAGATAGTCTAAGGGCCCGCTAGTTAACCTACATAGTCCCAGTGCCCGGTAGTTAACTCACATAGTTCAAGTGTCCGTAAGGAACATATATAGTCCAAGTGCCCGCTAGGGAACATACGGAGTCTAAGTGCCCGCTAGGGAACCTACGTAGTCCAAGTGCCCGCTAGGGAATCTACATAGTCCAAGGGCCCGCTAGTTAACGTAGATAGTCCAAGTGCCCGCTCTGGAACATACATAGTCCAAGTGCCCGCTAGGGAATCTACGTAGACCAAGGGCCCGCTACTTAATGTAGATAGTCCATGTGCCGCTAGTTAATCAACATAGTCCAAGGGCCCGCTAGTTAACCTACATAGTCCAAGGACCCTCTAGTTAACCTAGATCGTCCAAGTGCCCGCTAGTTAACCTAGATAGTCCAAGTGCCCCCTAGTTAACCTACATACTCCAAGTGCCCGCTAGGTAACCTAGACAGTTCAAGTGACCACTAGGTTACCTACATAGTCCAAGTGCCCCCTAGGTAAACTAGATAGTCCAAGTGCCCTCTAAGGAACCTACATAGTCCAAGTGCACGCTAGTTAACCCAGATAGTCCAAGTGCCCGCTAGTTAACCTAGATAGTCCAAGTGCCGCTAGGTAACCTACATAGTGCAAGTGTCCCCTAGTTAACCTACATAGTCCAAGTGCCCTCTAGTTAACATAGATAGTCCAAGTGCCCGCTAGGGAACGTACATAGTCCAAGTGCCCGCTAGGTAACCTAGATAGTGCAAGTGCCCGCTAGTTAACCTACATAGTCCAAGTGCCCGCTAGGTAACCTAGATAGTCTAAGGGCCCGCTAGTTAATCTACATAGTCCAAGTGCCCGGTAGTTAACTCACATAGTTCAAGTGTCCGTAAGGAACATATATAGTCCAAGTGCCCGCTAGGGAACATACGGAGTCTAAGTGCCCGCTAGGGAACCTACGTAGTCCAAGTGCCCGCTAGGGAATCTACATAGTCCAAGGGCCCGCTAGTTAACCTAGATAGTCCAAGTGCCCGCTCTGGAACATACATAGTCCAAGTGCCCATTCATTAACCTACATAGTCCAAGTGCCCGCTAGGTAACCAATATACTCCAAGTGCCCGCTAGGTAACCAATATACCCCAAATGACCGCTAGGGACCCTAATAGTCCAAATGCCCGCTAGTTAACCTAGATAGTCCAAGTGCTCGCTAGTTAACATAGATAGTCCAAGTGCCCGCTAGTTAACCTAGATAGACACAGTGCCCGCTAGGGAACCTATCTAGTCCAAGTGCCCGATAGGGAACCTACATTGTCCAAGTGCCCGCTAGTTAACATAGATAGTCCAAGTATCCGCTAGGAAACGTACATAGTCCAAGTGCCCGCTAGGTAACGTACATACTCCAAGTGCCCGCTAGGTAACGTACATACTCCAAATGCCCGCTAAGTAACCTAGATAGTCCATATGCCCGCTAGGGAACCCTCATACTCCAAGTGCCCGTTAGGTAACCTAGATTGTCCAAATGCCCGCTAGGGAACCCACATAGTCCAAGTGCCTGCTAGGGAACCTACAAAGTCAAAGTGCCCGTTAGTTAACCTAGATAGTCCAAGTGCCCGCTTGGTAACCTAGATAGTCCAACAGCCCGGTAGGTAACCTACATACTCCAAGTACCCGCTAGGTAACGTAGATAGTTCAAGTGACAGCTAGGTAACCTAGATAGTCCAAGTGCCTCTAGGTAACCTACATAGTTCAAGTGTCCCCTAGTTAACCTACATAATCCAAGTGCCTGATAGTTAACATAGATAGTCCAAGTGCCCGCTAGGGAACGTACATAGTCCAAATGCCCGCTAGGTAACCTAGATAGTGCAAGTGCCCGGTAGTTAACCTACATAGTCCAAGTGCCCGCTAGGTAACCTAGATAGTCTAAGGGCCCGCTAGTTAACCTACATAGTCCAAGTGCCCGGTAGTTAACTTACATAGTTCAAGTGTCCGTAAGGAACATATATAGTCCAAGTGCCCGCTAGGGAACATACAGAGTCTAAGTGCCCGCTAGGTAACCTATGTAGTCCAAGTCCCCGCTAGGGAATCTACATAGTCCAAGGGCCCTCTAGTTAACGTAGATAGTCCAAGTGCCGCTAGTTAATCTACATAGATCAAGGGCCCGATAGTTAACCTACATTGTCCAACTACCCGCTAGTTAACCTAGATCGTCCAAGTGTCCGCTAGTTAACCTATATAGTACAAGTGCCCGCTAGGGAACCTACATAGTCCAAGTGCCTGCTAGGGAACCTACATAGTCCAAGTGCCCGCTCTGGAACATACATAGTCCAAGTGCCCGCTAGGGAATCTCCATAGTCCAAGGGCCCGCTACTTAACGTAGATAGTCCAAGTTCCGCTAGTTAATCAACATAGTCCAAGGGCCCGCTAGTTAACCTACATAGTCCAAGGGCCCGCTAGTTAACTTACATCGTCCAAGTGCCCGCTAGTTAACCTAGATAGTCCAAGTGCCCGCTAGTTAACCTAGATCGTCTAAGTGCCCGGTAGTTAACCCAGATAATCCAAGTGCCCGCTAATTAACCTACATAGTTCAAGGGCCCTCTAGTTAACCTAGATAGTCCAAGTGCCCGCTAGGGGACGTACATAGTCCAAGTGCCCGCTAGGTAACCTAGATAGTCCAAGTGCCCGCTAGGGTATGTACATAGTTCAATTGCCCGCTGGGTAACCTAGATTGTCCAAGTGTCCGCTAGTTAACCTACATAGTCCAAGTGGCCCCTAGGTAACCTAGATAGTCCAAGGTCCTGCTAGTTAACCTATATAGTCCAATGCCCGATAGGGTACCTACAAAGTCCAAGTGCCCGCTGAGGAACCTACATAGACCAAGTGCCCGATAGGGAACCTTCATATTCCAAGTGCCCGTTAGGGAACCTAGATAGTCCAAGTGCCCTCAGGGAACCTATATAGTCCAAGTGCCCGCTAGGGAACCTACATAGTCAAAGTGCCCGCTAGGGAACCTGCATTGTACAAGTGCCCGCTAATTAACCTAGATAGTCCAAGTGCCCGCTAGTTAACCTAGATAGTCCAAGTGCCCGCTAGTTAACCTAGATCATCCAAGTGCCCGCTAGTTAACCTACATAGTCCTAGTGCCTGATAGGGAGCCTACATAGTCCAATTGCCCGCAGAGGAACCTACATAGTCCAAGTGACCGTTAGGGAACCTAGATAGTCCAAGTGCCCGTAGGGAACCTATATAGTCCAAGTGCCCGCTAGGGAACCTATATAGTCAAAGTGCCCGCTAGGGAACCTGTATTGTGGAAGTTCCCGCTAGTTAACCTAGATAGTCCAAGTGCCCGCTAGTTAACCTAGATAGTCGAAGTGCCGGATAGTTAACCTACATAGTCCAACGTCAGCTAGTTAACCTAGATAGTCCAAGTGCCCGCTAGTTAACCTACATAGTCCAAGAACCTGCTAGTTAACCTAGATAGTCCCAGTGCCCGCTAGTTAACCTACATAGTCCAAGGGCCCGCTAGTTAACCTAGATATTCCAAGTGCCCGCTAGTTAACCTAGAACGTCCAAGTGTACGCTAGTTAACCTACATAGTCCAAGTTCCCGTTAGGTAACCTAGATAGTACAAGTGCCCGCAAGGTAACCTACATAGTCCAAGTGCCCACTAGGTAACCTAGATATTCCAAGTTCCTGTTAGTTAACCTAGATAATCCAAGTGCCCGCTAGGTAACCTACATAGTCCAAGTGCCCTTTCGTTAACCTAGATAGGCCAAGTGCCCGCTAGGTAACCTACATAGTCCAAGTGCACGCTAGGTACCCTAGATAGTGCAAGTGCCCGCTAGGTAACCTACATAGTCCAAGTGCCCGCTAGTTAACCTATATAGTCCAAGTGCCCGTTCGTTAACCTAGATAGTCCAAGTGCCTGCTAGGTAACCTAGACAGTCCAAGTGCCTGCTAGGTAACTTACATAGTCCAAATGCTGTTCGTTAACCTACATAGTCCAATGGCCCACTATTTAACCTAGATCGTCCAAGTGTCTTTGGTTAACCTACATAGTCCAAGTGCCCGCAAGGTAACCTATATAGTCCAAGTTCCAGCTATGTAACCTAGATAGTCCAAGGGCCCGCTAGTTAACTTACGTAGTCCAAGTGCCCGCTAGGTAAATTAGATAGTCCAAGTGCCCGCTAAGGAACCTACATAGTCCAAGTGCACGCTAGTTAACCCAGATAGTCCAAGTGCCCGCTAGTTAACCTAGATAGTCCAAGTGCCGCTAGGTAACCTACATAGTGCAAGTGTCCCCTAGTTAACCTACATAGTCCAAGTGCCCTCTAGTTAACATAGATAGTCCAAGTGCCCGCTAGGGAACGTACATAGTCCAAGTTCCCGCCAGGTAACCTAGATAGTGCAAGTGCCCGCTAGTTAACCTACATAGTCCAAGTGCCCGCAAGGTAACCTATATAGTCCAAGTTCCAGCTATGTAACCTAGATAGTCAAAGGGCCCGCTAGTTATCTTACGTAGTCCAAGTGCCCGCTAGGTAAACTAGATAGTCCAAGTGCCCGCTAAGGAACCTACATAGTCCAAGTGCCCACTAGGTAACCTAGATAGTCTAAGGGCCCGCTAGTTAACCTACATAGTCCAAGTGCCCGGTAGTTAACTCACATAGTTCAAGTGTCCGTAAGGAACATATATAGTCCAAGTGCCCGCTAGGGAACATACGGAGTCTAAGTGCCCGCTAGGGAACCTACGTAGTCCAAGTGCCCGCTAGGGAATCTACATAGTCCAAGGGCCCGCTAGTTAACGTAAATAGTCCAAGTGCCCGCTCTGGAACATACATAGTCCAAGTGCCCGCTAGGGAATCTACATAGTCCAAGGGCCCGCTACTTAATGTAGATAGTCCATGTGCCGCTAGTTAATCAACATAGTCCAAGGGCCCGCTAGTTAACCTACGTAGTCCAAATACCCTCTAGTTAACCTAGATCGTCCAAGTGCCCGCTAGTTAACCTACATAGTCCAAGGGCCCGCTAGTTAACCTACATAGTCCAAGGGCCCGCTAGTTAACCAACATCGTCCAAGGACCCGCTAGTTAACCTAGATAGTCCAAGTGCCCCCTAGTTAACCTACATACTCCAAGTGCCCGCTAGGTAACCTAGACAGTTCAAGTGACCACTAGGTTACCTACATAGTCCAAGTGCCCGTTCGTTAACCTACATAGTCCAAATGCCCGCTAGTTAACCTACATAGTCCAAGTGCTCGCTAGTTAACATAGATAGTCCAAGTGCCCGCTAGTTAACCTAGATAGACCCAGTGCCCGCTCGGGAACCTATCTAGTCCAAGTGCCCGATAGGGAACCTACATTGTCCAAGTGCCCGCTAGTTAACATAGATAGTCCAAGTATCCGCTAGGAAACATACATAGTCCAAGTGCCCGCTAGGTAACATACATACTTCAAATGCCCGCTAAGTAACCTAGATAGTCCAAGTGCCCGCTAGGGAACGTACATAGTCTAAGTGCCCGCTAGGTAACCGAGATAGTCCAAATGCCCGCTAGGGAACCCACATAGTCCAAGTGCCCGTTAGGTAACCTAGATAGTCCAAATGCCCGCTAGGGAACCCACATAGTCCAAGTGCCTGCTAGGGAACTTACATAGTCCAAGGGCCCGCTAGGGAACCTACATAGTCAAAGTGCCCGTTAGTTAACCTAGATAGTCCAAGTGCCCGCTTCTTAACCTAGATAGTCCAACAGCCCGGTAGGTAACCTACATACTCCAAGTACCCGCTAGGTAACGTAGATAGTTCAAGTGACAGCTAGGTAACCTAGATAGTCCAAGTGCCCGGTAGGTAACCTACAAAGTCGAAGTTCCCACTAGGTAAACTATATAGTCCAAATGCCCGTTAGGGAGCCTACATAGTCCAAATGCCCGCTAGGTAACCTGGATAGTCCAAGGGCCCGCTAGGTAACCTACATAGTCCTAGTGCCCCCTAGTTAACCTACATTCTCTATGTGCCCGATAAGGAACCTACATAGTACAAGTTTCCGCTAGGTAACCTACATAATCCAAATGCCCGCTAGGGAACCTACATAGTCCAAGTGCCCGTTAGGTAACCTAGGTCGTCCAAATGCCCGCTAGGGAACCTACATAGTCCAAGTGCCCGTTAGGTAACCTAGATCGTCCAAATGCTCGCCAGGAAACCCACATAGTCCAAGTGCCCGCTAGGGAACTTACATAGTCCAAGGGCCCGCTAGGGAACCTACATAGTCCAAGTGCCCTTTATTTAACCTAGATAGTCCAAGTGCCCGCTTGGTAACCTAGATAGTCCAACAGACCGCAAGGTAACCTACATACTCCAAGAACACGCTAGGTAACGTAGATATTTCAAGTGGTAGCTAGGCAACCTACATAGTGCAAGTGTACCCTAGTTAACCTACATAGTCCAAGTGCCCGCTAGTTAACATAGATAGTCCAAGTGCCCGCTAGGGAACGTACATAGTCCAAGTGCTCGCTAGGTAACCTAGATAGTGCAAGTGCCCGGTAGTTAACCTACATAGTCCAAGTGCCCGCTAGGTAACCTAGATAGTCTAAGGGCCCGCTATTTAACCTACATAGTCCAAGTGCCCGGTAGTTAACTTACATAGTTCAAGTGTCCGTAAGGAACATATATAGTCCAAGTGCCCACTAGGGAACATACAGAGTCTAAGTGCCCGCTAGGGAACCTACGTAGTCCAAGTGCCCGCTACTTAATGTAGATAGTCCAAGTGCCGCTAGTTAATCAACATAGTGCAAGGGCCCGCTAGTTAACCTACATAATCCAAGTACCCACTAGTTAACCTAGATCGTCCAAGTGCCCGCTAGTTAACCTACATAGTCCAAGGGCCCGCTAGTTAACCTAGATAGTCCAAGTGCCCCCTAGTTAACCTACATACTCCAAGGGCCCGCTAGGTAACCTAGACAGTTCAAGTGACCACTAGGTTACCTACATAGTCCAAGTGCCCGTTCGTTAACCTACATAGTCCAAGTGCCCGATAGGTAAACTAAATAATCCAAATGCCCGCTAGGGAAACTACATAGTCCAAGTGCCCGCTAGTTAACCTAGATAGTCCAAGGGCCCGCTAGTTAATCTAGAGAGTCCAAATGTCCATTAGTTAACCTACATAGTCCAAGGGCCCTCAAGTTAACATAGATAGTCCAAGTGCCTGCTAGGGGACGTACATAGTCCAAGTGCCCGCTAGGTAACCTAGATAGTCCAAGTGCCCACTAGGGTATGTACATAGTTCAAGTGCCCGCTAGGTAACTAGTTAGTCCAAGGTCCTGCTAGTTAACCTACATAGTCCAATGCCCGATAGGGAACCTACATAGTCCAAGTGCCCGCTAGTTAACCTACATGGTCAAAGTGCCCTTAGGGAACCTATATAGTCCAAGTGCCCGCTAGGGAACCTACATAGTCAAATTGTCCGCTAGAGAACCTGCATTGTACAAGTGCCCGCTAATCAACCTAGATAGTCCAAGTGCCCGCTAGGTAACCTAGACAGTCCAAGTGTCTGCTAGGTAACCTACATAGTCCAAATGCCCGTTCGTTAACCTACATAGTCCAAGGGCCCACTAGTTAACCTAGATCGTCTAAGTGTCCTCTAGTTAACCTATATAGTCCAAATGCACGCTAGTTAACCTACATACTCCAAGTGCCGCTAGGTAACCTAGACAGTCCAAGTGTCTGCTAGGTAACCTACATAGTCCAAGTGCCCGTTCGTTAACCTACATAGTCCAAGTGCCCGCTAGGTAACGTAGATAGCCCAAGTGCACGCTAGGGAACGTACATAGGCCAAGTGCCCGCTAGGTAACCTAGATAGTCCAAGTGCCCTCTTGTTAACCAACATAGTCCAAGTGCCTCCTAGGTAAACTACATAGTCCAAGTGCCCACTAGGCAACCTAGACTGTCCAATTGCCTCCTAGTTAACCTAGACAGTCCAAGTACCCGATAGGTAACCTACATAGTCCAAGTGTTCTCTAGGGAACCTACATAGTCCAAGTGCAGGCTAGGCAACCTACATAGTCCAAGTGCCCGCTAGGTAAGCTAGATAGTCCAATTGCCCGTTAGCTAACCTAGATAGTCGAAGTGTCCGCTAGTTAACCTACATAGTCCAAGTGCCCGTTCGTTAACGTAGATAGGCCAAGTGCCTGCTAGGTAACCTAGACAGTCCAAGTGCCCGCTAGGTTACCTACATAGTCCAAGTGCACGTTCGTTAACCTAGATAGTCAAAGTGCCTCCTAGGTAACCTAAATAGTCCAAGTGCCCGCTAGGGAAACTACATAGTCCAAGCGCCCGCTAGGTAACCTAGATAGTCCAATTGCCCGTTAGCTAACCTAGATAGTCGAAGTGTCCGCTAGTTAACCTACATAGTCCAAGTGCCCGTTCGTTAACGTAGATAGGCCAAGTGCCTGCTAGGTTACCTAGACCGTCCAAGTATCCGCTAGGTTACCTACATAGTCCAAGGGCACGTTCGTTAACCTAGATATACCAAGTCTCGCTGGTAACCTACATAGTCCAAGGGCCCGCTAGGTAACCTTCATAGTCCAAGTGCCTTCTAGTTAACCTACATAATCCAAGTGCCCGATAGGTAACCTACATAGTCCAAGTGCCCGATAGGGAACCTACATAATTCAAGTGCCCGCTAGGGAACCTACATAGTCCAGGTGCCCATTAGGTAACTTAGATAGTCCAAATGCCCGCCAGGAAACCTACATAGTCCAAGTGCCCACTAGGGAACTTACATAGTCCAAGGGCCCGCTAGGGAACCTACATAATCCAAGGGCCCGTTAGTTAACCTAGATAGTCCAAGTGCCCGCTTGGTAACCTAGATAGTCCAACAGCCCGCTAGGTAACCTACATACTTCCAGAACCCACTAGGTAACATAGATAGTTCAAGTGCCATCTAGGTAACCTAGATAGTCCAAGTGCCCGCTAGGTAACCTACAAAATCTAAGGGCCCGCTAGGTTATCTATATAGTCCAAATGCCCACTATGGTATCTACATAGTCCAAGGGCCCTCTGGTTAACGTAGATAGTCCAAGTGCCGTTAGTTAATCTACATAGTCCAAGGGCCTGCTAGTTAACCTACATAGTCCAAGTACCCGCTAGTTAACCTAGATCGTCCAAGTGCCCGCTAGGTAACCTATATAATCCAAGGGCCCACTAGTTAACCTAGATCGTCCAAGTGCCCGCTAGGTAACCTACAAAGTCTAAGTGCCCGCTAGGTTATCTATATAGTCCAAATGCCCGCTAGGGAACCTACATAGTCCAAGTGCCCGCTAGTTAACCTACATCGTCCAAGTGCCCGCTAGTTAACCAACATAGTCAATGGGCCCACTAGTTAACCTACATAGTGCAAGAGCCCGCTAGTTAACCTAGATCGTGCAAGTGTCTGCTAGTTAACCTACATAGTCCAAGTGCCAGTTAGCTAACCTAGATAGTCCAAGGGCCCGCTAGTTGACTTACATAGTCCAAGTGCCCGCTAGTTAACCTAGGTAGTCCCAGTGACCGTTAGTTAACTTAGAGTGTCCAAGTGCCCACTAGGGGACGTACTTTGTCCAAGTTCACGTAGGCTAACCTAGATAGTCCAAGTGCCCACTAGTTAACATTGATCATCCAAGTGCCCGCTAGTTAACCTAGATAGTCCAAGTGCATGCTAGTTAACCTAGATAGTCCAAGTGCCCTCTAGTTAACCTAGATCGTCCAAGTGCCCGCTAGTTAAACTACATAGTCCAAGGGCCCGCTAGTGAACCTACGTAGTCCAAGGTCCTCAAGTTAACCTAGATAGTCCAAGTGCCCGCTAGGTAACCTAAGTAGTCCAAATGTCCGATAGGAATCCTACATAGTCCAAGTGCCCACTAGGTAACCTACATAGTCCAAGTGCCCGTTCGTTAACCTAGACAGTCCAAGTGCCCGCTAGGAAATCTACATAGTCCAATAGCTCGCTAGTTAACCTACATAGTCCAAGTGCCCGCTTTGTAACCTAGATAGTCAAAGTGCCCGTTAGGTAACCTAGATAGTCCAAGTGCCCGCTAGGTAACTTATATTGTCCAAGTTCCCGCTAGGTAACCTACATACTCATATTGCCCGTTACCTAACCTAGATAGTCCAAGTGCCCGCTGAGCAACCTACATAGTCCAAGTGCCCGTTCGTTAACCTAGAAGTCCAAGTGCCCGCTAGGTAACCTAGACAGTCCAAGTGACCGCTAGGTTGCCTGCATATTCCAAGTGCCCGTTCGTTAACTTAGAGAGTCCAAGTGCCCACTAGGTAACCTATATAGTCCAAGTGCCCGCTAGGAAACCAAGATAGTACAAGGGCACGCTAGTTAACCTACATAGTCCAAGGGCTCACTTGTTAACTTTGATAGTCCAAGTGCCCGCTAGTTAACCTAGATCGTCCAAGTGCCCGCTAGTTAACCTAGATTGTCCAAGTGCCCGCTAGGGATCCTTCATAATCCAAGTGCCTGCTAGGTAACCTAGATAGTCCAAGTGCTCCCTAGTTAACCTCGATAGTCCTAGTGGCCTTTAGTTAACCTAGATGTTCCAATTGCCCACTAGGGGACGTAAAAAATCCATGTGCCCGCCAGGTAACCTAGATAGTCCAAGTGCGCGCTAGGGTATGTACATAGTCCAAGTGCCTGCTAGGAAACTCAGATAGTCCAAGTGCCCGCTATTTAACCTACATAGTCAAATTGCCCGCTACTTAACCTAAGTAGTACAAATATCTGATAGGGATCCTACATAGTCCAAGTGCCCGCTAGGTAACCTACATAGTCCAAGTGTCCATTCGTTAACCTAGATAGTTAAAGTGCCCGCTAGGTAACCTAGACTGTCCAAGTGCAGGCTAGGTTACCTACATAATCCAAGTGCCCGTTCGTTAACCTAGGTAGTCCAAGTGCCCGCTAGGTGACCTAGACAGTCCAAGTGCCCGCTGGTTAACCTACATAGTCCAAGTGCCCGATAGGAAACCAATATAATCCAAGTGCCCAATAGGGAACCTACATAATCCAAGGGCCCGCTAAGGAACCTACATAGTCCATGTGCCCGCTAGGCAACCTACATATTCCAAGGGCCCTTTAGTTAACCTAGATTGTCAAAGTGCCTGCTAGTTAACCTAGATAGTCCAAGTGCCCGCTAGGTAACCTACATAGTCCATGTTCCCGCTTGGTAACCTTAATAGTCCAAATGCCCGCTAGGGAAACTACATAGTCCATGTGCCCGCTAGTTAACCTAGATAGTCCAAGTGCCTGCTAGTAAACCTACATAATCCATGGGCCCGCTAGTTAACCTACATAGTGCAAGGGCCCGCTAGTTAATCTAGATCGTGCAAGTGTCTGCTAGTTAACCTACATAGTCCATGTGCCCGCTAGGTAACCTAGATAGTCCAAGTGCCCGCTAGGGATCCTTCATAATTCAATTCCCTGCTAGGTAACCTACATAGTCCAAATGCCCGCTAGTTAACCAAGATAGTCCTAGTTCCCGTTAGTTAACCTAGATAGTCCAAGTGCCCACTACGGGATGTACATAGTCCAAGTGCCCGCTAGTTAACCTACATAGTCCAAGGTCCGTTAGTTAACCTAGATAGTCCAAGTGCCCGCTAGTTAACCTACATAGTACAAGGGCCCGCTAGTTAACCTAGATAGTCAAAGTGATCGCTAGTTAACCTAAGTAGTACAAATGTTCGATAGGGATCCTACATAGTCCAAGTGCCCGCTAGTTAACCTACATAGTTCAAGTCCCCGGTAGGTAACCTAGACAGTCCAAGTGACCATTATGTTACCTACATAGTCCAAGTGCTCGCTAGTTAACCTACATAGTCCAAGTGCCTGCTAGAAAAATACATAGTCCAAGTGCCCACTAGGTAACCTAGACAGTCCAATTGCCCGCTAGTTAACCTAGATAGTCCAAGTAACGGTAGGGAACCTACATACTCCAAGTGCCTGCTGGGAACCTACATAATCCAAGTGCTCGCTAGGCAACCTACATAGTCCAAGTGCCCGTTAGTTAACCTAGATAGTCAAAGTGCCTGCTAGGTAACCTAACTAGTCCAAGTGCCCGCTAGTTAACCTACATAGTCCAAGTGCCCGCTAGGTTACCTAGATAGTCCAATTGCCCGTTAGCTAACCTAGATAGTCGAAGTGTCCGCTAGTTAACCTACATAGTCCAAGCGCCCGTTCGTTAACCTAGATAGTCCAAGTGCCCGCTAGGTAACCTAAGTAGTCCAAATGTCCGATAGGGATCCTACATAGTCCAAGTGCCCGCTAGGTAACCTACATAGTCCAAGTGCCCGTTCGTTAACCTAGATAGTCCAAGTGTCTGCTGGTAACCTACATAGTCCAAGGGCCCGCTAGGTAACCTTGATAGTCCAAGTGTCATCTACTTAACCTACATAGTCCAAGTGCCCGCTAGGTAACCTACATAGTCCAAGTGCCCACTAGGTAACCTAAATAATCCAAATGCCCGCTAGGGAATCTACATAGTCCAAGTGCCCGCTAGTTAACCTAGATAGTCCAAGTGCCCGCTAGTAAACCTAGATAGTCCAAGGGCCCGCTAGTTAATCTAGATAGTCCAAGTGCCCGCTAGTTAACCTAGATAGTCCAAGTGCCCGCTAGTTAACCTAGATCGTCCAAGTGCCCGCTAGTTAACCTAGATAATCCAAGTGCCCGATAGTTAACCTACATAGTACAAGGGCCCGCTAGTTAACCTACATAGTCAAAGTACCCGCTAGTTAACCTAAGTAGTACAAATGTCCGAAAGGGATCCTACATAGTCCAAGTGCCCGCTAGTTAACCTACATAGTCCAAGTCCCCGCTAGGTAACCTAGACAGTCTAAGTGACCATTATGTTACCTACATAGTCCAAGTGCCCGCTAGGTAACCTAGATAGTCCAAGTGCCTGCTAGAAAAATACATAGTCCAAGTGCCCACTAGGTAACCTAGACAGTCCAATTGCCCGCTAGTTAACCTAGATAGTCCAAGTAACGGTAGGGAACCTACATAGTCCAAGTGCCCGCTGGGAACCTACATAGTCCAAGTGCTCGCTAGGCAACCTACATATTCCAAGTGCCCGTTAGTTAACCTAGATAGTCAAAGTGCCTTCTAGGTAACCTAAATAGTCCAAGTGCCCGCTAGTTAACCTACATAGTCCAAAGTTCCCGCTAGGTAACCTAGATAGTCCAATTGCCCGTTAGCTAACCTAAGATAGTCGAAGTGTCCGCTGGTTAACCTACATAGTCCAAGTGCCCGTTCGTTAACCTAGATAGTCCAAGTGCCCGCTAGGTAACCTAAGTTGTCCAAATGTCCGATAGGGATCCTACATAGTCCAAGTGCCCGCTAAGTAACCTACATAGCCCAAGTGCCCGTTCGTTAACCTAGATAGTCCAAGTGCCCGCTGGTAACCTACATAGTCCAAGGGCCCGCTAGGTAACCTTGATAGTCCAAGTGTCTTCTAGTTAACCTACATAGTCCAAGTGCCCGCTAGGTAACCTACATAGTCCAAGTGCCCACTAGGTAACCTAGATAGTCTAAGTGCCCGTTCGTTAACCTAGATAGTCCAAGTGCCCTCTTGTTAACCAACATAGTCCAAGTGCCTCCTAGGTAAACTACATAGTCCAAGTGCCCACTAGGCAACCTAGACTGTCCAATTGCCTCCTAGTTAACCTAGACAGTCCAAGTACCCGATAGGTAACCTACATAGTCCAAGTGTTCTCTAGGGAACCTACATAGTCCAAGTGCAGGCTAGGCAACCTACATAGTCCAAGTGCCCGCTAGGTAAGCTAGATAGTCCAATTGCCCGTTAGCTAACCTAGATAGTCGAAGTGTCCGCTAGTTAACCTACATAGTCCAAGTGCCCGATAGGAAACCAATATAATCCAAGTGCCCAATAGGGAACCTACATAATCCAAGGGCCCGCTAAGGAACCTACATAGTCCATGTGCCCGCTAGGCAACCTACATATTCCAAGGGCCCTTTAGTTAACCTAGATTGTCAAAGTGCCTGCTAGTTAACCTAGATAGTCCAAGTGCCCGCTAGGTAACCTACATAGTCCATGTTCCCGCTTGGTAACCTTAATAGTCCAAATGCCCGCTAGGGAAACTACATAGTCCATGTGCCCGCTAGTTAACCTAGATAGTCCAAGTGCCTGCTAGTAAACCTACATAATCCATGGGCCCGCTAGTTAACCTACATAGTGCAAGGGCCCGCTAGTTAATCTAGATCGTGCAAGTGTCTGCTAGTTAACCTACATAGTCCATGTGCCCGCTAGGTAACCTAGATAGTCCAAGTGCCCGCTAGGGATCCTTCATAATTCAATTGCCTGCTAGGTAACCTAGATAGTCCAAATGCCCGCTAGTTAACCAAGATAGTCCTAGTTCCCGTTAGTTAACCTAGATAGTCCAAGTGCCCACTACGGGATGTACATAGTCCAAGTGCCCGCTAGTTAACCTACATAGTCCAAGGTCCGTTAGTTAACCTAGATAGTCCAAGTGCCCGCTAGTTAACCTACATAGTACAAGGGCCCGCTAGTTAACCTAGATAGTCAAAGTGATCGCTAGTTAACCTAAGTAGTACAAATGTTCGATAGGGATCCTACATAGTCCAAGTGCCCGCTAGTTAACCTACATAGTTCAAGTCCCCGGTAGGTAACCTAGACAGTCCAAGTGACCATTATGTTACCTACATAGTCCAAGTGCTCGCTAGTTAACCTACATAGTCCAAGTGCCTGCTAGAAAAATACATAGTCCAAGTGCCCACTAGGTAACCTAGACAGTCCAATTGCCCGCTAGTTAACCTAGATAGTCCAAGTAACGGTAGGGAACCTACATACTCCAAGTGCCTGCTGGGAACCTACATAATCCAAGTGCTCGCTAGGCAACCTACATAGTCCAAGTGCCCGTTAGTTAACCTAGATAGTCAAAGTGCCTGCTAGGTAACCTAACTAGTCCAAGTGCCCGCTAGTTAACCTACATAGTCCAAGTGCCCGCTAGGTTACCTAGATAGTCCAATTGCCCGTTAGCTAACCTAGATAGTCGAAGTGTCCGCTAGTTAACCTACATAGTCCAAGCGCCCGTTCGTTAACCTAGATAGTCCAAGTGCCCGCTAGGTAACCTAAGTAGTCCAAATGTCCGATAGGGATCCTACATAGTCCAAGTGCCCGCTAGGTAACCTACATAGTCCAAGTGCCAGTTCGTTAACCTAGATAGTCCAAGTGTCTGCTGGTAACCTACATAGTCCAAGGGCCCGCTAGGTAACCTTGATAGTCCAAGTGTCATCTACTTAACCTACATAGTCCAAGTGCCCGCTAGGTAACCTACATAGTCCAAGTGCCCACTAGGTAACCTAAATAATCCAAATGCCCGCTAGGGAATCTACATAGTCCAAGTGCCCGCTAGTTAACCTAGATAGTCCAAGTGCCCGCTAGTAAACCTAGATAGTCCAAGGGCCCGCTAGTTAATCTAGATAGTCCAAGTGCCCGCTAGTTAACCTAGATAGTCCAAGTGCCCGCTAGTTAACCTAGATCGTCCAAGTGCCCGCTAGTTAACCTAGATAATCCAAGTGCCCGATAGTTAACCTACATAGTACAAGGGCCCGCTAGTTAACCTACATAGTCAAAGTACCCGCTAGTTAACCTAAGTAGTACAAATGTCCGAAAGGGATCCTACATAGTCCAAGTGCCCGCTAGTTAACCTACATAGTCCAAGTCCCCGCTAGGTAACCTAGACAGTCTAAGTGACCATTATGTTACCTACATAGTCCAAGTGCCCGCTAGGTAACCTAGATAGTCCAAGTGCCTGCTAGAAAAATACATAGTCCAAGTGCCCACTAGGTAACCTAGACAGTCCAATTGCCCGCTAGTTAACCTAGATAGTCCAAGTAACGGTAGGGAACCTACATAGTCCAAGTGCCCGCTGGGAACCTACATAGTCCAAGTGCTCGCTAGGCAACCTACATATTCCAAGTGCCCGTTAGTTAACCTAGATAGTCAAAGTGCCTTCTAGGTAACCTAAATAGTCCAAGTGCCCGCTAGTTAACCTACATAGTCCAAAGTTCCCGCTAGGTAACCTAGATAGTCCAATTGCCCGTTAGCTAACCTAAGATAGTCGAAGTGTCCGCTGGTTAACCTACATAGTCCAAGTGCCCGTTCGTTAACCTAGATAGTCCAAGTGCCCGCTAGGTAACCTAAGTTGTCCAAATGTCCGATAGGGATCCTACATAGTCCAAGTGCCCGCTAAGTAACCTACATAGCCCAAGTGCCCGTTCGTTAACCTAGATAGTCCAAGTGCCCGCTGGTAACCTACATAGTCCAAGGGCCCGCTAGGTAACCTTGATAGTCCAAGTGTCTTCTAGTTAACCTACATAGTCCAAGTGCCCGCTAGGTAACCTACATAGTCCAAGTGCCCACTAGGTAACCTAGATAGTCTAAGTGCCCGTTCGTTAACCTAGATAGTCCAAGTGCCCTCTTGTTAACCAACATAGTCCAAGTGCCTCCTAGGTAAACTACATAGTCCAAGTGCCCACTAGGCAACCTAGACTGTCCAATTGCCTCCTAGTTAACCTAGACAGTCCAAGTACCCGATAGGTAACCTACATAGTCCAAGTGTTCTCTAGGGAACCTACATAGTCCAAGTGCAGGCTAGGCAACCTACATAGTCCAAGTGCCCGCTAGGTAAGCTAGATAGTCCAATTGCCCGTTAGCTAACCTAGATAGTCGAAGTGTCCGCTAGTTAACCTACATAGTCCAAGTGCCCGTTCGTTAACGTAGATAGGCCAAGTGCCTGCTAGGTAACCTAGACAGTCCAAGTGCCCGCTAGGTTACCTACATAGTCCAAGTGCACGTTCGTTAACCTAGATAGTCAAAGTGCCTCCTAGGTAACCTAAATAGTCCAAGTGCCCGCTAGGGAAACTACATAGTCCAAGCGCCCGCTAGGTAACCTAGATAGTCCAATTGCCCGTTAGCTAACCTAGATAGTCGAAGTGTCCGCTAGTTAACCTACATAGTCCAAGTGCCCGTTCGTTAACGTAGATAGGCCAAGTGCCTGCTAGGTTACCTAGACCGTCCAAGTATCCGCTAGGTTACCTACATAGTCCAAGGGCACGTTCGTTAACCTAGATATACCAAGTCTCGCTGGTAACCTACATAGTCCAAGGGCCCGCTAGGTAACCTTCATAGTCCAAGTGCCTTCTAGTTAACCTACATAATCCAAGTGCCCGATAGGTAACCTACATAGTCCAAGTGCCCGATAGGGAACCTACATAATTCAAGTGCCCGCTAGGGAACCTACATAGTCCAGGTGCCCATTAGGTAACTTAGATAGTCCAAATGCCCGCCAGGAAACCTACATAGTCCAAGTGCCCACTAGGGAACTTACATAGTCCAAGGGCCCGCTAGGGAACCTACATAATCCAAGGGCCCGTTAGTTAACCTAGATAGTCCAAGTGCCCGCTTGGTAACCTAGATAGTCCAACAGCCCGCTAGGTAACCTACATACTTCCAGAACCCACTAGGTAACATAGATAGTTCAAGTGCCATCTAGGTAACCTAGATAGTCCAAGTGCCCGCTAGGTAACCTACAAAATCTAAGGGCCCGCTAGGTTATCTATATAGTCCAAATGCCCACTATGGTATCTACATAGTCCAAGGGCCCTCTGGTTAACGTAGATAGTCCAAGTGCCGTTAGTTAATCTACATAGTCCAAGGGCCTGCTAGTTAACCTACATAGTCCAAGTACCCGCTAGTTAACCTAGATCGTCCAAGTGCCCGCTAGGTAACCTATATAATCCAAGGGCCCACTAGTTAACCTAGATCGTCCAAGTGCCCGCTAGGTAACCTACAAAGTCTAAGTGCCCGCTAGGTTATCTATATAGTCCAAATGCCCGCTAGGGAACCTACATAGTCCAAGTGCCCGCTAGTTAACCTACATCGTCCAAGTGCCCGCTAGTTAACCAACATAGTCAATGGGCCCACTAGTTAACCTACATAGTGCAAGAGCCCGCTAGTTAACCTAGATCGTGCAAGTGTCTGCTAGTTAACCTACATAGTCCAAGTGCCAGTTAGCTAACCTAGATAGTCCAAGGGCCCGCTAGTTGACTTACATAGTCCAAGTGCCCGCTAGTTAACCTAGGTAGTCCCAGTGACCGTTAGTTAACTTAGAGTGTCCAAGTGCCCACTAGGGGACGTACTTTGTCCAAGTTCACGTAGGCTAACCTAGATAGTCCAAGTGCCCACTAGTTAACATTGATCATCCAAGTGCCCGCTAGTTAACCTAGATAGTCCAAGTGCATGCTAGTTAACCTAGATAGTCCAAGTGCCCTCTAGTTAACCTAGATCGTCCAAGTGCCCGCTAGTTAAACTACATAGTCCAAGGGCCCGCTAGTGAACCTACGTAGTCCAAGGTCCTCAAGTTAACCTAGATAGTCCAAGTGCCCGCTAGGTAACCTAAGTAGTCCAAATGTCCGATAGGAATCCTACATAGTCCAAGTGCCCACTAGGTAACCTACATAGTCCAAGTGCCCGTTCGTTAACCTAGACAGTCCAAGTGCCCGCTAGGAAATCTACATAGTCCAATAGCTCGCTAGTTAACCTACATAGTCCAAGTGCCCGCTTTGTAACCTAGATAGTCAAAGTGCCCGTTAGGTAACCTAGATAGTCCAAGTGCCCGCTAGGTAACTTATATTGTCCAAGTTCCCGCTAGGTAACCTACATACTCATATTGCCCGTTACCTAACCTAGATAGTCCAAGTGCCCGCTGAGCAACCTACATAGTCCAAGTGCCCGTTCGTTAACCTAGAAGTCCAAGTGCCCGCTAGGTAACCTAGACAGTCCAAGTGACCGCTAGGTTGCCTGCATATTCCAAGTGCCCGTTCGTTAACTTAGAGAGTCCAAGTGCCCACTAGGTAACCTATATAGTCCAAGTGCCCGCTAGGAAACCAAGATAGTACAAGGGCACGCTAGTTAACCTACATAGTCCAAGGGCTCACTTGTTAACTTTGATAGTCCAAGTGCCCGCTAGTTAACCTAGATCGTCCAAGTGCCCGCTAGTTAACCTAGATTGTCCAAGTGCCCGCTAGGGATCCTTCATAATCCAAGTGCCTGCTAGGTAACCTAGATAGTCCAAGTGCTCCCTAGTTAACCTCGATAGTCCTAGTGGCCTTTAGTTAACCTAGATGTTCCAATTGCCCACTAGGGGACGTAAAAAATCCATGTGCCCGCCAGGTAACCTAGATAGTCCAAGTGCGCGCTAGGGTATGTACATAGTCCAAGTGCCTGCTAGGAAACTCAGATAGTCCAAGTGCCCGCTATTTAACCTACATAGTCAAATTGCCCGCTACTTAACCTAAGTAGTACAAATATCTGATAGGGATCCTACATAGTCCAAGTGCCCGCTAGGTAACCTACATAGTCCAAGTGTCCATTCGTTAACCTAGATAGTTAAAGTGCCCGCTAGGTAACCTAGACTGTCCAAGTGCAGGCTAGGTTACCTACATAATCCAAGTGCCCGTTCGTTAACCTAGGTAGTCCAAGTGCCCGCTAGGTGACCTAGACAGTCCAAGTGCCCGCTGGTTAACCTACATAGTCCAAGTGCCCGATAGGAAACCAATATAATCCAAGTGCCCAATAGGGAACCTACATAATCCAAGGGCCCGCTAAGGAACCTACATAGTCCATGTGCCCGCTAGGCAACCTACATATTCCAAGGGCCCTTTAGTTAACCTAGATTGTCAAAGTGCCTGCTAGTTAACCTAGATAGTCCAAGTGCCCGCTAGGTAACCTACATAGTCCATGTTCCCGCTTGGTAACCTTAATAGTCCAAATGCCCGCTAGGGAAACTACATAGTCCATGTGCCCGCTAGTTAACCTAGATAGTCCAAGTGCCTGCTAGTAAACCTACATAATCCATGGGCCCGCTAGTTAACCTACATAGTGCAAGGGCCCGCTAGTTAATCTAGATCGTGCAAGTGTCTGCTAGTTAACCTACATAGTCCATGTGCCCGCTAGGTAACCTAGATAGTCCAAGTGCCCGCTAGGGATCCTTCATAATTCAATTCCCTGCTAGGTAACCTACATAGTCCAAATGCCCGCTAGTTAACCAAGATAGTCCTAGTTCCCGTTAGTTAACCTAGATAGTCCAAGTGCCCACTACGGGATGTACATAGTCCAAGTGCCCGCTAGTTAACCTACATAGTCCAAGGTCCGTTAGTTAACCTAGATAGTCCAAGTGCCCGCTAGTTAACCTACATAGTACAAGGGCCCGCTAGTTAACCTAGATAGTCAAAGTGATCGCTAGTTAACCTAAGTAGTACAAATGTTCGATAGGGATCCTACATAGTCCAAGTGCCCGCTAGTTAACCTACATAGTTCAAGTCCCCGGTAGGTAACCTAGACAGTCCAAGTGACCATTATGTTACCTACATAGTCCAAGTGCTCGCTAGTTAACCTACATAGTCCAAGTGCCTGCTAGAAAAATACATAGTCCAAGTGCCCACTAGGTAACCTAGACAGTCCAATTGCCCGCTAGTTAACCTAGATAGTCCAAGTAACGGTAGGGAACCTACATACTCCAAGTGCCTGCTGGGAACCTACATAATCCAAGTGCTCGCTAGGCAACCTACATAGTCCAAGTGCCCGTTAGTTAACCTAGATAGTCAAAGTGCCTGCTAGGTAACCTAACTAGTCCAAGTGCCCGCTAGTTAACCTACATAGTCCAAGTGCCCGCTAGGTTACCTAGATAGTCCAATTGCCCGTTAGCTAACCTAGATAGTCGAAGTGTCCGCTAGTTAACCTACATAGTCCAAGCGCCCGTTCGTTAACCTAGATAGTCCAAGTGCCCGCTAGGTAACCTAAGTAGTCCAAATGTCCGATAGGGATCCTACATAGTCCAAGTGCCCGCTAGGTAACCTACATAGTCCAAGTGCCAGTTCGTTAACCTAGATAGTCCAAGTGTCTGCTGGTAACCTACATAGTCCAAGGGCCCGCTAGGTAACCTTGATAGTCCAAGTGTCATCTACTTAACCTACATAGTCCAAGTGCCCGCTAGGTAACCTACATAGTCCAAGTGCCCACTAGGTAACCTAAATAATCCAAATGCCCGCTAGGGAATCTACATAGTCCAAGTGCCCGCTAGTTAACCTAGATAGTCCAAGTGCCCGCTAGTAAACCTAGATAGTCCAAGGGCCCGCTAGTTAATCTAGATAGTCCAAGTGCCCGCTAGTTAACCTAGATAGTCCAAGTGCCCGCTAGTTAACCTAGATCGTCCAAGTGCCCGCTAGTTAACCTAGATAATCCAAGTGCCCGATAGTTAACCTACATAGTACAAGGGCCCGCTAGTTAACCTACATAGTCAAAGTACCCGCTAGTTAACCTAAGTAGTACAAATGTCCGAAAGGGATCCTACATAGTCCAAGTGCCCGCTAGTTAACCTACATAGTCCAAGTCCCCGCTAGGTAACCTAGACAGTCTAAGTGACCATTATGTTACCTACATAGTCCAAGTGCCCGCTAGGTAACCTAGATAGTCCAAGTGCCTGCTAGAAAAATACATAGTCCAAGTGCCCACTAGGTAACCTAGACAGTCCAATTGCCCGCTAGTTAACCTAGATAGTCCAAGTAACGGTAGGGAACCTACATAGTCCAAGTGCCCGCTGGGAACCTACATAGTCCAAGTGCTCGCTAGGCAACCTACATATTCCAAGTGCCCGTTAGTTAACCTAGATAGTCAAAGTGCCTTCTAGGTAACCTAAATAGTCCAAGTGCCCGCTAGTTAACCTACATAGTCCAAAGTTCCCGCTAGGTAACCTAGATAGTCCAATTGCCCGTTAGCTAACCTAAGATAGTCGAAGTGTCCGCTGGTTAACCTACATAGTCCAAGTGCCCGTTCGTTAACCTAGATAGTCCAAGTGCCCGCTAGGTAACCTAAGTTGTCCAAATGTCCGATAGGGATCCTACATAGTCCAAGTGCCCGCTAAGTAACCTACATAGCCCAAGTGCCCGTTCGTTAACCTAGATAGTCCAAGTGCCCGCTGGTAACCTACATAGTCCAAGGGCCCGCTAGGTAACATTGATAGTCCAAGTGTCTTCTAGTTAACCTACATAGTCCAAGTGCCCGCTAGGTAACCTACATAGTCCAAGTGCCCACTAGGTAACCTAGATAGTCTAAGTGCCCGTTCGTTAACCTAGATAGTCCAAGTGCCCGCTAGGTAACCTAGACAGTCCAAGTGCCTGCTAGGTAACCTACATAGTCCAAATGCCCTTTCGTTAACCTACATAGTCCAAGGGCACTATTTAACCTAGATCGTCCAAGTGTCTTTGGTTAACCTACATAGTCCAAGTGCCCGCAAGGTATCCTATATAGTCCAAGTTCCAGCTATGTAACCTAGATAGTCCAAGGGCCCGCTAGTTAACCTACATAGTCCAAGTGCCCGCTAGGTAAACTTGATAGTCCAAGTGCCCGCTAAGGAACCTACATAGTCCAAGGGCACGCTAGTTAACCCAGATAGTCCAAGTGCCCGCTAGTTAACCTAGATAGTCCAAGTGCCGCTAAGTAACCTACATAGTGCAAGTGTCCCCTAGTTAACCTACATAGTCCAAGTGCCCGCTAGTTAACATAGATAGTCCAAGTGCCCACTAGGGAACGTACATAGTCCAAGTGCCCGCTAGGTAACCTAGACAGTGCAAGTGCACGGTAGTTAACCTACATAGTCCAAGTGCCCGCTAGGTAACCTGGATAGTCTAAGGGCCCGCTAGTTAACCTACATAGTCCAAGTGCCCGGTAGTTAACTTACATAGTTCAAGTGTCCGTAAGGAACATATATAGTCCAAGTGCCCGCTAGGGAACATACAGAGTCTAAGTGCCCGCTAGGGAACCTACATAGTCGAAGGGCCCGCTAGGGAATCTACATAGTCAAAGGGCCCTCTAGTTAACATAGATAGTCCAATTGCCGGTAGTTAATCTACATAGCTCAAGGGCCCGCTAGTTAACCTACATACTCCAAGTGCCTGATAGGGAACCTACATAGTCCAAGTGCCCGCAGAGGAACCTACATAGTCCAAGTGCCCGATAGGGAACCTACATATTCCAAGTGCCCGTTAGGGAACCTAGATAGTCCAAGTGCCCGTAGGGAACCTATATAGTCCAGGTGCCCACTAGGGAACCTACATAGTCAAAGTGCCCGCTAGGGAACCTGCTTTGTGCAAGTGCCCGCTAGTTAACCTAGATATTCCAAGTGCCCGCTAGTTAACTTACATAGTCCAAGGTCAGCTAGTTAACCAAATAGTCCAAGTGCCCACTAGTTAACCTACATAGTCCAAGGTCAGCTAGTTAACCTAGATAGTCCAAGTGCCCGCTAGTTAACCTAGATAGTCCAAGAACCCACTAGTTAACCTAGATAATCCAAGAACCCGCTAGTTAACCTAGATAGTCCAAGTGCCCGCTAGTTAACCTACATAGTCCTAGTGCCCGCTAGTTAACCTAGATATTCCAAGTGCCCGCTAGTTAACCTAGATCGTCCAGGTGTCCGCTAGTTAACCTACATAGTCCAAGTTCCCGTTAGGTAACCTAGATAGTACAAGTTCCCGCAAGGTAACCTACATAGTCCAAGTGCCCGGTAGGTAACCTAGATATTCCAAGTTCCTGTTAGCTAACCTAGATAATCCAAGTGCCCGCTAGGTAACCTACATAGTCCAAGTGCCCTTTCGTTAACCTAGATAGTCCAAGTCCCCGCTAGGTAACCTACATAGTCAAAAGGCCCGCTAGGTAACCTATATAGTCCAAGTGCCCGTTACCTAACCTAGATAGTCCAATTGCCCGCTATGCAACATACATAGTCCAAGTGCCCACTAGTTAACCTACATAGTCTAAGTGCCCGCTAGGTAACCTAGATAGTCCAAGTGCCCGCTAGGTAACTTACATAGTCCAAATGCCCGCTAGGCAACCTAGATAGTCCAAGTGCCCGTTCGTTAACCTAGATAGCAAAGTGTCCGCTAGGTAACCTAGACAGTCCAAGTGTCTGCTAGGTAACCTAGATAGTCCAAATGCCCGTTCGTTAACCTACATAGTCCAAGGGCCCACTAGTTAACATAGATTGTCTAAGTGTCCTCTAGTTAACCTACATAGTCCAAATGCACGCTAGTTAACCTACATAGTCCAAGTGCCGCTAGGTAACCTACATAGTGCAAGTGTCCCCTAGTTAACCTACATAGTCCAAGGGCCCACTAGTTAACATAGATAGTCCAAGTGCCCGCTAGAGAACACACATAGTCCAAGTGCCCGCTAGGTAACCTAGATAGTGCATGTGCCCGGTAGTTAACCTACAAAGTCCAAGTACCCGCTAGGTAACCTGGATAGTCCAAGGGCCCGCTAGTTAACCTACATAGTCCAAGTGCCCGGTAGTTAACTTACATAGTCCAAGTGCCCCCTCTGGAACCTACATAGTCCAAGTGCCTGCTAGGGAACCTACATAGTTCAAGTGTCCGTAGGGAACACACAGAATCCAAGAGCCCGCTAGGGAATCTACATAGTCCAAGCGCCCGCTAGATAACCTACATAGTCCAAGTACCCGCTACTTAGCCTAGATCGTCCAAGTGCACGCTAGTTAACCTATATAGTCCAAGGGCCCGCTAGTTAACTTTTATAGTCCAAGTGCCCGCTAGGGAACCTACATAGTCAAAGTGCCCGCTAGGGAACCTACATAGTCCAAGTGTCCGCTAGTTAATCTAGATAGTCCAAGGCCCGCTAGTAAACCTAGATAGTCCAAGGGCCCGCTAGTTAATCTAGATAGTCCAAGTGCCCGCTAGTTAACCTAGATAGTCCAAGTGCCCGCAAGTTAACAAGGATCATCAAAGTGCCCTCTAGTTAACTTACATAGTCCAAAGGCCTGCTAGTTAACCTACATAGAGCAAGGGCCCGCTAGTTAACCTTGATAGTCCAAGTGCCCGCTAGTTAACCTACATAGTCCAAGTTCCCGCTAGGTAACCTAGACAGTCCAAGTGACCATTAGGTTACATACATAGTCCAAGTGCCCGTTCGTTAACCTGTATATTCCAAGTGCCCGCTAGGTAACGTAGATAGCCCAAGTGCCCGCTAAGGAACGTACATAGTCCAAGTGCCCGCTAGGTAACCTAGATAGTCCAAGTGCCCGCTAGTTAACCAACATAGTCCAAGTGCCTCCTAGGAAAACTACATAGTCCAAGTGCCCACTAGGTAACCTAGACTGTCCAATTGCCCCCTAGTTAACCTAGACAGTCCAAGTACGCGATAGGGAACCTACATAGTCCAATTGCCCGTTAGCTAACCTAGATAGTCGAAGTGTCCGCCAGTTAACCTACATAGTCCAAGTGCAAGTTCGTTAACATAGATAGGCCAAGTGCCTGCTAGGTAACCTAGACAGTCCAAGTGCCCGCTAGGTTACCTACATAGTCCAAGTGCACGTTCGTTAACATAGATAGTCCAAGTACCCGCTGGTAACCTACATAGTCCAAGGGCCCGCTAGGTAACCTTGATAGTCCAAGTGCCTTCTAGTTAACCTACATAGTCCAAGTGCCCGCTAGGTAACCTACATAGTCCAAGTGCCCACTAGGTAACCTTAATAATCCAAATGCCCGCTAGGGAAACTACATAGTCCAAGTGCCCGCTAGTTAACCTAGATAGTCCAAGGGCCCGCTAGTTAATCTAGATAGTCCAAGTGCCCGCTAGTTAACCTAGATAGTCCAAGTGCCCGCTACTTAACCTAGATAGTCCAAGTGCCCGCTAGTAAACCTAGATAGTCCAAGTGCCCGCTAGTTAACCTAGATAATCCAAGGGCCCGCTAGTTAACCTACATAGTCCCAGGGCCCTCTAGTTAACCTAGATAGTCCAAGTGTCCGCTAGGGAACGTACATAGTCCAAGTGCCCGCTAGGTAACCTAGATAGTGCAAGTGCCCGCTAGGTAACCTACATAGTCCAAATGCCCATTCGGTAACCTAGATAGTCCAAGTGCCCACTAATTAACCTACATAGTCCAAGTGCCCGCTAGGTAACCTAGATAGTGCAAGTGCCCGCTAGGTAACCTACATAGTCCAAGTGCCCGCTAGGTAACCTAGATAGTCCAAGTGCCCGTTCGTTAACCTAGATAGTCCAAGTGCCCGCTAGGTAACCTAGACAGTCCAAGTGCCTGCTAGGTATGTTACATAGTCCCAATGCCCGTTCGTTAACCTACATAGTCCAAGGGCCCACTGTTTAAACTAGATCGTCCAAGTGTCTTTGGTTAACCTACATAGTCCAAGTGCCCGCAAGGTAACCTATATAGTCCAAGTTCCAGCTATGTAACCTAGATAGTCCAAGGGCCCGCTAGGTAACCTACATAGTCCAAGTGCCCGCTAGGTAAACTAGATAGTCCAAGTGCCCGCTAAGGAACCTACATAGTTCAAGTGCACGCAAGTTAACCCAGATAGTCCAAGTGCCCGCTAGTTAAACCTAGATAGTCCAAGTGCCACTAGGTAACCTACATAGTGCAAGTGTCCCCTAGTTAACCTACATAGTCCAAGTGCCCGCAAGTTAACATAGATAGTCCAAGTGCCCACTAGGGAACGTACATAGTCCATGTGCCCGCTAGGTAACCTAGATAGTGCAAGTGCCCGGTAGTTAACCTACATAGTCCAAGTGCCCGCTAGGTAACCTGGATAGTCTAAGGGCCCCCTAGTTAACCTACATAGTCCAAGTGCCCAGTAGTTACTTACATAGTTCAAGTGTCCGTAAGGAACATATATAGTCCAAGTGCCCGCTAGGGAACATACAGAGTCTAAGTGCCCGCTAGGGAACCTACGTAGTCGAAGTGCCCGCTAGGGAATCTGCATAGTCAAAGGGCTCGCTACTTAACATAGATAGTGCAAGTACCGCTAGTTAATCTACATAGTTCAAGGGCCCGCTAATTAACCTACATAGTCCAAGTGCCTGATAGGGAACCTACATAGTCCAAGTGCCCGCAGAGGAACCTACATAGTCCAAGTGCCCGTTAGGGAACCTACATAGTCCAATTGCTCGTTAGCTAACCTAGATAGTCGAAGTGTCCGCTAGTTAACCTACATAGTCCAAGTGCCCGTTTGTTAACATAGATAGGCCAAGTGCCTGCTAGGTAACCTAGACAGTCCAAGTGCCCGCTAGGTTACCTACATATTCCAAGTGCACGTTTGTTAACCTAGATAGTCAAAGTGCCTGCTAGGTAACCCTAAATAATCCAAGTGCCCGCCAGTGAACCTACATAGTCCAAGTGCCCGCTAGGTAACCTAGATAGTCGAATTGCCAGTTAGCCAACCTAGATAATAGAAGTGTCCGCTAGTTAACCTACATAGTCCAAGTGCCCGTTCGTTAACGTACATAGGCCACGTGTCTGCTAAGTAACCTAGAAAGTCCAAGTGCCCGCTAGGTTACTTACATAGACCAAGTGCACATTCTTCAACCTAGATAGTCCAAGTGCCCGCTGGTAACCTACATAGTCCAAGGGCCCGCTAGGTAACCTTGATAGTCCAAGTGCCTTCTAGTTAACCTACATAGTCCAAGTGCCCGCTAGGTAACCTACATAGTCCAAGTGCCCACTAGGTAACCTAAATAATCCAAATGCCCGCTAGGGAATCTACATAGTCCAAGTGCCCGCTAGTTAACCTAGATAGTCCAAGTGCCCACTAGTAAACCTAGATAGTCCAAGGGTCCGCTAGTTAATCTAGATAGTCCAAGTGCCCGCTAGTTAACCTAGATAGTCCAAGTGCCCGCTAGTTAACCTACATCGTCTAAGTGCCCGCTAGTTAACCTAGATAATCCAAGTGCCCGCTAGTTAACCTACATAGTCCAAGGGCCCGCTAGTTAACCTACATAGTCCAAGTGCCCGATAGGGAACCAACATAGTCCAAGTGCCCGCTAAGGGGCTTACATAGTCCAAGTGCCCGCATGGTAACCTACATAGTACAAGTGCCCGTTAATGAACCTAGATAGACCAAGTGCCCACTAGGGGACGTACATAGTCCAAGTGCCCGCTAGGTAACCTAGATAGTCCAAGTGCCCGCTAGGGTATGTATATAGTCCAAGTGCTCGCTAGGTAACCTAGATAGTCTAAGTGCCCGTTAGTTAACCTACATAGTCCAAGGGACCGCTAGTTAACCTACATACTTCAAGTGCCCGATAGGGAACCAACATAGTACAAGTGTCCGCTAAGGGACGTACATAGTCCAAGTGCCCGCTAGGGAACATACATAGTCCAAGTGCCCGTTAGTGAACCTAGATAGTCCAAGTGCCAGCTAGGGAACCTGCATTGTCCAAGTGCCCGCTAGTTTACTTAAATAGTCCAAGTGCCCGCTAGTTAACCTACATAGTCCAAGTGCCCGCTAGTTAACCTAGATCGTCCAAGTGCCCGTTAGGTAACCTAGATAGTCCAAGTGCCCGCTAGGTAACCTACATAGTCCAAGGGCCCGCTCGTTAACTTAGTCCGTCCAAGTGTCCGCTAGTTAACCTAGATAGTCCAAGTGCCCGCTAGTATACCTACATAGTCCAAGTGCCCGCTAGGTAACCTACATAGTCCTAGCGCCCACTAGTTAACCAACATTGTCCACGTGCCCGATAGGGACCCTACATAGTCCAAATGCCCGCTAGTAACCTACATAGTCCAAGTGCAAGAAGGGAACCTACATAATCCAAGTGCCCACTAAGGAACCTACATAGTCAAAGTGCCTGCTAGGGAACCTGCATCGTCCAAGTGCCCGCTAGTTAACCTAGATAGTCCAAGTTCCTGTTAGCTAACCTACATAGTCCAAGTGCCCGTTCGTTAACCTAGATAGTCCAAGTGCCCGCTATGTAACCTACATAGTCCAAGGGCCGCTAGGTAACCTACATAGTCCATTTGCCCGCTAGGTAACTTAGATAGTCCAAGTGCCCGTGAGCTAACATACATAGTCCAAGTGCCCGCTAGGTAACTTACATAGTCCAAGGGCCCGTTCGTTAACCTAGATAGTCCAAATGCCCGCTAGGGAACCCACATAGTCCAAGTGCCCATTAGAGAACTTACATAGTCAAAGGCCTGCTAGGGAACCTACATAGTCCAAGTGCCCGCTAGGGAACCTTCATAGTCCGAGTGCTTGCTAGGGAACCTACATAGTCCAAGTGCCCTTTAGGGAACCTATATAGTCCAAGAGCCCGCTAGGGAACCTAGATAGTCCAAGTGCCCGCTAGGTAACCTAGATAGTCCAAGTGCCCGCTAGGTAACCTACAAAGTCCAAGGGCGCGCTTGGTAATCTATGTAGTCCAAAGGCCCGCTAGGGCACCTACATAGTCCTAGCGCCCGCTAGTTAACCTACATTGTCCAAGTGCCCGATAGGGAACCTACATAGTCCAAGTGCCCACTAGGTAACCTACATAGTCCAAATGCCCGCTAGTAACCTTCATAGTCCGAGTGCCTGCTAGGGAACCTATGTAGTCCAAGTGCCCGCTAGGGAACCTGGATAGTCCAAGTGCCCCCTAGGTAATCTATATGGTCCAAATACCCGCTAGGGCACCTACATAGTCCAAGTGCACGCTAATTAACCTACATAGTCCAAGTGCCCCGTTAGCTAACCTAGATAGTCCAAGGGCCAACTAGTTAACCTACATGGGTCAAGTGCCCACTACGTAACCTAGCTAATCCAAGTGTCCGCTAGGTAACCTAGATCGTCCAAGTGTCCGCTAGTTAACCTACATAGTCCCAGTGCCCTCTAGCTAACCTAGATAGTCTAAGGGCCCGCTTGTTGACCTACATCGTCCAAGTGCCCGCTTGGTAACCTAGATAGTCCACGTGCCCGCTACTAAACCTAGATAGTCCCATTGCCCGTTAGTTAACCTAGATAGTCCAAGTGCCCACTAGGGGACGTACATAGTCCAAGTGCCCGCTAGGTAACCTAGATAGTCCAAGTGCCCGCTAGGGTATGTACATAGTCCAAGTGCCCGCTAGTTAACCTACATAGTCCAAGGGCCCGCTAAGGAACTTACATAGTCCAAGTGCCCGCTAGGGAACCTAAATAGTCCAAGTGCCCGTTAGTGAACCTAGATAGACCCAGTGCCCACTAGGGGACGTACATAGTCCAAGTGCCCGCTAGGTAACCTAGATAGTCCAAGTGCCCTCTAGTTAACCTACATAGTCCAAGGGCCCGCTAGGTAACCTACATAGTTCAAGAGCCCGATAGGAAACTAACATAGTCCAAGTGTCCGCTAGGGAACCTGCATTGTCCAAGTGCCCGCAAGGTTACCTAGATAGTCCAAGTGCCTGCTAGTTAACCTACATAGTCCAAGTGCCCGCTAGTTAACCTAGATCGTCCAAGTGCCCGCTAGGTAACCTACATAGTCCAAGGGCCCGCTCGTTAACTTAGTCCGTCCAAGTGTCCGCTAGTTAACCTAGATAGTCCAAGTGCCCGCTAGTATACCTACATAGTCCAAGTGCCCGCTAGGTAACCTACATAGTCCTAGCGCCCACTAGTTAACCAACATTGTCCACGTGCCCGATAGGGACCCTACATAGTCCAAATGCCCGCTAGTAACCTACATAGTCCAAGTGCAAGAAGGGAACCTACATAATCCAAGTGCCCACTAAGGAACCTACATAGTCAAAGTGCCTGCTAGGGAACCTGCATCGTCCAAGTGCCCGCTAGTTAACCTAGATAGTCCAAGTTCCTGTTAGCTAACCTACATAGTCCAAGTGCCCGTTCGTTAACCTAGATAGTCCAAGTGCCCGCTATGTAACCTACATAGTCCAAGGGCCGCTAGGTAACCTACATAGTCCATTTGCCCGCTAGGTAACTTAGATAGTCCAAGTGCCCGTTAGCTAACATACATAGTCCAAGTGCCCGCTAGGTAACTTACATAGTCCAAGGGCCCGTTCGTTAACCTAGATAGTCCAAATGCCCGCTAGGGAACCCACATAGTCCAAGTGCCCATTAGAGAACTTACATAGTCAAAGGCCTGCTAGGGAACCTACATAGTCCAAGTGCCCGCTAGGGAACCTTCATAGTCCGAGTGCTTGCTAGGGAACCTACATAGTCCAAGTGCCCTTTAGGGAACCTATATAGTCCAAGAGCCCGCTAGGGAACCTAGATAATCCAAGTGCCCGCTAGGTAACCTAGATAGTCCAAGTGCCCGCTAGGTAACCTACAAAGTCCAAGGGTGCGTTTGGTAATCTATGTAGTCCAAAGGCCCGCTAGGGCACCTACATAGTCCTAGCGCCCGCTAGTTAACCTACATTGTCCAAGTGCCCGATAGGGAACCTACATAGTCCAAGTGCCCGCTAGGTAACCTACATAGTCCAAATGCCGCTAGTAACCTTCATAGTCCGAGTGCCTGCTAGGGAACCTATGTAGTCCAAGTGCCCGCTAGGGAACCTGGATAGTCCAAGTGCCCGCTAGGTAACCTAGATAGTCCAAGTGCCCCCTAGGTAATCTATGTGGTCCAAATACATGCTAGGGCACCTACATAGTCCAAGTGCACGCTAATTAACCTACATAGTCCAAGTGCCCCGTTAGCTAACCTAGATAGTCCAAGGGCCAACTAGTTAACCTACATGGGTCAAGTGCCAACTACGTAACCTAGTTAATCCAAGTGTCCGCTAGTTAACCTAGATCGTCCAAGTGTCCGCTAGTTAACCTACATAGTCCCAGTGCCCTCTAGTTAACCTAGATAGTCTAAGGGCCCGCTTGTTGACCTACATAGTCCAAGTGTCCGCTTGGTAACCTAGATAGTCCACGTGCCCGCTACTAAACCTAGATAGTCCCATTGCCCGTTAGTTAACCTAGATAGTCCAAGTGCCCACTAGGGGACGTACATAGTCCAAGTGCCCGCTAGGTAACCTAGATAGTCCAAGTGCCCGCTAGGGTATGTACATAGTCCAAGTGCCCGCTAGGTAACCTAGATAGTCTAAGTGCCCGCTAGTTAACCTACATAGTCCAAGGGCCCGCTAAGGAACTTACATAGTCCAAGTGCCCGCTAGGGAACCTACATAGTCCAAGTGCCCGTTAGTGAACCTAGATAGACCCAGTGCCCACTAGGGGACGTACATATTCCAAGTGCCCGCTAGGTAACCTAGATAGTCCAAGTGCCCTCTAGTTAACCTACATAGTCCAAGGGCCCGCTAGTTGACCTAGATAGTCCAAGTGCCCGCTAGTTAACCTAGATAGTCCAAGTGCCGGTTCGTTAACCTAGATAGTCCAAGTGCCAGCTAGGTAACCTAGACTGTCCAAGTGCCCGCTAGGTTACCTACATATTCCAAGTTCCCATTCGTTAACCTAGATGGTCCAAGTGCCCGCTGGTAACCTACCTAGTCCAATGGCCCGCTAGGTAACCTTGATAGTCCAAGTGCCTTCTAGTTACCCTACATAGTCCAAGTGCCCGCTAGGTAACCTACATAATCCAAGTGCACAATAGGTAACCTAAATAATCCAAATGCCCGCTAGGGAAACTACATAGTCCAAGTGCCCGCTAGTTAACCTAGATAGTCCAAGTGCCCGCTAGTAAACCTAGATAGTCCAAGGGCCCGCTAGTTAATTTAGATAGTCCAAGTGCCCGCTAGTTAACCTAGATAGTCCAAGGGCCCGCTAGTTAACCTACATAGTCCAAGTGCCCGATAGGGAACCTACATAATCCAAGTGCCCGCTAGGGAACCTACATAGTCCAAGTGCCCCCTAGGGAACTTACATAGTCCAAGGGCCCGCTAGGGAACCTAGATAGTCCAAGGGCCCGTTAGTTAACCTAGATAGTCCAAGTGCCCGCTTGGAAACCAAGATAGTGCAACAGCCCGCTAGGTAACCTACATACTCCAAGAACCCGCTGGTTAACGTAGATAGTTCAAGTGCCAGCTAGGTAACCTAGATAGTCCAAGTGCCCGCTAGGTAACCTACAAAATCTAAGTGCCCGCTAGGTTATCTATGCAGTCCAAATGCCCGCTAGGGAATCTACATAGTCCAAGGGCCCACTAGTTAACGTAGATAGTCCAAGTGCCGCTAGTTAATCTACATAGTCCAAGGGCCCGCTAGTTAACCTACATAGTACAAGTACCCGCTAGTTAACCTACAAAATCTAAGTGCCCGCTAGGTTATCTATATAGTCCAAATGCCTGCTAGGGAACCTACATAGTCCAAGTGCCCGCTAGGTAACCTACATCGTCCAAGTGCCCGCTAGTTAACCAACATAGTCAATGGGCCCACTAGTTAACCTACATAGTGCAAGAGCCCGCTAGTTAACCTAGATCGTGCAAGTGTCTGCTAGTTAGCCTACACAGTCCAAGCGCCAGTTAGCTAACCTAGATAGTCCAAGGGCACGCTAGTTGACCTACATAGTCCAAGTGCCCGCTAATTAACCTAGATAGTCCTAGTGCCCGTTAGTTAACCTAGGGTGTCCAAGTGCCCACTAGGGGACGTACTTAGTCCAAGTGCCCGTTAGCTAACCTAGATAGTCCAAGTGCCCGCTAGTTAACATTGATCATCCAAGTGCCCGCTATATAACCTAGATAGTCCAAGTGCCTTCTAGTTAACCTATATCGTCCAAGTGCCCGCTAGTTAACCTACATAGTCCTAGGTCCGCTAGTTAACCTAGATAGTCCAAGTGCCAGCTAGTTAACCTACATAGTGCAAGGGCCCGCTAGTTGACCTAGATAGTCCAAGTTCACGCTAGTTAACCTAGATAGTCAAAGTGCCCCCTAGTTAACCTAAGTAGTACAAATGTCTGATAGGGATCCTACATAGTCCAAGTGACCGCTAGTTAACCTACATAGTCCAAGTCCCCGCTAGGTAACCTAGACAGTCCAAGTGACCATTATGTTACCTACATAGTCCAAGTGCCCGTTCGTTAACCTACATAGTCCAATTGCCTGCTAGGTAATGTAGATAGCCCAAGTGCCCGCTAGGGAACGTACATAGTCCAAGTGCCCTCTAGGTAACCTAGATAGTCCAAGTGCCCGCTAGTTAACCTATATAGTCCAAGTGCGTGCTAGGTAAACTACATAGTCCAAGTGCCCACTAGGAAACCCACAGTCCAAATGCCCGCTAATTAACCTAGACAGTCCAAGTACCCGATAGGGGACCTACATTGTCCAAGTGCCCGCTGGGAACCTACATAGTCCATGTGCTCGCTAGGCAACCTACATAGTCCAAGTGCCCGTTAGTTAACCTAGATAGTCAAAGTGCCTGCTAGGTAACCTAAATAGTCCAAGTGCCCGCTAGGTAACCTAGATAGTCCAATTGCCCGTTGGCTAACCTAGATAGTCGAAGTGTCCGCTAGTTAAGCTACATAGTCCAAGTGTCCGTTCGTTAACCTAGATAGGCCAAGTGCCCTCTAGGTAACCAAGATAGTCCAAGTGCCCGCTAGGGTATGTACATAGTTCAAGTTCCCGCTAGGTAACCTAGATTGTCCAAGTGTCCGCTAGTTAACCTACATAGTACAAGTGCCCGCTAGGTAACCTAGATAGTCCAAGGGCCTGCTAGTTAACCTACATAGTCCAATGCCCGATAGGGAACCTACATAGTCCAAGTGCCCGCTGAGGAACCTACATAGTTCAAGTTCCCGATAGGGAACCTGTATATTCCAAATGCCCGTTAGGGAACCTAGATAGTCCAAGGGCCCATAGGGAACCTATACAATCCAAGTGCCCGCTAGGGAACCTACATAGTCAAAGTGCTCGCTAGGGAACCTACATTGTGCAAGTGCCCGCTAGTTAACCTAGATAGTCCAAGTGCCCGCTAGGGAACCTACATAGTCCAAGGTCAGCTAGTTAACCTAGATAGTCCAAGTGACCGCTTGTTAACCTACATAGTCCAAGGTCAGCTAGTTAACCTAGATAGTCCAAGTGACCGCTTGTTAACCTACATAGTCCAAGGTCAGCTAGTTAACCTAGATAGTCCAAGTGCCCGCTACTTAACCTACATAGTCCAAGAACCCGCTAGTTAACCTAGATATTCCAAGTGCCCGCTAGTTAACCTAGATCGTCCAAGTGTCCGCTAGTTAACCTACATAGTCCATGTTCCCGCTAGGTAACCTACACAGTCCAATTGCCCCCTAGTTAACCTAGACAGTCCAAGTACCTGATAGGGAACCTACATAGTCCAAGTGCTCGCAAGGGAACCTACATAATCCAAGTGCCCGTTAGTTAACCTAGATAGTCAAAGTGCCTGCTATGTAACCTAAATAGTCCAAGTGCCCGCAAGGGAACCTACATAGTCCAAGTGCCCACAAGGGAACCTACATAGTCCAAGTGCCCGCTAGGTAACCTAGATAGTCCAATTGCCCATTAGCTAACCTAGATAGTCGAAGTGTCCCCCAGTTAAACTACAAGTCCAAGTGCCCGTTCGTTAACGTCGATAGGCCAAGTGCCCGCTACGTAACCTAGACAGTCCAATGCCCGCTAGGTTACCTACATAGTACAAGTGCACGTTCGTTAACCTAGATAGTCCAAGTGCCCGCTGGTAACCTACACAGTCCAATGGCCCGCTAGGTAACCTTGATAGTCCAAGTGCCTTCTAGTTAACCTACATAGTCCAAGTGCCCGCTAGGTAACCTACATAATCCAAGTGCACAATAGGTAACCTAAATAATCCAAATGCCCTCTAGGGAAACTATATAGTCCAAGTGCACGCTAGTTAACCTAGATAGTCCAAGTGCCCGCTAGTAAACCTAGATAGTCCAAGGGCCCGCTAGTTAATCTAGATAGTCCAAGTACCCGCTAGTTAACCTAGATAGTCCAAGGGCCCGCTAGTTAACCTACATAGTCCAAGTGCCCGATAGGGAACCTACATAATCCAAGTGCCCGCTAGGGAACCTACATAGTCCAAGTGCCCGCTAGGGAACTTACATAGTCCAAGGGCCCGCTAGGGAAACTACATAGTCCAATTGCCCGCTAGGGAACTTACATAGTCCAAGGGCCCGCCTGGGAACCTACATAGTCCAAGTGCCCATTAGTTAACCTAGATAGTCCAAGTGCCCGTTTGGTAACCTAGATAGTCCAACAGCCCGCTAGGTAACCTACATACTCCAAGAACCAGCTAGGTAACGTTGATAGTTCAAGTGCCAGCTAGGTAACCTAGATAGTCCAAGTGCCCGCTAGGTAACCTACAAAATCTAAGTGCCCACTAGGTTATCTATGTAGTCCAAATGCCCGCTAGGGAATCTACATAGTCCAAGGGCCCGCTAGTTAACGTAGATAGTCCAGGTGCCGCTAGTTAAACTACATAGTCCAAGTACCCGCTAGTTAACCTAGATCGTCCAAGTGCCCCCTAGGTAACCTACATAGCCCAACTGTCCGCTAGTTAACCTACATAGTCCAAGGGCCCGCTAGGTAACCTACAAAGTCTAAGTGCCCGCTAGGTTATTTATATAGTCCAAATGCCCGCTAGGGAACCTACATAGTCCAAGTGCCCGCTAGTTAACCTACATCGTCCAAGTGCCCGCTAGTTAACCAACATAGTCAATGGGCCCACTAGTTAACCTACATAGTGCAAGAGCCCGCTAGTTAACCTAGATTGAGCAAGTGTCTGCTAGTTAACCTACATAGTCCAAGTGCCAGTTAGCTAACCTAGATAGTCCAAGGGCCCACTAGTTGACCTACATAGTCCAAGTGCCCGCTAGTTAACCTAGATTGTCCTAGTGCCCGTTAGTTAACCTAGGGTGTCCAAGTGCCCACTAGGGGATGTACTTAGTCCAAGTGCCCGTTAGCTAACCTAGATAGTCCAAGTGCCCGCTAGTTAACATTGATCATCCAAGTGCCCGCTAGTTAACCTAGATAGTCCAAGTGCCCGCTAGTTAACCTACATAGTCCAAGGTCCGCTAGTTACCCTAGATAGTCCAAGTGCCCACTAGTTAGCCTACATAGTACAAGGGCCCGCTAGTTGACCTAGATAGTCCAAGTTCCCGCTAGTTAACCTACATAGTCAAAGTGCCCGCTAGTTAACCTAAGTAGCACAAATGTCCGATAGGGATCCTACAGAGTCCAAGTGACCGCTAGTTAACCTACATAGTCCAAGTCCCCGCTAGGTAACCTAGACAGTCCAAGTGACCATTATGTTACCTACATAGTCCAAGTGCCCGTTCGTTAACCGACATAGTCCAATTGCCCGCTAGGTAACGTAGATAGCACAAGTGCCCGCTAGGGAACGTACATAGTCCAAGTGCCCTCTAGGTAACCTAGATAGTCCAAGTGCCCGCTAGTTAACCTATATAGTACAAGTGCGTGCTAGGTAAACTACATAGTCCAAGTGCCCACTAGGAAACCCAGACAGTCCAATTGCCCGCTAGTTAACCTAGACAGTCCAAGTACCCGATAGGGAACCTACAGGGTCCAAGTGCCCGCTGGGAACCTCCATAGTCCAAGTGCCCGCTAGGCAACCTACATAATCCAAGTGCCCGTTAGTTAACCTAGATAGTCAAAGTGCCTGCTAGGTAACCTAAATAGTCCAAGTGCCCGCTAGGTAACCTAGATAGTCCAATTGCCCGTTGGCTAACCTAGATAGTCGAAGTGTCCGCTAGTTAAGCTACATAGTCCAAGTGTCCGTTCGTTAACCTAGATAGGCCAAGTGCCCTCTAGGTAACCAAGATAGTCCAAGTGCCCGCTAGGGTATGTACATAGTTCAAGTGCCCGCTAGGTAACCTGGATTGTCCAAGTGTCCGCTAGTTAACCTACATAGTACAAGTGCCCGCTAGGTAACCTAGATAGTCCAAGGGCCTGCTAGTTAACCTACATAGTCCAATGCCCTATAGGGAACCTACATGGTCCAAGTGCCCGCTGAGGAACCTACATAGTCCAAGTGCCCGTTAGGGAACTTGTATATTCCAAGTGCCCATAGGGAACCTATATAGTCCAAGTGCCCGCTAGGGAACCTACATAGTCAAAATGCTCGCTAGGGAACCTACATTGTGCAAGTGCCCGCTACTTAACCTAGATAGTCCAAGTGCCCGCTAGTTAACCTACATAGTCCAAGGTCAGCTAGTTAACCTAGATAGTCCAAGTGACCGCTTGTTACCCTACGTAGTCCAAGGTCAGCTAGTTAACCTAGATAGTCCAAGTGCCCGCTAGTTAACCTACATAGTCCTAGAACCTGCTAGTTAATCTAGATAGTCCAAGTTCCCGCTAGTTAACCTACATAGTCCAAGGGCCCGCTAGTTAACCTTGATATTCCAAGTGCCCGCTAGTTATCCTACATAGTCCAAGTTCCCACTAGGTAACCTACACAGTCCAATTGTCCCCTAGTTAACCTAGACAGTCCAAGTACCTAATAGGGAACCTACATAGTCCAAGTGCTCGCTAGGAAACCTACATAGTACAAGTGCTCACTAGGCAACCTACATAGTTCAAGCGACCCTTAGTTAACCTAGATAGTCAAAGTGCCTGCTAGGTAACCTAAATAATCCAAGTGCCCGCAAGGGAACCTACATAGTCCAAGTGCCCGCTAGGTAACCTAGATAGTCCAATTGCCCATTAGCTAACCTAGATAGTCGAAGTGTCCCCTAGTTAACCTACATAGTCCGAGTGCACGTTCGTTAACCTAGATAGTCCAAGTGCCCGCTGGTAACCTACATAGTCCAATGGCCCGCTAGGTAACCTTGATAGTCCAAGTGCCTTCTAGTTAACCTACATAGTCCAAGTGCCCGCTAGGTAACCTACATAATCCAAGTGCACAATAGGTAACCTAAATAATCCAAATGCCCGCTAGGGAAACTACATAGTCCAAGTGCCCGCTAGTTAACCTAGATAGTCCAAGTGCCCGTTAGTTAACCTAGATAGTCCAAAGGCCCGCTAGTTAACCTACATAGTCCAAGTGCCCGATAGGGAACCTACATAATCCAAGTGCCCGCTAGGGAACCTACATAGTCCAAGTGCCCGCTAGGGAACTTACATAGTCCAAGGGCCCGCTAGGGAAACTACATAGTCCAATTGCCCGCTAGGGAATTTACATAGTCCAAGGGCCCATTAGGGAACCTACATAGTCCAAGGGCCCGTTAGTTAACCTAGATAGTCCAAGTGCCCGCATGGTAACCTAGATAGTCCAACAGCCCGCTAGGTAACCTACATACTCCAAGAACCCGCTAGGTAACGTAGATAGTTCAAGTGCCAGCTAGGTAACCTAGATAGTCCAAGTGCCCGCTAGGTAACCTACAAAATCTAAGTGCCCGCTAGGTTATCTATGTAGTCCAAATGCCCGCTAGGGAATCTACATAGTCCAAGGGCCCGCTAGTTAACGTTGATAGTCCAAGTGCCGCTAGCTAATCTACATAGTCCAAGGGCCCGCTAGTTAACCTACATAGTCCAAGTACCCGCTAGTTAACCTAGATCGTCCATTGCCCGCTAGGTAACCTACATAATCCAAGTGCACAATAGGTAACCTAAATAATCCAAATGCCCGCTAGGGAAACTACATAGTCCAAGTGCCCGCTAGTTAACCTAGATAGTCCAAGTGCCCGCTAGTAAACCTAGATAGTCCAAGGGCCCGCTAGTTAATCTAGATAGTCCAAGTGCCCGTTAGTTAACCTAGATAGTCCAAAGGCCCGCTAGTTAACCTACATAGTCCAAGTGCCCGATAGGGAACCTACATAATCCAAGTGCCCGCTAGGGAACCTACATAGTCCAAGTGCCCGCTAGGGAACTTACATAGTCCAAGGGCCCGCTAGGGAAACTACATAGTCCAATTGCCCGCTAGGGAACTTACATAGTCCAAGGGCCCATTAGGGAACCTACATAGTCCAAGGGCCCGTTAGTTAACCTAGATAGTCCAAGTGCCCGCATGGTAACCTAGATAGTCCAACAGCCCGCTAGGTAACCTACATACTCCAAGAACCCGCTAGGTAACGTAGATATTTCAAGTGCCAGCTAGGTAACCTAGATAGTCCAAGTGCCCGCTAGGTAACCTACAAAATCTAAGTGCCCGCTAGGTTATCTATGTAGTCCAAATGCCCGCTAGGGAATCTACATAGTCCAAGGGCCCGCTAGTTAACGTTGATAGTCCAAGTGCCGCTAGCTAATCTACATAGTCCAAGGGCCCGCTAGTTAACCTACATAGTCCAAGTACCCGCTAGTTAACCTAGATCGTCCAAGTGCCCGCTAGGTAACCTACATAGCCCAATGGCCCTGTAGTTAACCTACATAGTCCAAGGGCCCTCTAGCTAACCTACAAATTCTAAGTGCCCGCTGGGTTATCTATATAGTCCAAATGCCCGCTAGGGAACCTACATAGTCCAAGTGCCCGCTAGTTAACCTAGATCGTCCAAGTGCACGCTAGTTAACCAACATAGTCAATGGGCCCACTAGTTAACCTACATAGTGCAAGAGCCCGCTAGTTAACCTAGATCGTGCAAGTGTCTGCTAGTTAACCTACATAGTCCAAGTGCCAGTTAGCTAACCTAGATAGTCCAAGGGCCCGCTAGTTGACCTAGATAGTCCAAGTGCCCGCTAGTTAACCTAGATAGTCCTAGTGCCCGTTAGTTAACCTAGGGTGTCCAAGTGCCCACTAGGGGACGTACATAGTCCAATTGCCCGCTAGTTAACCTACATAGTCCAAGTGCGTGCTAGGTAAACTACATAGTCCAAGTGCCCACTAGGTAGCCCAGACAGTCCAATTGCCCGCTAGTTAACCTAGACAGTCCAAGTACCCGATAGGGAACCTACATAGTCCAAGTGCCCGCTGGGAACCTACATAGTCCAAGTGCTCGCTAGGCAACCTACATAGTCCAAGTGCCCGTTAGTTAACCTAGATAGTCAAAGTGCCTGCTAGGTAACCTAAATAGTCCAAGTGCCCGCTAGGTAACCTAGATAGTCCAACTAGATAGTCCAATTGCCCGTTGGCTAACGTAGATAGTCGAAGTGTCCGCTAGTTAACCTACATAGTCCAAGTGTCCGTTCGTTAACCTAGATAGGCCAAGTGCCCGCTAGGTAACCAAGATAGTCCAAGTGCCCGCTAGGGTATGTACATAGTTCAAGTGCCAGCTAGGTAACCTAGATTGTCCAAGTGTCCGCTAGTTAACCTACATAGTACAAGTGCCCGCTAGGTAACCTAGATAGTCCAAGGGCCTGCTAGTTAACCTACATAGTCCAATGCCCGATAGGGAACCTACATAGTCCAAGTGCCCGCTCAGGAACCTACATAGTCCAAGTTCCCGATAGGGAACCTGTATATTCCAAGTGCCCGTTAGGGAACCTAGATAGTCCAAGTGCCCATAGGGAACCTATATAGTCCAAGTGCCCGCTAGGGAACCTACATAGTCAAAGTGCTCGCTAGGGAACCTGCATTGTGCAAGTGCCCGCTAGTTAACCTAGATAGTCCAAGTGCTCGCTAGTTAAACTACATAGTCCAAGATCAGCTAGTCAACCTAGATAGTCCAAGTGACCGCTTGTTAACCTACATAGTCCAAGGTCAGCTAGTTAACCTAGATAGTCCAAGTGCCCTCTAGTTAACCTACATAGTCCAAGAACCCGCTAGTTAACCTAGATATTCCAAGTGCCCGCTAGTTAACCTAGATCGTCCAAGTGTCCGCTAGTTAACCTACATAGTCCAAGTGCCCGCTAGGAAACCTACATAGTCCAAGGGCCCGCTAGGTAACCTACATAGTCCAAGTGCCCGCTAGGAAACCTAGAATCCAAGTGCTCGCTAGTTAACCTACATAGTCCAAGTGCCCGCTATGTAACCTACATAGTCCAAGTGCCCGCTATGTAACCTAGATAGTCAAAGTGCCCTTTAGGTAACCTAGATAGTCCAAGTGCCCGCTAGGTAACTTACATTGTCCAAGTTCCCGCTAGGTAACCTAGATAGTCCAAGTGTCCGTTACCTAACTTAGATAGTCCAAGTGACCGGTAGGCAACCTACATACCACAAGAGCCCATTCGTTAACCTAGAAGTCCAAGTGCTCGTTAGGTAACCTAGACAGTCCAAGTGCCCGCTAGGATACCTGCATATTCCAAGTGCCCGTTCGTTAACCTAGATTGTCCAAGTGCCTACTAGGTAACCTACATAGTCCAAGTGCCCGCTAGGTAACCTATACAGTCCAAGTGCCCGCTAGGTAACACAGATAGTCCAAGGGCCCGCTAGTTAACCTACATAGTCCAAGGGCTCACTTGTTAACTTTGATAGTCCAAGTGCCCGCTAGTTAACCTAGATCGTCCAAGTGCCCGCTAGTTAACCTAGATTGTCCAAGTGCCCGCTAGTTAACCTACATATTCCAAGTGCCCGATAGTTAACATAGATAGCCCAAGTGCCCGCTAGGGAACGTATATAGTCCAAGTGCCCGCTAGGTAACCTAGATACTGCAAGTGCCCGCTAGTTAACCTAGATAGTCCTAGTGCCCGTTAGTTAACCTAGGGTGTCCAAGTGCCCACTAGGGGACGTACTTAGTCCAAGTGCCCGTTAGCTAACCTAGATAGTCCAAGTGCCCGCTAGTTAACATTGATCATCCAAGTGCCCGCTAGTTAACCTAGATTGTCCAAGTGCACGCTAGTTAACCTAGATAGTCCAAGTGCCCGTTAGCTAACCTAGATAGTCCAAGTGCCCGCTAGTTAACCTACATAGTCCAAGGGCCCGCTAGTTAACGTACATAGACCAAGGTCCGCTAGTTAATCTAGATACTCCAAGTGCTCGCTAGTTAACCTACATAGAACAAGGGCCCGCTAGTTGACCTATATAGTCCAAGTGCCCGCAAGTTAACCTAGATAGTCCAAGTGCCCGTTCTTTAACCTAGATAGTTCAAGTGCCAGCTAGGTAACCTAGACTGTCCAGGTGCCCGCTAGGTTACCTACATATTCCAAGTGCCCGTTCGTTAACCTAGATAGTCAAAGTGCCCGCTAGGAAACCTACATAGTCCAAGGGCCCGCTAGGTAACCTAGATAGGCCAAGTGCCCGCTAGGTAACCTAGAGTCCAAGTGCTCGCTAGTTAGCCTACATATTCCAAGTGCCCGCTATGTAACCTAGACAGTCCAAGTGCCCACTAGGTTACCTGCATATTCCAAGTTCCCGTTCGTTAACTTAGATAGTCCAAGGGCCCGCTAGTTAACCTACATAGTCCAAGCGCTCACTTGTTAACGTTGATAGTCCAAGTGCCCGCTAGTTAACCTAGATCGTCCAAGTGCCCGCTAGTTAACTTAGATTGTCCACGTGCCCGCTAGGGATCCTTCATAATCCAAGTGCCTGTTAGGTAACCTAGGTAGTCCAGTGCCCGCTAGTTAACCTAGATAGTCCTTGTGCCGGTTAGTTAACCTAGATAGTCCAAATGCCCACTAGGGGACGTACATAGTCCAAGTGCCCGCTAGTTAACCTACATAGTCCAAGGTCCGCTAGTTAACCTAGATAGTCCATGTGCCCGCTAATTAACCTACATAGTACAAGGGCCCGCTAGTTGACCTAGATAGTCCAAGTTCCCGCTAGTTAACCTAGATAGTGAAAGTGCCCGCTAGTTAACCTAAGTAGTACAAATGTCCGATAGGGATCCTACATAGGCCAAGTGACCGCTAGTTAACCTACATAGTCCAAGTCCCCGCTAGGTAACCTAGACAGTCCAAGTGACCATTATGTTACCTACATAGTCCAAGTGCCCGTTCGTTAACCTACATAGTCCAATTGCCCGCTAGGTAACATAGATAGCCCAAGTGCCCGCTAGGGAACGTACATAGTCCAAGTGCCCTCTAGGTAACCTAGATAGTCCAAGTGCCCGCTAGTTAACCTACATAGTCCAAGTGCGTGCTAGGTAAACTACATAGTCCAAGTGCCCACTAGGTAACCCAGACAGTCCAATTGCCCGCTAGTTAACCTAGACAGTCCAAGTACCCGATAGGGAACCTACATAGTCCAAGTGCCCGCTGGGAACCTACATAGTCCAAGTGCTCGCTAGGCAACCTACATAGTCCAAGTGCCCGTTAGTTAACCTAGATAGTCAAAGTGCCTGCTAGGTAACCTAAATAGTCCAAGTGCCCGCTAGGTAACCTAGATAGTCCAACTAGATAGTCCAATTGCCCGTTGGCTAACCTAGATAGTCGAAGTGTCCGCTAGTTAACCTACATAGTCCAAGTGTCCGTTCGTTAACCTAGATAGGCCAAGTGCCCGCTAGGTAACCAAGATAGTCCAAGTGCCCGCTAGGGTATGTACATAGTTCAAGTGCCAGCTAGGTAACCTAGATTGTCCAAGTGTCCGCTAGTTAACCTACATAGTACAAGTGCCCGCTAGGTAACCTAGATAGTCCAAGGGCCTGCTAGTTAACCTACATAGTCCAATGCCCGATAGGGAACCTACATAGTCCAAGTGCCCGCTGAGGAACCTACATAGTCCAAGTTCCCGATAGGGAACCTGTATATTCCAAGTGCCCGTTAGGGAACCTAGATAGTCCAAGTGCCCATAGGGAACCTATATAGTCCAAGTGCCCGCTAGGGAACATACATAGTCAAAGTGCTCGCTAGGGAACCTGCATTGTGCAAGTGCCCGCTAGTTAACCTAGATAGTCCAAGTGCTCGCTAGTTAAACTACATAGTCCAAGGTCAGCTAGTTAACCTAGATAGTCCAAGTGACCGCTTGTTAACCTACATAGTCCAAGGTCAGCTAGTTAACCTAGATAGTCCAAGTGCCCTCTAGTTAACCTACATAGTCCAAGAACCCGCTAGTTAACCTAGATATTCCAAGTGCCCGCTAGTTAACCTAGATCGTCCAAGTGTCCGCTAGTTAACCTACATAGTCCAAGTGCCCGCTAGGAAACCTACATAGTCCAAGGGCCCGCTAGGTAACCTAGATAGTCCAAGTGCCCGCTAGGAAACCTAGAATCCAAGTGCTCGCTAGTTAACCTACATAGTCCAAGTGCCCGCTATGTAACCTACATAGTCCAAGTGCCCGCTATGTAACCTAGATAGTCAAAGTGCCCTTTAGGTAACCTAGATAGTCCAAGTGCCCGCTAGGTAACTTACATTGTCCAAGTTCCCGCTAGGTAACCTAGATAGTCCAAGTGTCCGTTACCTAACCTAGATAGTCCAAGTGACCGGTAGGCAACCTACATACCCCTAGAGCCCTTTCGTTAACCTAGAAGTCCAAGTGCTCGTTAGGTAACCTAGACAGTCCAAGTGCCCGCTAGTTTACCTGCATATTCCAAGTGCCCGTTCGTTAACCTAGATTGTCCAAGTGCCCGCTAGGTAACCTATACAGTCCAAGTGCCCGCTAGGTAACACAGATAGTCCAAGGGCCCGCTAGGAAACCTACATAGTCCAAGGGCCCGCTAGGTAACCTACATAGTCCAAGTGCCCGCTAGGAAACCTAGAATCCAAGTGCTCGCTAGTTAACCTACATAGTCCAAGTGCCCGCTATGTAACCTACATAGTCCAAGTGCCCGCTATGTAACCTAGATAGTCAAAGTGCCCTTTAGGTAACCTAGATAGTCCAAGTGCCCGCTAGGTAACTTACATTGTCCAAGTTCCCGCTAGGTAACCTAGATAGTCCAAGTGTCCGTTACCTAACTTAGATAGTCCAAGTGACCGGTAGGCAACCTACATACCACAAGAGCCCATTCGTTAACCTAGAAGTCCAAGTGCTCGTTAGGTAACCTAGACAGTCCAAGTGCCCGCTAGGTTACCTGCATATTCCAAGTGCCCGTTCGTTAACCTAGATTGTCCAAGTGCCTACTAGGTAACCTACATAGTCCAAGTGCCCGCTAGGTAACCTATACAGTCCAAGTGCCCGCTAGGTAACACAGATAGTCCAAGGGCCCGCTAGTTAACCTACATAGTCCAAGGGCTCACTTGTTAACTTTGATAGTCCAAGTGCCCGCTAGTTAACCTAGATCGTCCAAGTGCCCGCTAGTTAACCTAGATTGTCCAAGTGCCCGCTAGTTAACCTACATATTCCAAGTGCCCGATAGTTAACATAGATAGCCCAAGTGCCCGCTAGGGAACGTATATAGTCCAAGTGCCCGCTAGGTAACCTAGATACTGCAAGTGCCCGCTAGTTAACCTAGATAGTCCTAGTGCCCGTTAGTTAACCTAGGGTGTCCAAGTGCCCACTAGGGGACGTACTTAGTCCAAGTGCCCGTTAGCTAACCTAGATAGTCCAAGTGCCCGCTAGTTAACTTTGATCATCCAAGTGCCCGCTAGTTAACCTAGATTGTCCAAGTGCACGCTAGTTAACCTAGATAGTCCAAGTGCCCGTTAGCTAACCTAGATAGTCCAAGTGCCCGCTAGTTAACCTACATAGTCCAAGGGCCCGCTAGTTAACGTACATAGACCAAGGTCCGCTAGTTAATCTAGATACTCCAAGTGCTCGCTAGTTAACCTACATAGAACAAGGGCCCGCTAGTTGACCTATATAGTCCAAGTGCCCGCAAGTTAACCTAGATAGTCCAAGTGCCCGTTCTTTAACCTAGATAGTTCAAGTGCCAGCTAGGTAACCTAGACTGTCCAGGTGCCCGCTAGGTTACCTACATATTCCAAGTGCCCATTCGTTAACCTAGATAGTCAAAGTGCCCGCTAGGAAACCTACATAGTCCAAGGGCCCGCTAGGTAACCTAGATAGGCCAAGTGCCCGCTAGGTAACCTAGAGTCCAAGTGCTCGCTAGTTAGCCTACATATTCCAAGTGCCCGCTATGTAACCTAGACAGTCCAAGTGCCCACTAGGTTACCTGCATATTCCAAGTTCCCGTTCGTTAACTTAGATAGTCCAAGGGCCCGCTAGTTAACCTACATAGTCCAAGCGCTCACTTGTTAACGTTGATAGTCCAAGTGCCCGCTAGTTAACCTAGATCGTCCAAGTGCCCGCTAGTTAACTTAGATTGTCCACGTGCCCGCTAGGGATCCTTCATAATCCAAGTGCCTGTTAGGTAACCTAGGTAGTCCAGTGCCCGCTAGTTAACCTAGATAGTCCTAGTGCCGGTTAGTTAACCTAGATAGTCCAAATGCCCACTAGGGGACGTACATAGTCCAAGTGCCCGCTAGTTAACCTACATAGTCCAAGGTCCGCTAGTTAACCTAGATAGTCCATGTGCCCGCTAATTAACCTACATAGTACAAGGGCCCGCTAGTTGACCTAGATAGTCCAAGTGCCCGCTAGTTAACCTAGATAGTGAAAGTGCCCGCTAGTTAACCTAAGTAGTACAAATGTCCGATAGGGATCCTACATAGGCCAAGTGACCGCTAGTTAACCTACATAGTCCAAGTCCCCGCTAGGTAACCTAGACAGTCCAAGTGACCATTATGTTACCTACATAGTCCAAGTGCCCGTTCGTTAACCTACATAGTCCAATTGCCCGCTAGGTAACATAGATAGCCCAAGTGCCCGCTAGGGAACGTACATAGTCCAAGTGCCCTCTAGGTAACCTAGATAGTCCAAGTGCCCGCTAGTTAACCTACATAGTCCAAGTGCGTGCTAGGTAAACTACATAGTCCAAGTGCCCACTAGGTAACCCAGACAGTCCAATTGCCCGCTAGTTAACCTAGACAGTCCAAGTACCCGATAGGGAACCTACATAGTCCAAGTGCCCGCTGGGAACCTACATAGTCCAAGTGCTCGCTAGGCAACCTACATAGTCCAAGTGCCCGTTAGTTAACCTAGATAGTCAAAGTGCCTGCTAGGTAACCTAAATAGTCCAAGTGCCCGCTAGGTAACCTAGATAGTCCAACTAGATAGTCCAATTGCCCGTTGGCTAACGTAGATAGTCGAAGTGTCCGCTAGTTAACCTACATAGTCCAAGTGTCCGTTCGTTAACCTAGATAGGCCAAGTGCCCGCTAGGTAACCAAGATAGTCCAAGTGCCCGCTAGGGTATGTACATAGTTCAAGTGCCAGCTAGGTAACCTAGATTGTCCAAGTGTCCGCTAGTTAACCTACATAGTACAAGTGCCCGCTAGGTAACCTAGATAGTCCAAGGGCCTGCTAGTTAACCTACATAGTCCAATGCCCGATAGGGAACCTACATAGTCCAAGTGCCCGCTGAGGAACCTACATAGTCCAAGTTCCCGATAGGGAACCTGTATATTCCAAGTGCCCGTTAGGGAACCTAGATAGTCCAAGTGCCCATAGGGAACCTATATAGTCCAAGTGCCCGCTAGGGAACATACATAGTCAAAGTGCTCGCTAGGGAACCTGCATTGTGCAAGTGCCCGCTAGTTAACCTAGATAGTCCAAGTGCTCGCTAGTTAAACTACATAGTCCAAGGTCAGCTAGTTAACCTAGATAGTCCAAGTGACCGCTTGTTAACCTACATAGTCCAAGGTCAGCTAGTTAACCTAGATAGTCCAAGTGCCCTCTAGTTAACCTACATAGTCCAAGAACCCGCTAGTTAACCTAGATATTCCAAGTGCCCGCTAGTTAACCTAGATCGTCCAAGTGTCCGCTAGTTAACCTACATAGTCCAAGTGCCCGCTAGGAAACCTACATAGTCCAAGGGCCCGCTAGGTAACCTAGATAGTCCAAGTGCCCGCTAGGAAACCTAGAATCCAAGTGCTCGCTAGTTAACCTACATAGTCCAAGTGCCCGCTATGTAACCTACATAGTCCAAGTGCCCGCTATGTAACCTAGATAGTCAAAGTGCCCTTTAGGTAAACTAGATAGTCCAAGTGCCCGCTAGGTAACTTACATTGTCCAAGTTCCCGCTAGGTAACCTAGATAGTCCAAGTGTCCGTTACCTAACCTAGATAGTCCAAGTGACCGGTAGGCAACCTACATACCCCTAGAGCCCTTTCGTTAACCTAGAAGTCCAAGTGCTCGTTAGGTAACCTAGACAGTCCAAGTGCCCGCTAGTTTACCTGCATATTCCAAGTGCCCGTTCGTTAACCTAGATTGTCCAAGTGCCCGCTAGGTAACCTATACAGTCCAAGTGCCCGCTAGGTAACACAGATAGTCCAAGGGCCCGCTAGTTAACCTACATAGTCCAAGAGCCCGCTAGGTAACCTAGATAGTCCAAGTGCCCGTTCGGTAACCTAGATAGTCCAAGTGCCCTTTAGGGAACCTAGATAGTCCAAGGGCCCGCTAGTAAAACTATATAGTCCATGGGCCCACTAGTTAACCTTCATAGTGCAAGTGTCCGCTACTTAACATACATATTCCAAGTGCTCGCTAGTTAACCTATATAATCTAAGTGCCTGTTAGCTAACCAAGATAGGCCAAGGGCCCGCTAGTTGACCGACATAGTCCAAGTGCCAGCTAGGTAACCTAGATAGTACAAGTGCCTGCTAGAGAACCTAGATAGTCAAAGGGCCTGTTAGCTAACCTAGATAGTCCAAGTGGCGGCTAGGTAACCTACATAGTCCAAGTGCCCGTTCGTTAACCTAGATAATCCAAGTGCCCACTAGGTAACCTAGACAGTCCAAGTGCCTGCTAGTAAACCTACATAATCCATGGGCCCGCTAGTTAACCTCCATAATACAAGGGCCCGCTAGTTAACCTACATTGTCCAAGGGCCCGCTAGTTAACCTAAATAGTCTAAGTGCCCGCTAGGTAACCTATAGAGTTCAAGTGACCACTAGGTTACCTACATAGTCCAAGTGCCCGTTCGTTAACCTACATAGTCCAAGTGCCCGCTAGGTAACCAATATAGTCCAAATGCCCGTTAGGGGCCCTAATAGTCCAAATGCCCGCTAGTTAACCTAGATAGTCCAAGTGCTCGCTAGTTAACCTAGATAGTCCAAGTGCCCGCTAGTAACCTAGATAGACCAAGTGCCCGCTAGGGAACCTATCTAGTCCAAGTACCCGCTAGGAAACCTACGTAGTCCAAGTGCCCGCTAGGGAACGTAAATAGTCCAAGTGCCTGCTAGGTAACCTAGATAGTCCAGGTTCCTACATAGTCCAGGTTCCCCCTAGGTAACCTAGATAGTCCAAGGACCCGCTAGGTAACCTACATTGTCCTAGTGCCCCCTAGTTAACCTACATTGTCCAAGTGCCCGATAGGAAACCTACATAGTCCAAGTGCCCGCTAGGTAACCTACATAGTCCAAATGCCCGCTAGTTAACCTACATAGTCCATGTGCCCGATAGGGAACCTACATAGTGCAAGTGTCCGCTAGTTAACCTAAGTAGTCCAAGGGCCCTCTAGTTAACATACATTGTCCAAGTGACCGGTAGTTAACTTACATAGTTCAAGTGTCCGTAGGGAACATTCATAGTCCAAGTGCCCGCTAGGGAACCTACATAGTCCACGTGCCCGCTAGGGAACCTACCTAGTCCAATTGCACGCTAGGGAATCTACATAGTCCAAGGGCCCGCTTGTTAACGTAGATAGTCCAAGTGCTGCTAGTTAATCTACATAGTCCAAGGGCCCGCTAGGGAACCTACATAGTCCAAGTGCCTGCTAGGGAAGCTACATAGTCCAAGTGCCCGCTCTGGAACCTACATAGTCCAAGGGCCTGCTAGGGAACCTACATAGTCCAAGTGCCCGCTAGGGAATCTACATAGTCCAAGGGCCCGCTAATTAACCTAGATAGTCCAAGTGCCGCTTGTTAATCTACATAGTCCAAGGGCCCGCTAGTTAACCTACATAGTTCACGTACCCGCTAGTTAACCTAGATCGTCCAAGGGACCGCTAGTTAACCTAAATCGTCCAAGGGCCCTCTAGTTAACCTAGATAGTCCAAGTGTCCGCTAGTTAACCTACATAATCCAAGTGCCCTAAAAGGAACCTACATTCTCCAAGTGCCCGCTAGGGAACCTACATAGTCCAAGTGCTCGCTAGGTAACCTACATAGTCCAAGTGCCCGCTTGGTAACCTAAATAGTCCAAATGCCCGCTAGGGAAACTACATAGTCCATGTGCCCGCTAGTTAACCTAGATAGTCCAAGAGCCTGCTAGCAAACCTACATAATCCATGGGCCCACTAGTTAACCTACATAGTGTAAGGGCCCGCTAGTTAACCTAGATCATGCAAGTGTCCGCTAGTTAACCTACATAGTCCATGTGCCCGCTAGGTAACCTAGATAGTTCTAGTGCCCGTTACCTAACCTAGATAGTCCAAGTGCCCGCAAGGCAACCTACATAGTCCAAGTGCCCGTTCGTTAACCTAGAAGTCCAAGTGCCCGCTATGTAACCTAGACAGTCCAAGTGCCTGCTAGGTTACCTGCATAGTCCAAGTGCCCGTTCGTTAACCTAGATAGTGCAAGTGCCCGCTAGGGAACCTATATAGTCCAAGTGCTATCTAGGTAACCTAGATAGTCCGAGGGCCCGCTAGTTAACCTACATAGTCCAAGGGCTCGCTTGTTAACTTTGACAGTCCAAGTGCCCCTTAGTTAACCTAGATAGTCCAAGTGCCCTCTAGTTAACCTATATCGTCCAAGTGCCCGCTAGTTAACCTACATAGTCCAAGGGCCCGCTAGTTAACGTACATAGACCAAGGTCCGCTAGTTAATCTAGATACTCCAAGTGCTCGCTAGTTAACCTACATAGTACAAGGGCCCGCTAGTTGACCTATATAGTCCAAGTGCCCGCAAGTTAACCTAGATAGTCCAAGTGCCCGTTCGTTAACCTAGATAGTTCAAGTGAGAGCTAGGTAACCTAGACTGTCCAAGTGCCCGCTAGGTTACCTACATATTCCAAGTGCCCGTTCGTTAACCTAGAAGTCCAAGTGCCCGCTATGTAACCTAGACAGTCCAAGTGCCTGCTAGGTTACCTGCATAGTCCAAGTGCCCATTCGTTAACCTAGATAGTGCAAGTGCCCGCTAGGGAACCTATATAGTCCAAGTGCTATCTAGGTAACCTAGATAGTCCGAGGGCCCGCTAGTTAACCTACATAGTCCAAGGGCTCGCTTGTTAACTTTGACAGTCCAAGTGCCCCTTAGTTAACCTAGATAGTCCAAGTGCCCTCTAGTTAACCTATATCGTCCAAGTGCCCGCTAGTTAACCTACATAGTCCAAGGGCCCGCTAGTTAACGTACATAGACCAAGGTCCGCTAGTTAATCTAGATACTCCAAGTGCTCGCTAGTTAACCTACATAGTACAAGGGCCCGCTAGTTGACCTATATAGTCCAAGTGCCCGCAAGTTAACCTAGATAGTCCAAGTGCCCGTTCGTTAACCTAGATAGTTCAAGTGAGAGCTAGGTAACCTAGACTGTCCAAGTGCCCGCTAGGTTACCTACATATTCCAAGTGCCCGTTCGTTAACCTAGATAGTCAAAGTGCCCGCTAGGAAACCTACATAGTCCAAGGGCCCGCTAGGTAACCTAGATAGTCCAAGTGCCCGCTAGGTAACCTAGAGTCCAAGTGCTCGCTAGTTAGCCTACATACTCCAAGTGCCCGCTATGTAACCTAGACAGTCCAAGTGCCCGCTAGGTTACCTGCATATTCCAAGTGCCCGTTCGTTAACTTAGATAGTCCAAGTGCCCGCTAGTTAACCTACATAGTCCAAGCGCTCACTTGTTAACTTTGATAGTCCAAGTGCCCGCTAGTTAACCTAGATCGTCCAAGTGCCCGCTAGTTAACTTAGATTGTCCACGTGCCCGCTAGGGATCCTTCATAATCCAAGTGCCTGTTAGGTAACCTAGGTAGTCCAGTGCCCGCTAGTTAACCTAGATAGTCCTAGTGCCCGTTAGTTAACCTAGATAGTCCAAATGCCCACTAGGGGACGTACATAGTCCAAGTGCCCGCTAGTTAACCTACATAGTCCAAGGTCCGCTAGTTAACCGAGATAGTCCATGTGCCCGCTAATTAACCTACATAGTACAAGGGCCCGCTAGTTGACCTAGATAGTCCAAGTGCCCGCTAGTTAACCTAAGTAGTACAAATGTCCGATAGGGATCCTACATAGGCCAAGTGACCGCTAGTTAACCTACATAGTCCAAGTCCCCACTAGGTAACCTAGACAGTCCAAGTGACCATTATGTTACCTACATAGTCCAAGTGCCCATTCGTTAACCTACATAGTCCAATTGCCCGCTAGGTAACGTAGATAGCCCAAGTGCCCGCTAGGGAACGTACATAGTCCAAGTGCCCTCTAGGTAACCTAGATAGTCCAAGTGCCCGCTAGTTAACCTACATAGTCCAAGTGCGTGCTAGGTAAACTACATAGTCCAAGTGCCCACTAGGTAACCCAGACAGTCCAATTGCCCGCTAGTTAACCTAGACAGTCCAAGTACCCGATAGGGAACCTACATAGTCCAAGTGCCCGCTGGGAACCTACATAGTCCAAGTGCTCGCTAGGCAACCTACATAGTCCAAGTGCCCGTTAGTTAACCTAGATAGTCAAAGTGCCTGCTAGGTAACCTAAATAGTCCAAGTGCCCGCTAGGTAACCTAGATAGTCCAACTAGATAGTCCAATTGCCCGTTGGCTAACCTAGATAGTTGAAGTGTCCGCTAGTTAACCTACATAGTCCAAGTGTCCGTTCGTTAACCTAGATAGGCCAAGTGCCCGCTAGGTAACCAAGATAGTCCAAGTGCCCGCTAGGGTATGTACATAGTTCAAGTGCCAGCTAGGTAACCTAGATTGTCCAAGTGTCCGCTAGTTAACCTACATAGTACAAGTGCCCGCTAGGTAACCTAGAAAGTCCAAGGGCCTGCTAGTTAACCTACATAGTCCAATGCCCGATAGGGAACCTACATAGTCCAAGTGCCCGCTCAGGAACCTACATAGTCCAAGTTCCCGATAGGGAACCTGTATATTCCAAGTGCCCGTTAGGGAACCTAGATAGTCCAAGTGCCCATAGGGAACCTATATAGTCCAAGTGCCCGCTAGGGAACATACATAGTCAAAGTGCTCGCTAGGGAACCTGCATTGTGCAAGTGCCCGCTAGTTAACTTAGATAGTCCAAGTGCTCGCTAGTTAAACTACATAGTCCAAGGTCAGCTAGTTAACCTAGATAGTCCAAGTGACCGCTTGTTAACCTACATAGTCCAAGGTCAGCTAGTTAACCTAGATAGTCCAAGTGCCCTCTAGTTAACCTACATAGTCCAAGAACCCGCTAGTTAACCTAGATATTCCAAGTGCCCGCTAGTTAACCTAGATCGTCCAAGTGTCCGCTAGTTAACCTACATAGTCCAAGTGCCCGCTAGGAAACCTACATAGTCCAAGGGCCCGCTAGGTAACCTAGATAGTCCAAGTGCCCGCTAGGAAACCTAGAATCCAAGTGCTCGCTAGTTAACCTACATAGTCCAAGTGCCCGCTATGTAACCTACATAGTCCAAGTGCCCGCTATGTAACCTAGATAGTCAAAGTGCCCTTTAGGTAACCTATATAGTCCAAGTGCCCGCTAGGTAACTTACATTGTCCAAGTTCCCGCTAGGTAACCTAGATAGTCCAAGTGTCCGTTACCTAACCTAGATAGTCCAAGTGACCGGTAGGCAACCTACATACCACTAGAGCCCATTCGTTAACCTAGAAGTCCAAGTGCTCGTTAGGTAACCTAGACAGTCCAAGTGCCCGCTAGGTTACCTGCATATTCCAAGTGCCCGTTCGTTAACCTAGATTGTCCAAGTGCCTACTAGGTAACCTACATAGTCCAAGTGCCCGCTAGGTAACCTATACAGTCCAAGTGCCCGCTAGGTAACACAGATAGTCCAAGGGCCCGCTGGTTAACCTACATAGTCCAAGGGCTCACTTGTTAACTTTGATAGTCCAAGGCCCGCTAGTTAACCTAGATCGTCCAAGTGCCCGCTAGTTAACCTAGATTGTCCAAGTGCCCGCTAGTTAACCTACATATTCCAAGTGCCCGATAGTTAACATAGATAGCCCAAGTGCCCGCTAGGGAACGTACATAGTCCAAGTGCCCGCTAGTTAACCTAGATACTTCAAGTACCCGCTAGGTAACCTAGATCGTCCAAGGGCCCCCTAGTTAACCTACATAGTCCAAGTGCCCGCTAGGTAACCTAGATAGTCCATGTGCCCGTTCGGTAACCTAGATAGTCCAAGTGCCCTTTTGGGAACCTAGATAGTCCAAGGGCCCGCTAGTAAAACTATATAGTCCATGGGCCCACTAGTTAACCTTCATAGTGCAAGTGTCCGCTACTTAACATACATATTCCAAGTGCTCGCTAGTTAACCTACATAATCTAAGTGCCTGTTAGCTAACCAAGATAGGCCAAGGGCCCGCTAGTTGACCGACATAGTCCAAGTGCCAGCTAGGTAACCTAGATAGTACAAGTGCCCGCTAGAGAACCTAGATAGTCAAAGGGCCTGTTAGCTAACCTAGATAGTCCAAGTGGCGGCTAGGTAACCTACATAGTCCAAGTGCCCGTTCGTTAACCTAGATAATCCAAGTGCCCACTAGGTAACCTAGACAGTCCAAGTGCCTGCTAGTAAACCTACATAATCCATGGGCCCGCTAGTTAACCTCCATAATGCAAGGGCCCGCTAGTTAACCTACATTGTCCAAGGGCCCGCTAGTTAACCTAAATAGTCCAAGTGCCCGCTAGGTAACCTAGAGAGTTCAAGTGACACTAGGTTACCTACATAGTCCAAGTGCCCGTTCGTTAACCTACATAGTCCAAGTGCCCGCTAGGTAACCAATATAGTCCAAATGCCCGTTAGGGGCCCTAATAGTCCAAATGCCCGCTAGTTAACCTAGATAGTCCAAGTGCTCGCTAGTTAACCTAGATAGTCCAAGTGCCCGCTAGTAACCTAGATAGACCAAGTGCCCGCTAGGGAACCTATCTAGTCCAAGTACCCGCTAGGAAACCTACGTAGTCCAAGTGCCCGCTAGGTAACGTACATAGTCCAAGTGCCCGCTAGGGAACGTCCATAGTCCAAGTGCCTGCTAGGTACCCTAGATAGTCCAAGTGCCCACTAGTTAACCTACATAGTCCAGGTTCCCCCTAGGTAACCTAGATAGTCCAAGGACCCGCTAGGTAACCTACATTGTCCTAGTGCCCCCTAGATAACCTACATTGTCCAAGTGCCCGATAGGAAACCTACATAGTCCAAGTGCCCGCTAGGTAACCTACATAGTCCAAATGCCCGCTAGTTAACCTACATAGTCCAAGTGCCCGATAAGATACCTACATAGTGCAAGTGTCCGCTAGTTAACATAAGTAGTCCAAGGGCCCTCTAGTTAACATACATTGTCCAAGTGACCGGTAGTTAACTTACATAGTTCAAGTGTCCGTAGGGAACATTCATCGTCCAAGTGCCCGCTAGGGAACCTACATAGTCCAAGTGCCCGCTAGGGAACCTACCTAGTCCAATTGCACGCTAGGGAATCTACATAGTCCAAGGGCCCGCTTGTTAACGTAGATAGTCCAAGTGCTGCTAGTTAATCTACATAGTCCAAGTGCCCGCTCTGGAACCTTACATAGTCCAAGGGCCTGCTAGGGAACCTACATAGTCCAAGTGCCCGCTAGGGAATCTACATAGTCCAAGGGCCCGCTAATTAACCTAGATAGTCCAAGTGCCGCTTGTTAATCTACATAGTCCAAGGGCCCGCTAGTTAACCTACATAGTTCACGTACCCGCTAGTTAACCTAGATCGTCCAAGGGACCGCTAGTTAACCTAAATCGTCCAAGGGCCCTCTAGTTAACCTAGATAGTCCAAGTGTCCGCTAGTTAACCTACATAATCCAAGTGCCCTAAAGGGAACCTACATAATCCAAGAGCCCGCTAGGGAACCTACATAGTCCAAGTGCTCGCTAGGTAACCTACATAGTCCAAGTGCCCGCTTGGTAACCTAAATAGTCCAAATGCCCGCTAGGGAAACTACGTAGTCCATGTGCCCGCTAGTTAACCTAGATAGTCCAAGAGCCTGCTAGTAAATCTACATAATCCATGGGCCCACTAGTTAACCTACATAGTGTAAGGGCCCGCTAGTTAACCTAGATCATGCAAGTGTCCGCTAGTTAACCTACATAGTCCAAGTGCCCGCTAGGTAACCTAGATAGTCCAAGTGGCCGCTAGGGGACGTACATAGTCCATGTGCCCGCTAGGTAACCTAGATAGTTCTAGTGCCCGTTACCTAACATAGATAGTCCAAGTGCCCGCAAGGCAACCTACATAGTCCAAGTGCCCGTTCGTTAACCTAGAAGTCCAAGTGCCCGCTATGTAACCTAGACAGTCCAAGTGCCCGCTAGGTTACCTGCATAGTCCAAGTGCCCGTTCGTTAACCTAGATAGTGCAAGTGCCCGCTAGGGAACCTATATAGTCCAAGTGCTATCTAGGTAACCTAGATAGTCCGAGGGCCCGCTAGTTAACCTACATAGTCCAAGGGCTCGCTTGTTAACTTTGACAGTCCAAGTGCCCCTTAGTTAACCTAGATAGTCCAAGGGCCCTCTAGTTAACCTATATTGTCCAAGTGCCCGCTAGTTAACCTACATAGTCCAAGGGCCCGCTAGTTAACGTACATAGACCAAGGTCCGCTAGTTAATCTAGATACTCCAAGTGCTCGCTAGTTAACCTACATAGTACAAGGGCCCGCAAGTTAACCTAGATAGTTCAAGTGCCAGCTAGGTAACCTAGACTGTCCAAGTGCCCGCTAGGTTACCTACATATTCCAAGTGCCCGTTCGTTAACCTAGATAGTCAAAGTGCCCGCTAGGAAACCTACATAGTCCAAGGGCCCGCTAGGTAACCTAGATAGTCCAAGTGCCCGCTAGGTAACCTAGAGTCCAAGTGCTCGCTAGTTAGCCTACATACTCCAAGTGCCCGCTATGTAACCTAGACAGTCCAAGTGCCCGCTAGGTTACCTGCATATTCCAAGTGCCCGTTCGTTAACTTAGATAGTCCAAGGGCCCGCTAGTTAACCTACATTGTCCAAGCGCTCACTTGTTAACTTTGATAGTCCAAGTACCCGCTAGTTAACCTAGATCGTCCAAGTGCCCGCTAGTTAACTTAGATTGTCCACGTGCCCGCTAGGGATCCTTCATAATCCAAGTGCCTGTTAGGTAACCTAGGTAGTCCAGTGCCCGCTAGTTAACCTAGATAGTCCTAGTGCCCGTTAGTTAACCTAGATAGTCCAAATGCCCACTAGGGGACGTACATAGTCCAAGTGCCCGCTAGTTAACCTACATAGTCCAAGGTCCGCTAGTTAACCTAGATAGTCCATGTGCCCGCTAATTAACCTACATAGTACAAGGGCCCGCTAGTTGACCTAGATAGTCCAAGTGCCCGCTAGTTAACCTACATAGTCCAAGTCCCCGCTAGGTAACCTAGACAGTCCAAGTGACCATTATGTTACCTACATAGTCCAAGTGCCCATTCGTTAACCTACATAGTCCAATTGCCCGCTAGGTAACGTAGATAGCCCAAGTGCCCGCTAGGGAACGTACATAGTCCAAGTGCCCTCTAGGTAACCTAGATAGTCCAAGTGCCCGCTAGTTAACCTACATAGTCCAAGTGCGTGCTAGCTAAACTACATAGTCCAAGTGCCCACTAGGTAACCCAGACAGTCCAATTGCCCGCTAGTTAACCTAGACAGTCCAAGTACCCGATAGGGAACCTACATAGTCCAAGTGCCCGCTGGGAACCTACATAGTCCAAGTGCTCGCTAGGCAACCTACATAGTCCAAGTGCCCGTTAGTTAACCTAGATAGTCAAAGTGCCTGCTAGGTAAGCTAAATAGTCCAAGTGCCCGCTAGGTAACCTAGATAGTCCAACTAGATAGTCCAATTGCCCGTTGGCTAACCTAGATAGTCGAAGTGTCCGCTAGTTAACCTACATAGTCCAAGTGTCCGTTCGTTAACCTAGATAGGCCAAGTGCCCGCTAGGTAACCAAGATAGTCCAAGTGCCCGCTAGGGTATGTACATAGTTCAAGTGCCAGCTAGGTAACCTAGATTGTCCAAGTGTCCGCTAGTTAACCTACATAGTACAAGTGCCCGCTAGGTAACCTAGATAGTCCAAGGGCCTGCTAGTTAACCTACATAGTCCAATGCCCGATAGGGAACCTACATAGTCCAAGTGCCCGCTGAGGAACCTACATAGTCCAAGTTCCCGATAGGGAACCTGTATATTCCAAGTGCCCGTTAGGGAACCTAGATAGTCCAAGTGCCCATAGGGAACCTATATAGTCCAAGTGCCCGCTAGGGAACATACATAGTCAAAGTGCTCGCTAGGGAACCTGCATTGTGCAAGTGCCCGCTAGTTAACCTAGATAGTCCAAGTGCTCGCTAGTTAAACTACATAGTCCAAGGTCAGCTAGCTAACCTAGATAGTCCTAGTGACCGCTTGTTAACCTACATAGTCCAAGGTCAGCTAGTTAACCTAGATAGTCCAAGTGCCCTCTAGTTAACCTGCATAGTCCAAGAACCCGCTAGTTAACCTAGATATTCCAAGTGCCCGCTAGTTAACCTAGATCGTCCAAGTGTCCGCTAGTTAACCTACATAGTCCAAGTGCCCGCTAGGAAACCTACATAGTCCAAGGGCCCGCTAGGTAACCTAGATAGTCCAAGTGCCCGCTAGGAAACCTAGAATCCAAGTGCTCGCTAGTTAACCTACATAGTCCAAGTGCCCGCTATGTAACCTACATAGTCCAAGTGCCCGCTATGTAACCTAGATAGTCAAAGTGCCCTTTAGGCAACCTATTTAGTCCAAGTGCCCGCTAGGTAACTTACATTGTCCAAGTTCCCGCTAGGTAACCTAGATAGTCCAAGTGTCCGTTACCTAACCTAGATAGTCCAAGTGACCGGTAGGCAACCTACATACCACAAGAGCCCATTCGTTAACCTAGAAGTCCAAGTGCTCGTTAGGTAACCTAGACAGTCCAAGTGCCCGCTAGGTTACCTGCATATTCCAAGTGCCCGTTCGTTAACCTAGATTGTCCAAGTGCCTACTAGGTAACCTACATAGTCCAAGTGCCCGCTACGTAACCTATACAGTCCAAGTGCCCGCTAGGTAACACAGATAGTCCAAGGGCCCGCTAGTTAACCTACATAGTCCAAGGGCTCACTTGTTAACTTTGATAGTCCAAGTGCCCGCTAGTTAACCTAGATCGTAGAAGTGCCCGCTAGTTAACCTAGATTGTCCAAGTGCCCGCTAGTTAACCTACATATTCCAAGTGCCCGATAGTTAACATAGATAGCCCAAGTGCCCGCTAGGGAACGTACATAGTCCAAGTGCCCGCTAGGTAACCTAGATACTGCAAGTGCCCGCTAGTTAACCTAGATACTTCAAGTACCCGCTAGGTAACCTAGATCGTCCAAGGGCCCCCTAGTTAACCTACATAGTCCAAGTGCCCGCTAGGTAACCTAGATAGTCCAAGTGCCCGTTCGGTAACCTAGATAGTCCAAGTGCCCTTTAGGGAACCTAGATAGTCCAAGGGCCCGCTAGTAAAACTATATAGTCCATGGGCCCACTAGTTAACCTTCATAGTGCAAGTGTCCGCTACTTAACATACATATTCCAAGTGCTCGCTAGTTAACCTACATAATCTAAGTGCCTGTTAGCTAACCAAGATAGGCCAAGGGCCCGCTAGTTGACCGACATAGTCCAAGTGCCAGCTAGGTAACCTAGATAGTACAAGTGCCCGCTAGAGAGCCTAGATAGTCAAAGGGCCTGTTAGCTAACCTAGATAGTCCAAGTGGCGGCTAGGTAACCTACATAGTCCAAGTGCCCGTTCGTTAACCTAGATAATCCAAGTGCCCACTAGGTAACCTAGACAGTCCAAGTGCCTGCTAGTAAACCTACATAATCCATGGGCCCGCTAGTTAACCTCCATAATGCAAGGGCCCGCTAGTTAACCTACATTGTCCAAGGGCCCGCTAGTTAACCTAAATAGTCCAAGTGCCCGCTAGGTAACCTAGAGAGTTCAAGTGACCACTAGGTTACCTACATAGTCCAAGTGCCCGTTCGTTAACCTACATAGTCCAAGTGCCCGCTAGGTAAGCAATATAGTCCAAATGCCCGTTAGGGGCCCTAATAGTCCAAATGCCCGCTAGTTAACCTAGATAGTCCAAGTGCTCGCTAGTTAACCTAGATAGTCCAAGTGCCCGCTAGTAACCTAGATAGACCAAGTGCCCGCTAGGGAACCTATCTAGTCCAAGTACGCGCTAGGAAACCTACGTAGTCCAAGTGCCCGCTAGGTAACGTACATAGTCCAAGTGCCCGCTAGGGAACGTAAATAGTCCAAGTGCCTGCTAGGTAACCTAGATAGTCCAAGTGCCCACTAGTTAACCTACATAGTCCAGGTTCCCCCTAGGTAACCTAGATAGTCCAAGGACCCGCTAGGTAACCTACATTGTCCTAGTGCCCCCTAGTTAACCTACATTGTCCAAGTGCCCGATAGGAAACCTACATAGTCCAAGTGCCCGCTAGGTAACCTACATAGTCCAAATGCCCGCTAGTTAACCTACATAGTCCAAGTGCCCGATAGGGAACCTACATAGTGCAAGTGTCCGCTAGTTAACCTAAGTAGTCCAAAAGCCCTCTAGTTAACATACATTGTCCAAGTGACCGGTAGTTAACTTACATAGTTCAAGTGTCCGTAGGGAACATTCATAGTCCAAGTGCCCGCTAGGGAACCTACATAGTCCAAGTGCCCGCTAGGGAACCTACCTAGTCCAATTGCACACTAGGGAATCTACATAGTCCAAGGGCCCGCTTGTTAACGTAGATAGTCCTAGTGCTGCTAGTTAATCTACATAGTCCAAGTGCCCGCTAGGGAACCTACATAGTCCAAGTGCCTGCTAGGGAAGCTACATAGTCCAAGTGCCCGCTCTGGAACCTACATAGTCCAAGGGCCTGCTAGGGAACCTGCATAGTCCAAGTGCCCGCTAGGGAATCTACATAGTCCAAGGGCCCGCTAATTAACCTAGATAGTCCAAGTGCCGGTTGTTAATCTACATAGCCAAAAGGCCCGCTAGTTAACCTACATAGTTCACGTACCCGCTAGTTAACCTAGATCGTCCAAGGGACCGCTAGTTAACCTAAATCGTCCAAGGGCCCTCTAGTTAACCTAGATAGTCCAAGTGTCCACTAGTTAACCTACATAATCCAAGTGCCCTAAAGGGAACCTACATAATCCAAGAGCCCGCTAGGGAACCTACATAGTCCAAGTGCTCGCTAGGTAACCTACATTGTCCAAGTGCCCGCTTGGTAACCTAAATAGTCCAAATGCCCGCTAGGGAAACTACATAGTCCATGTGCCCACTAGTTAACCTAGATAGTCCAAGAGCCTGCTAGTAAACCTACATAATCCATGGGCCCACTAGTTAACCTACATAGTGTAAGGGCCCGCTAGTTAACCTAGATCATGCAAGTGTCCGCTAGTTAACCTACATAGTTCAAGTGCCCGCTAGGTAACCTAGATAGTCCAAGTGGCCGCTAGGGGACGTACATAGTCCATGTGCCCGCTAGGTAACCTAGATAGTTCTAGTGCCCGTTACCTAACCTAGATAGTCCAAGTGCCCGCAAGGCAACCTACATAGTCCAAGTGCCCGTTCGTTAACCTAGAAATCCAAGTGCCCGCTATGTAACCTAGACAGTCCAAGTGCCCGCTAGGTTACCTGCATAGTCCAAGTGCCCGTTCGTTAACCTAGATAGTGCAAGTGCCCGCTAGGGAACCTATATAGTCCAAGTGCTATCTAGGTAACCTAGATAGTCCGAGGGCCCGCTAGTTAACCTACATAGTCCAAGGGCTCGCTTGTTAACTTTGACAGTCCAAGTGCCCCTTAGTTAACCTAGATAGTCCAAGTGCCCTCTAGTTAACCTATATCGTCCAAGTGCCCGCTAGTTAACCTACATAGTCCAAGGGCCCGCTAGTTAACGTACATAGACCAAGGTCCGCTAGTTAATCTAGATACTCCAAGTGCTCGCTAGTTAACCTACATAGTACAAGGGCCCGCTAGTTGACCTATATAGTCCAAGTGCCCGGAAGTTAACCTAGATAGTTCAAGTGCCAGCTAGGTAACCTAGACTGTCCAAGTGCCCGCTAGGTTACCTACATATTCCAAGTGCCCGTTCGTTAACCTAGATAGTCAAAGTGCCCGCTAGGAAACCTACATAGTCCAAGTGCCCGCTAGGTAACCTAGAGTCCAAGTGCTCGCTAGTTAGCCTACATACTCCAAGTGCCCGCTATGTAACCTAGACAGTCCAAGTGCCCGCTAGGTTACCTGCATATTCCAAGTGCCCGTTCGTTAACTTAGATAGTCCAAGGGCCCGCTAGTTTACCTACATAGTCCAAGCGCTCACTTGTTAACTTTGATAGTCCAAGTGCCCGCTAGTTAACCTAGATCGTCCAAGTGCCCGCTAGTTAACTTAGATTGTCCACGTGCCCGCTAGGGATCCTTCATAATCCAAGTGCCTGTTAGGTAACCTAGGTAGTCCAGTGCCCGCTAGTTAACCTAGATAGTCCTAGTGCCCGTTAGTTAACCTAGATAGTCCAAATGCCCACTAGGGGACGTACATAGTCCAAGTGCCCGCTAGTTAACCTACATAGTCCAAGGTCCGCTAGTTAACCTAGATAGTCCATGTACCCGCTAATTAACCTACATAGTACAAGGGCCCGCTAGTTGACCTAGATAGTCCAAGTGCCCGCTAGTTAACCTAGATAGTCAAAGTGCCCGCTAGTTAACCTAAGTAGTACAAATATCTGATAGGGATCCTACATAGGCCAAGTGACCGCTAGTTAACCTACATAGTCCAAGTCCCCGCTAGGTAACCTAGACAGTCCAAGTGACCATTATGTTACCTACATAGTCCAAGTGCCCGTTCGTTAACCTACATAGTCCAATTGCCCGCTAGGTAACGTAGATAGCCCAAGTGCCCGCTAGGGAACGTACATAGTCCAAGTGCCCTCTAGGTAACCTAGATAGTCCAAGTGCCCGCTAGTTAACCTACATAGTCCAAGTGCGTGCTAGGTAAACTACATAGTCCAAGTGCCCACTAGGTAACCCAGACAGTCCAATTGCCCGCTAGTTAACCTAGACAGTCCAAGTACCCGATAGGGAACCTACATAGTCCAAGTGCCCGCTGGGAACCTACATAGTCCAAGTGTTCGCTAGGCAACCTACATAGTCCAAGTGCCCGTTAGTTAATCTAGATAGTCAAAGTGCCTGCTAGGTAACCTAAATAGTCCAAGTGCCCGCTAGGTAACCTAGATAGTCCAATTGCCCGTTGGCTAACCTAGATAGTCGAAGTGTCCGCTAGTTAACCTACATAGTCCAAGTGTCCGTTCGTTAACCTAGATAGGCCAAGTGCCCGCTAGGTAACCAAGATAGTCCAAGTGCCCGCTAGGGTATGTACATAGTTCAAGTGCCAGCTAGGTAACCTAGATTGTCCAAGTGTCCGCTAGTTAACCTACATAGTACAAGTGCCCGCTAGGTAACCTAGATAGTCCAAGGGCCTGCTAGTTAACCTACATAGTCCAATGCCCGATAGGGAACCTACATAGTCCAAGTGCCCGCTGAGGAACCTACATAGTCCAAGTTCCCGATAGGGAACCTGTATATTCCAAGTGCCCGTTAGGGAACCTAGATAGTCCAAGTGCCCATAGGGAACCTATATAGTCCAAGTGCCCGCTAGGGAACCTACATAGTCAAAGTGCTCGCTAGGGAACCTGCATTGTGCAAGTGCCCGCTAGTTAACCTAGATAGTCCAAGTGCTCGCTAGTTAAACTACATAGTCCAAGGTCAGCTAGTTAACCTAGATAGTCCAAGTGACCGCTTGTTAACCTACATAGTCCAAGGTCAGCTAGTTAACCTAGATAGTCCAAGTGCCCTCTAGTTAACCTACATAGTCCAAGAACCCGCTAGTTAACCTAGATAGTCAAAGTGCCCGCTAGTTAACCTACATAGTCCAAGTGCCCGCTAGGAAACCTACATAGTCCAAGGGCCCGCTAGGTAACCTAGATAGTCCAAGTGCCCGCTAGGAAACCTAGAATCCAAGTGCTCGCTAGTTAACCTACATAGTCCAAGTGCCCGCTATGTAACCTACATAGTCCAAGTGCCCGCTATGTAACCTAGATAGTCAAAGTGCCCTTTAGGTAACCTAGATAGTCCAAGTGCCCGCTAGGTAACTTACATTGTCCAAGTTCCCGCTAGGTAACCTAGATAGTCCAAGGGTCCGTTACCTAACCTAGATAGTCCAAGTGACCGGTAGGCAACCTACATACCCCTAGAGCCCTTTCGTTAACCTAGAAGTCCAAGTGCTCGTTAGGTAACCTAGACAGTCCAAGTGCCCGCTAGTTTACCTGCATATTCCAAGTGCCCGTTCGTTAACCTAGATTGTCCAAGTGCCTACTAGGTAACCTACATAGTCCAAGTGCCCGCTAGGTAACCTATACAGTCCAAGTGCCCGCTAGGTAACACAGATAGTCCAAGGGCCCGCTAGTTAACCTACATAGTCCAAGGGCTCACTTGTTAACTTTGATAGTCCAAGTGCCCGCTAGTTAACCTAGATCGTCCAAGTGCCCGCTAGTTAACCTAGATTGTCCAAGTGCCCGCTAGTTAACCTACATATTCCAAGTGCCCGATAGTTAACATAGATAGCCCAAGTGCCCGCTAGGGAACGTACGTAGTCCAAGTACCCGCTAGGTAACCTAGATACTGCAAGTGCCCGCTAGTTAACCTAGATACTTCAAGTACCCGCTAGGTAACCTAGATCGTCCAAGGGCCCCCTAGTTAACCTACATAGTCCAAGTGCCCGCTAGGTAACCTAGATAGTCCAAGTGCCCGTTCCGTAACCTAGATAGTCCAAGTGCCCTTTAGGGAACCTAGATAGTCCAAGGGCCCGCTAGTAAAACTATATAGTCCATGGGCCCACTAGTTAACCTTCATAGTGCAAGTGTCCGCTACTTAACATACATATTCCAAGTGCTCGCTAGTTAACCTACATAATCTAAGTGCCTGTTAGCTAACCAAGATAGGCCAAGGGCCCGCTAGTTGACCGACATAGTCCAAGTGCCAGCTAGGTAACCTAGATAGTACAAGTGCCTGCTAGATAACCTAGATAGTCAAAGGGCCTGTTAGCTAACCTAGATAGTCCAAGTGGCGGCTAGGTAACCTACATAGTCCAAGTGCCCGTTCGTTATCCTAGATAATCCAAGTGCCCACTAGGTAACCTAGACAGTTCAAGTGCCTGCTAGTAAACCTACATAATCCATGGGCCCGCTAGTTAACCTCCATAATGCAAGGGCCCGCTAGTTAACCTACATTGTCCAAGGGCCCGCTAGTTAACCTAAATAGTCCAAGTGCCCGCTAGGTAACCTAGAGAGTTCAAGTGACCACTAGGTTACCTACATAGTCCAAGTGCCCGTTCGTTAACCTACATAGTCCAAGTGCCCGCTAGGTAAGCAATATAGTCCAAATGCCCGTTAGGGGCCCTAATAGTCCAAATGCCCGCTAGTTAACCTAGATAGTCCAAGTGCCCGCTAGTAACCTAGATAGACCAAGTGCACGCTAGGGAACCTATCTAGTCCAAGTACCCGCTAGGAAACCTACGTAGTCCAAGTGCCCGCTAGGTAACGTACATAGTCCAAGTGCCCGCTAGGGAACGTACATAGTCCAAGTGCCTGCTAGGTAACCTAGATAGTCCAAGTGCCCACTAGTTAACCTACATAGTCCAGGTTCCCCCTAGGTAACCTAGATAGTCCAAGGACCCGCTAGGTATCCTACATTGTCCTAGTGCCCCCTAGATAACCTACATTGTCCAAGTGCCCGATAGGAAACCTACATAGTCCAAGTGCCCGCTAGGTAACCTACATAGTCCAAATGCCCGCTAGTTAACCTACATAGTCCAAGTGCCCGATAGGGAACCTACATAGTGGAAGTGTCCGGTAGTTAATCTAAGTAGTCCAAGGGCCCTCTAGTTAACATACATTGTCCAAGTGACCGGTAGTTAACTTACATAGTTCAAGTGTCCGTAGGGAACATTCATAGTCCAAGTGCCCGCTAGGGAACCTACATAGTCCAAGTGCCCGCTAGGGAACCTACCTAGTCCAATTGCCCGCTAGGGAATCTACATAGTCCAAGGGCCCGCTTGTTAACGTAGATAGTCCAAGTGCTGCTAGTTAATCTACATAGTCCAAGTGCCCGCTAGGGAACCTACATAGTCCAAGTGCCTGCTAGGGAAGCTACATAGTCCAAGTGCCCGCTCTGGAACCTACATAGTCCAAAGGCCTGCTAGGGAACCTACATAGTCCAAGTGCCCGCTAGGGAATCTACATAGTCCAAGGGCCCGCTAATTAACCTAGATAGTCCAAGTGCCGCTTGTTAATCTACATAGTCCAAGGGCCCGCTAGTTAACCTACATAGTTCACGTACCCGCTAGTTAACCTAGATCGTCCAAGGGACCGCTAGTTAACCTACATAGTCCAAGGGCCCGCTAATTAACCTACATAGTCCAAGGGCCCGCTAGGTAACCTATATTGTACCTAGTGTCCCCTAGTTAACCTACATTCTCCAAGTGCCCGCTAGGGAACCTACATAGTTCAAGTGCCCGCTCTGGAACATACATAGTCCAAGTGCCCGATAGGGAATCTACATAGTCCAAGGGCCCGCTAGTTAACCTACATAGTCCAAGTACCCGCTAGTTAACCTAGATTGTCCTAGTGCCCGCTAGTTTACCTACATAGTCCAAGTTCTCCCTAGGTAACCTAGATAGTCCAAGGGCCCGCTAGGTAACCTACATTGTCCTAGTGTCCCCTAGTTAACCTACATTCTCCAAGTGCCTTCTAGGGAACCTACATAGTCCAAGTTCCCTTTAGTTAACCTAGATAGTCCAAGTGCCCGCTAGGTAACCTAGATAGTCCAACAGCCCGGTAGGTAACCTACATACTCCAAGTACCCGCTAGGTGATGTAGATAGTTCAAGTGCCAGCTAGGTAACCTAGATAGTCCAAGTGCCCGCTAGGTAACCTACAAAGTCTAAGTGCCCGCTAGGTAATCTATATAGTCCAAATGCCCGCTAGGGAGCCTATATAGTCCAAATGCCCGCTAGGTAACTTAGATAGTCCAAAGGCCCGCTAGGTAACCTACATAGTCCTAGTGCCCCCTAGTTAACATACATTCTACAAGTGCCCGATAGGGAACCTACATAGTCCAAGTGCCCGCTAGGTAACCTACATAGTCCAAATGCCCGCTAGTTAACCTACATAGTCCAAGTGCCCGATAGGGAACCTAGACAGTCCAAGTGCCCGCTAGGTTACCTGCATATTCCAAGTGCCCGTTCGTTAACCTACATAGTCCAAGTGCCCGCTAGGTAACCAATATAGTCCAAATGCCCGCTAGGGGCCCTAATAGTCCAAATGCCCGCTAGTTAACCTAGATAGTCCAAGTGATCGCTAGTTAACCTAGATAGTCCAAGTGCCCGCTAGTTAACCTAGATAGACCAAGTGCCCGCTAGGGAACCTATCTAGTCCAAGTACCCGCTAGGAAACGTACATAGTCCAAGTGCCCGCTAGGTAACGTACATAGTCCAAGTACCCGCTAGGTAACGTACATAGTCCAAGTGCCCGCTAGGTAACCTAGATAGTCCAAGTGACTGCTAGTTAACCTACATAGTCCAAGTGCCTGCTACGTAACCTAGATAGTCCAAGTGCCCACTAGTTAACCTATATAGTCCAGGTTCCCCCTAAGTAACCTAGAGAGTCCAAGGGTCCGCTAGGTAACCTACATTGTCCTAGTGCCCCCTAGTTAACCTACATTCTCCAAGTGCCCGATAGGGAACCTATATAATCAAGTGCCCGCTAGGGAACCTACATAGTGCAAGTGTCCGCTAGTTAACCTAAGTAGTCCAAGGGCCCGTTAGTTAACATACATAGTCCAAGTGCCCGGTAGTTAACTTACATAGTTCAAGTGTCCGTAGGGAACATTCATAGTCCAAGTGCCCGCTAGGGAACCTACATAGTCTAAGTGCCCGCTAGGGAACCTACGTAGTCCAATTGCCCGCTAGGGAATCTACATAGTCCAAGGGCCCCGCTAGTTAAAGTAGATAATCCAAGTGCTGCTAGTTAATCTACATAGTCCAAGGGCCCGCTAGTTAACCTACATAGTCCAAATACCCGCTAGTTAACCTAGATCGTCCAAGTGTCCGCTAGTTAACCTACATAGTCCAAGTGCCCGCTAGGAAACCTACATAGTCCAAGTGCCTGCTAGGGAACCTACATAGTCCAAGTGCCCGCTCTGGAACATACATAGTCCAAGTGCCCGCTAGGGAATCTACATAGTCCAAGGGCCCGTTGGTTAACCTACATAGTCCAAATGCCCGCTAGTTAACCTAGATCGTCCAAGGGTCCACAAGTTAACCTACATCGTCCAAGGGCCCGCTAGTTAACCTAGATAGTCCAATGCCCGCTAGTTAACCTACATAATCCAAGTGCACGCTAGGTAACCTAGACAGTTCAAGTGACCACTAGGTTACCTACATAGTCCAAGTGCCCACTAGTTATCCTACATAGTCCAAGTGCTCACTAGTTAACCTAGATAGTCCAAGTGCCCGCTAGTTAACCTAGATAGACCAAGTGCCCGCTAGGGAACCTACCTAGTCCAGGTGCCCCATAGGGAACCTACATAGTCCAAGTGCCCGCTAGTTAACATAGATAGTCCAAGTACCCGCTAGGAAACGTACATAATCCAAGTGCCCGCTAGTTAACGTACATAGTCCAAGTGCCTGCTAGGTAACCTAGATAGTCCAAGTGCCCGATAGGAAACCTACATAGTCCAAGTGCCCGCTAGTTAACATAGATAGTCCAAGTACCCGCTAGGAAACATACATAGTCCAAGTGCCCGCTAGTTAACGTACATAGTCCAAGTGCCCGCTAGGTAACGTAGATAGTCCAAGTGCCCGCTAGGGAAAGTACATAGTTCAAGTGCCCGCTAGGTAACCTAGATAGTCCAAGTGCCCGCTAGTTAACCTACATATTCCAAGTGCCTGCTAGGTAACCTAGATAGTCCAAGTGCCCACTAGTTAACCTACATAGTCCAAGTTCTCCCTAGGTAACCTAGATAGTCCAAGGGCCCGCTAGGTAACCTATATTGTACCTAGTGTCCCCTAGTTAACCTACATTCTCCAAGTGCCCGCTAGGGAACCTACATAGTTCAAGTGCCCGCTCTGGAAAATACATAGTCCAAGTGCCCGATAGGGAATCTACATAGTCCAAGGGCCCGCTAGTTAACGTAGATAGTCCAAGTGCTGCTAGTTAATCTACATAGTCCAAGGGCCCGCTAGTTAACCTACATAGTCCAAGTACCCGCTAGTTAACCTAGATTGTCCTAGTGCCCGCTAGTTTACCTACATAGTCCAAGTTCTCCCTAGGTAACCTAGATAGTCCAAGGGCCCGCTAGGTAACCTACATTGTCCTAGTGTCCCCTAGTTAACCTATATTCTCCAAGTGCCTTCTAGGGAACCTACATAGTCCAAGTTCCCTTTAGTTAACCTAGATAGTCCAAGTGCCCGCTAGGTAACCTAGATAGTCCAACAGCCCGGTAGGTAACCTGCATACTCCAAGTACCCGCTAGGTGATGTAGATAGTTCAAGTGCCAGCTAGGTAACCTAGATAGTCCAAGTGCCCGCTAGGTAACCTACAAAGTCTAAGTGCCCGCTAGGTAATCTATATAGTCCAAATGCCCGCTAGGGAGCCTATATAGTCCAAATGCCCGCTAGGTAACTTAGATAGTCCAAAGGCCCGCTAGGTAACCTACATAGTCCTAGTGCCCCATAGTTAACATACATTCTACAAGTGCCCGATAGGGAACCTACATAGTCCAAGTGCCCGCTAGGTAACCTACATAGTCCAAATGCCCGCTAGTTAACCTACATAGTCCAAGTGCCCGATAGGGAACCTAGACAGTCCAAGTGCCCGCTAGGTTACCTGCATATTCCAAGTGCCCGTTCGTTAACCTACATAGTCCAAGTGCCCGCTAGGTAACCAATATAGTCCAAATGCCCGCTAGGGGCCCTAATAGTCCAAATGCCCGCTAGTTAACCTAGATAGTCCAAGTGATCGCTAGTTAACCTAGATAGTCCAAGTGCCCGCTAGTTAACCTAGATAGACCAAGTGCCCGCTAGGGAACCTATCTAGTCCAAGTACCCGCTAGGAAACGTACATAGTCCAAGTGCCCGCTAGGTAACGTACATAGTCCAAGTGCCCGCTAGGTAACGTACATAGTCCAAGTGCCCGCTAGGTAACCTAGATAGTCCAAGTGACCGCTAGTTAACCTACATAGTCCAAGTGCCTGCTAGGTAACCTAGATAGTCCAAGTGCCCACTAGTTAACCTATATAGTCCAGGTTCCCCCTAAGTAACCTAGAGAGTCCAAGGGTCCGCTAGGTAACCTACATTGTCTTAGTGCCCCCTAGTTAACCTACATTCTCCAAGTGCCCGATAGGGAACCTATATAATCAAGTGCCCGCTAGGGAACCTACATAGTGCAAGTGTCCGCTAGTTAACCTAAGTAGTCCAAGGGCCCGTTAGTTAACATACATAGTCCAAGTGCCCGGTAGTTAACTTACATAGTTCAAGTGTCCATAGGGAACATTCATAGTCCAAGTGCCCGCTAGGGAACCTACATAGTCTAAGTGCCCGCTAGGGAACCTACGTAGTCCAATAGCCCGCTAGGGAATCTACATAGTCCAAGTGCCCGCTCTGGAACAAACATAGTCCAAGTGCCCGCTAGGGAATCTACATAGTCCAAGGGCCCGTTCGTTAACCTACATAGTCCAAATGCCCGCTAGTTAACCTAGATCGTCCAAGGGCCCGCTAGTTAACCTACATCATCCAAGGGCCCGCTAGTTAACCTAGATAGTCCAATGCCCGCTAGTTAACCTACATAATCCAAGTGCACGCTAGGTAACCTAGACAGTTCAAGTGACCACTAGGTTACCTACATAGTTCAAGTGCCCACTAGTTATCCTACATAGTCCAAGTGCTCACTAGTTAACCTAGATAGTCCAAGTGCCCGCTAGTTAACCTAGATAGACAAAGTGCCCGCTAGGGAACCTACCTAGTCCAGGTGCCCCATAGGGAACCTACATAGTCCAAGTGCCCGCTAGGTAACCTATACAGTCCAAGTGCCCGTTAGGTAACACAGATAGTCCAAGGGCCCGCTAGTTAACCTACATAGTCCAAGGGCTCACTTGTTAACTTTGATAGTCCAAGTGCCCGCTAGTTAACCTAGATCGTCCAAGTGCCCGCTAGTTAACCTAGATTGTCCAAGTGCCCGCTAGTTAACCTACATATTCCAAGTGCCCGATAGTTAACATAGATAGCCCAAGTGCCCGCTAGGGAACGTACATAGTCCAAGTGCCCGCTAGGTAACCTAGATACTGCAAGTACCCGCTAGTTAACCTAGATACTTCAAGTACCCGCTAGGTAACCTAGATCGTCCAAGGGCCCCCTAGTTAACCTACATAGTCCAAGTGCCCGCTAGGTAACCTAGATAGTCCAAGTGCCCGTTCCGTAACCTAGATAGTCCAAGTGCCCTTTAGGGAACCTAGATAGTCCAAGGGCCCGCTAGTAAAACTATATAGTCCATGGGCCCACTAGTTACCCTTCATAGTGCAAGTGTCCGCTACTTAACATACATATTCCAAGTGCTCGCTAGTTAACCTACATAATCTAAGGGCCTGTTAGCTAACCAAGATAGGCCAAGGGCCCGCTAGTTGACCGACATAGTCCAAGTGCCAGCTAGGTAACCTAGATAGTACAAGTGCCCGCTAGAGAACCTAGATAGTCAAAGGGCCTGTTAGCTAACCTAGATAGTCCAAGTGGCGGCTAGGTAACCTACATAGTCCAAGTGCCCGTTCGTTAACCTAGATAATCCAAGTGCCCACTAGGTAACCTAGACAGTCCAAGTGCCTGCTAGTAAACCTACATAATCCATGGGCCCGCTAGTTAACCTCCATAATGCAAGGGCCCGCTAGTTAACCTACATTGTCCAAGGGCCCGCTAGTTAACCTACATAGTCCAAGTGCCCGCTAGGTAACCAATATAGTCCAAATGCCCGTTAGGGGCCCTAATAGTCCAAATGCCCGCTAGTTAACCTAGATAGTCCAAGTGCTCGCTAGTTAACCTAGATAGTCCAAGTGCCCGCTAGTAACCTAGATAGACCAAGTGCCCGCTAGGGAACCTATCTAGTCCAAGTACCCGCTAGGAAACCTACGTAGTCCAAGTGCCCGCTAGGTAACGTACATAGTCCAAGTGCCCGCTAGGGAACGTACATAGTCCAAGTGCCTGCTAGGTAACCTAGATAGTCCAAGTGCCCACTAGTTAACCTACATAGTCCAGGTTCCCCCTAGGTAACCTAGATAGTCCAAGGACCCGCTAGGTAACCTACATTGTCCTAGTGCCCCCTAGTTAACCTACATTGTCCAAGTGCCCGATAGGAAACCTACATAGTCCAAGTGCCCGCTAGGTAACCTACATAGTCCAAATGCCCGCTAGTTAACCTACATAGTCCAAGTGCCCGATAGGGAACCTACATAGTGCAAGTGTCCGCTAGTTAACCTAAGTAGTCCAAGGGCCCTCTAGTTAACATACATTGTCCAAGTGACCGGTAGTTAACTTACATAGTTCAAGTGTCCGTAGGGAACATTCATAGTCCAAGTGCCCGCTAGGGAACCTACATAGTCCAAGTGCCCGCTAGGGAACCTACCTAGTCCAATTGCACGCTAGGGAATCTACATAGTCCAAGGGCCCGCTTGTTAACGTAGATAGTCCAAGTGCTGCTAGTTAATCTACATAGTCCAAGTGCCCGCTAGGGAACCTACATAGTCCAAGTGCCTGCTAGGGAGGCTACATAGTCCAAGTGCCCGCTCTGGAACCTACATAGTCCAAGGGCCTGCTAGGGAACCTACATAGTCCAAGTGCCCGCTAGGGAATCTACATAGTCCAAGGGCCCGCTAATTAACCTAGATAGTCCAAGTGCCGGTTGTTAATCTACATAGTCCAAAGGCCCGCTAGTTAACCTACATAGTTCACGTACCCGCTAGTTAACCTAGATCGTCCAAGGGACCGCTAGTTAACCTAAATCGTCCAAGGGCCCTCTAGTTAACCTAGATAGTCCAAGTGTCCACTAGTTAACCTACATAATCCAAGTGCCCTAAAGGGAACCTGCATAATCCAAGAGCCCGCTAGGGAACCTACATAGTCCAAGTGCTCGCTAGGTAACCTACATAGTCCAAGTGCCCGCTTGGTAACCTAAATAGTCCAAATGCCCGCTAGGGAAACTACATAGTCCATGTGCCCGCTAGTTAACCTAGATAGTCCAAGAGCCTGCTAGTAAACCTACATAATCCATGGGCCCACTAGTTAACCTACATAGTGTAAGGGCCCGCTAGTTAACCTAGATCATGCAAGTGTCTGCTAGTTAACCTACATAGTCCAAGTGCCCGCTAGGTAACCTAGATAGTCCAAGTGGCCGCTAGAGGACGTACATAGTCCATGTGCCCGCTAGGTAACCTAGATAGTTCTAGTGCCCGTTACCTAACCTAGATAGTCCAAGTGCCTGCAAGGCAACCTACATAGTCCAAGTGCCCGTTCGTTAACCTAGAAGTCCAAGTGCCCGCTATGTAACCTAGACAGTCCAAGTGCCCGCTAGGTTACCTGCATAGTCCAAGTGCCCGTTCGTTAACCTAGATAGTGCAAGTGCCCGCTAGGGAACCTATATAGTCCAAGTGCTATCTAGGTAACCTAGATAGTCCGAGGGCCCGCTAGTTAACCTACATAGTCCAAGGGCTCGCTTGTTAACTTTGACAGTCCAAGTGCCCCTTAGTTAACCTAGATAGTCCAAGTGCCCTCTAGTTAACCTATATCGTCCAAGTGCCCGCTAGTTAACCTACATAGTCCAATGGCCCGCTAGTTAACGTACATAGACCAAGGTCCGCTAGTTAATCTAGATACTCCAAGTTCTCGCTAGTTAACCTACATAGTACAAGGGCCCGCTAGTTGACCTATATAGTCCAAGTGCCCGCAAGTTAACCTAGATAGTTCTAGTGCCAGCTAGGTAACCTAGACTGTCCAAGTGCCCGCTAGGTTACCTACATATTCCAAGTGCCCGTTCGTTAACCTAGATAGTCAAAGTGCCCGCTAGGAAACCTACATAGTCCAAGTGCCCGCTAGGTAACCTAGAGTCCAAGTGCTCGCTAGTTAGCCTACATACTCCAAGTGCCCGCTATGTAACCTAGACAGTCCAAGTGCCCGCTAGGTTACCTGCATATTCCAAGTGCCCGTTCGTTAACTTAGATAGTCCAAGGGCCCGCTAGTTAACCTACATAGTCCAAGCGCTCACTTGTTAACTTTGATAGTCCAAGTGCCCGCTAGTTAACCTAGATCGTCCAAGTGCCCGCTAGTTAACTTAGATTGTCCACGTGCCCGCTAGGGATCCTTCATAATCCAAGTGCCTGTTAGGTAACCTAGGTAGTCCAGTGCCCGCTAGTTAACCTAGATAGTCCTAGTGCCCGTTAGTTATCCTAGATAGTCAAAATGCCCACTAGGGGACGTACATAGTCCAAGTGCCCGCTAGTTAACCTACATAGTCCATGTGCCCGCTAATTAACCTACATAGTACAAGGGCCCGCTAGTTGACCTAGATAGTCCAAGTGCCCGCTAGTTAACCTAGATAGTCAAAGTGCCCGCTAGTTAACCTAAGTAGTACAAATATCTGATAGGGATCCTACATAGGCCAAGTGACCGCTAGTTAACCTACATAGTCCAAGTCCCCGCTAGGTAACCTAGACAGTCCAAGTGACCATTATGTTACCTACATAGTCCAAGTGCCCGTTCGTTAACCTACATAGTCCAATTGCCCGCTAGGTAACGTAGATAGCCCAAGTGCCCGCTAGGGAACGTACATAGTCCAAGTGCCCTCTAGGTAACCTAGATAGTCCAAGTGCCCGCTAGTTAACCTACATAGTCCAAGTGCGTGCTAGGTAAACTACATAGTCCAAGTGCCCACTAGGTAACCCAGACAGTCCAATTGCCCGCTAGTTAACCTAGACAGTCCAAGTACCCGATAGGGAACCTACATAGTCCAAGTGCCCGCTGGGAACCTACATAGTCCAAGTGCTCGCTAGGCAACCTACATAGTCCAAGTGCCCGTTAGTTAACCTAGATAGTCAAAGTGCCTGCTAGGTAACCTAAATAGTCCAAGTGCCCGCTAGGTAACCTAGATAGTCCAATTGCCCGTTGGCTAACCTAGATAGTCGAAGTGTCCGCTAGTTAACCTACATAGTCCAAGTGTCCGTTCGTTAACCTAGATAGGCCAAGTGCCCGCTAGGTAACCAAGATAGTCCAAGTGCCCGCTAGGGTATGTACATAGTTCAAGTGCCAGCTAGGTAACCTAGATTGTCCAAGTGTCCGCTAGTTAACCTACATAGTACAAGTGCCCGCTAGGTAACCTAGATAGTCCAAGGGCCTGCTAGTTAACCTACATAGTCCAATGCCCGATAGGGAACCTACATAGTCCAAGTGCCCGCTGAGGAACCTACATAGTCCAAGTTCCCGATAGGGAACCTGTATATTCCAAGTGCCCGTTAGGGAACCTAGATAGTCCAAGTGCCCATAGGGAACCTATATAGTCCACGTGCCCGCTAGGGAACCTACATAGTCAAAGTGCTCGCTAGGGAACCTGCATTGTGCAAGTGCCCGCTAGTTAACCTAGATAGTCCAAGTGCTCGCTAGTTAAACTACATAGTCCAAGGTCAGCTAGTTAACCTAGATAGTCCAAGTGACCGCTTGTTAACCTACATAGTCCAAGGTCAGCTAGTTAACCTAGATAGTCCAAGTGCCCTCTAGTTAACCTACATAGTCCAAGAACCCGCTAGTTAACCTAGATATTCCAAGTGCCCGCTAGTTAACCTAGATCGTCCAAGTGTCCGCTAGTTAACCTACATAGTCCAAGTGCCCGCTAGGAAACCTACATAGTCCAAGGGCCCGCTAGGTAACCTAGATAGTCCAAGTGCCCGCTAGGAAACCTAGAATCCAAGTGCTCGCTAGTTAACCTACATAGTCCAAGTGCCCGCTATGTAACCTACATAGTCCAAGTGCCCGCTATGTAACCTAGATAGTCAAAGTGCCCTTTAGGTAACCTAGATAGTCCAAGTGCCCGCTAGGTAACTTACATTGTCCAAGTTCCCGCTAGGTAACCTAGATAGTCCAAGTGTCCGTTACCTAACCTAGATAGTCCAAGTGACCGGTAGGCAACCTACATACCCCTAGAGCCCTTTCGTTAACCTAGAAGTCCAAGTGCTCGTTAGGTAACCTAGACAGTCCAAGTGCCCGCTAGGTTACCTGCATATTCCAAGTGCCCGTTCGTTAACCTAGATTGTCCAAGTGCCTACTAGGTAACCTACATAGTCCAAGTGCCCGCTAGGTAACCTATACAGTCCAAGTGCCCGCTAGGTAACACAGATAGTCCAAGGGCCCGCTAGTTAACCTACATAGTCCAAGGGCTCACTTGTTAACTTTGATAGTCCAAGTGCCCGCTAGTTAACCTAGATCGTCCAAGTGCCCGCTAGTTAACCTAGATTGTCCAAGTGCCCGCTAGTTAACCTACATATTCCAAGTGCCCGATAGTTAACATAGATAGCCCAAGTGCCCGCTAGGGAACGTACATAGTCCAAGTGCCCGCTAGGTAACCTAGATACTGCAAGTGCCCGCTAGTTAACCTAGATACTTCATGTACCCGCTAGGTAACCTAGATCGTCCAAGGGCCCCCTAGTTAACCTACATAGTCCAAGTGCCCGCTAGGTAACCTAGATAGTCCAAGTGCCCGTTCCGTAACCTAGATAGTCCAAGTGCCCTTTAGGGAACCTAGATAGTCCAAGGGCCCGCTAGTAAAACTATATAGTCCATGGGCCCACTAGTTAACCTTCATAGTGCAAGTGTCCGCTACTTAACATACATATTCCAAGTGCTCGCTAGTTAACCTACATAATCTAAGTGCCTGTTAGCTAACCAAGATAGGCCAAGGGCCCGCTAGTTGACCGACATAGTCCAAGTGCCAGCTAGGTAACCTAGATAGTACAAGTGCCTGCTAGAGAACCTAGATAGTCAAAGGGCCTGTTAGCTAACCTAGATAGTCCAAGTGGCGGCTAGGTAACCTACATAGTCCAAGTGCCCGTTCGTTAACCTAGATAATCCAAGTGCCCACTAGGTAACCTAGACAGTTCAAGTGCCTGCTAGTAAACCTACATAATCCATGGGCCCGCTAGTTAACCTCCATAATGCAAGGGCCCGCTAGTTAACCTACATTGTCCAAGGGCCCGCTAGTTAACCTAAATAGTCCAAGTGCCCGCTAGGTAACCTAGAGAGTTCAAGTGACCACTAGGTTACCTACATAGTCCAAGTGCCCGTTCGTTAACCTACATAGTCCAAGTGCCCGCTAGGTAAGCAATATAGTCCAAATGCCCGTTAGGGGCCCTAATAGTCCAAATGCCCGCTAGTTAACCTAGATAGTCCAAGTGCCCGCTAGTAACCTAGATAGACCAAGTGCACGCTAGGGAACCTATCTAGTCCAAGTACCCGCTAGGAAACCTACGTAGTCCAAGTGCCCGCTAGGTAACGTACATAGTCCAAGTGCCCGCTAGGGAACGTACATAGTCCAAGTGCCTGCTAGGTAACCTAGATAGTCCAAGTGCCCACTAGTTAACCTACATAGTCCAGGTTCCCCCTAGGTAACCTAGATAGTCCAAGGACCCGCTAGGTAACCTACATTGTCCTAGTGCCCCCTAGATAACCTACATTGTCCAAGTGCCCGATAGGAAACCTACATAGTCCAAGTGCCCGCTAGGTAACCTACATAGTCCAAATGCCCGCTAGTTAACCTACATAGTCCAAGTGCCCGATAGGGAACCTACATAGTGCAAGTGTCCGCTAGTTAATCTAAGTAGTCCAAGGGCCCTCTAGTTAACATACATTGTCCAAGTGACCGGTAGTTAACTTACATAGTTCAAGTGTCCGTAGGGAACATTCATAGTCCAAGTGCCCGCTAGGGAACCTACATAGTCCAAGTGCCCGCTAGGGAACCTACCTAGTCCAATTGCCCGCTAGGGAATCTACATAGTCCAAGGGCCCGCTTGTTAACGTAGATAGTCCAAGTGCTGCTAGTTAATCTACATAGTCCAAGTGCCCGCTAGGGAACCTACATAGTCCAAGTGCCTGCTAGGGAAGCTACATAGTCCAAGTGCCCGCTCTGGAACCTACATAGTCCAAAGGCCTGCTAGGGAACCTACATAGTCCAAGTGCCCGCTAGGGAATCTACATAGTCCAAGGGCCCGCTAATTAACCTAGATAGTCCAAGTGCCGCTTGTTAATCTACATAGTCCAAGGGCCCGCTAGTTAACCTACATAGTTCACGTACCCGCTAGTTAACCTAGATCGTCCAAGGGACCGCTAGTTAACCTACATAGTCCAAGGGCCCGCTAATTAACCTACATAGTCCAAGGGCCCGCTAGGTAACCTATATTGTACCTAGTGTCCCCTAGTTAACCTACATTCTCCAAGTGCCCGCTAGGGAACCTACATAGTTCAAGTGCCCGCTCTGGAACATACATAGTCCAAGTGCCCGATAGGGAATCTACATAGTCCAAGGGCCCGCTAGTTAACCTACATAGTCCAAGTACCCGCTAGTTAACATAGATTGTCCTAGTGCCCGCTAGTTTACCTACATAGTCCAAGTTCTCCCTAGGTAACCTAGATAGTCCAAGGGCCCGCTAGGTAACCTACATTGTCCTAGTGTCCCCTAGTTAACCTACATTCTCCAAGTGCCTTCTAGGGAACCTACATAGTCCAAGTTCCCTTTAGTTAACCTAGATAGTCCAAGTGCCCGCTAGGTAACCTAGATAGTCCAACAGCCCGGTAGGTAACCTACATACTCCAAGTACCCGCTAGGTGATGTAGATAGTTCAAGTGCCAGCTAGGTAACCTAGATAGTCCAAGTGCCCGCTAGGTAACCTACAAAGTCTAAGTGCCCGCTAGGTAATCTATATAGTCCAAATGCCCGCTAGGGAGCCTATATAGTCCAAATGCCCGCTAGGTAACTTAGATAGTCCAAAGGCCCGCTAGGTAACCTACATAGTCCTAGTGCCCCCTAGTTAACATACATTCTACAAGTGCCCGATAGGGAACCTACATAGTCCAAGTGCCCGCTAGGTAACCTACATAGTCCAAATGCCCGCTAGTTAACCTACATAGTCCAAGTGCCCGATAGGGAACCTAGACAGTCCAAGTGCCCGCTAGGTTACCTGCATATTCCAAGTGCCCGTTCGTTAACCTACATAGTCCAAGTGCCCGCTAGGTAACCAATATAGTCCAAATGCCCGCTAGGGGCCCTAATAGTCCAAATGCCCGCTAGTTAACCTAGATAGTCCAAGTGATCGCTAGTTAACCTAGATAGTCCAAGTGCCCGCTAGTTAACCTAGATAGACCAAGTGCCCGCTAGGGAACCTATCTAGTCCAAGTACCCGCTAGGAAACGTACATAGTCCAAGTGCCCGCTAGGTAACGTACATAGTCCAAGTGCCCGCTAGGTAACGTACATAGTCCAAGTGCCCGCTAGGTAACCTAGATAGTCCAAGTGACTGCTAGTTAACCTACATAGTCCAAGTGCCTGCTACGTAACCTAGATAGTCCAAGTGCCCACTAGTTAACCTATATAGTCCAGGTTCCCCCTAAGTAACCTAGAGAGTCCAAGGGTCCGCTAGGTAACCTACATTGTCCTAGTGCCCACTAGTTAACCTACATTCTCCAAGTGCCCGATAGGGAACCTATATAATCAAGTGCCCGCTAGGGAACCTACATAGTGCAAGTGTCCGCTAGTTAACCTAAGTAGTCCAAGGGCCCGTTAGTTAACATACATAGTCCAAGTGCCCGGTAGTTAACTTACATAGTTCAAGTGTCCGTAGGGAACATTCATAGTCCAAGTGCCCGCTAGGGAACCTACATAGTCTAAGTGCCCGCTAGGGAACCTACGTAGTCCAATTGCCCGCTAGGGAATCTACATAGTCCAAGGGCCCCGCTAGTTAAAGTAGATAGTCCAAGTGCTGCTAGTTAATCTACATAGTCCAAGGGCCCGCTAGTTAACCTACATAGTCCAAATACCCGCTAGTTAACCTAGATCGTCCAAGTGTCCGCTAGTTAACCTACATAGTCCAAGTGCCCGCTAGGGAACCTACATAGTCCAAGTGCCTGCTAGGGAACCTACATAGTCCAAGTGTCCGCTCTGGAACATACATAGTCCAAGTGCCCGCTAGGGAATCTACATAGTCCAAGGGCCCGTTGGTTAACCTACATAGTCCAAATGACCGCTAGTTAACCTAGATCGTCCAAGGGCCCGCTAGTTAACCTACATCGTCCAAGGGCCCGCTAGTTAACCTAGATAGTCCAATGCCCGCTAGTTAACCTACATAATCCAAGTGCACGCTAGGTAACCTAGACAGTTCAAGTGACCACTAGGTTACCTACATAGTCCAAGTGCCCACTAGTTATCCTACATAGTCCAAGTGCTCACTAGTTAACCTAGATAGTCCAAGTGCCCGCTAGTTAACCTAGATAGACCAAGTGCCCGCTAGGGAACCTACCTAGTCCAGGTGACCCATAGGGAACCTACATAGTCTAAGTGCCCGCTAGTTAACATAGATAGTCCAAGTACCCGCTAGGAAACGTACATAACCCAAGTGCCCGCTAGTTAACGTACATAGTCCAAGTGCCTGCTAGGTAACCTAGATAGTCCAAGTGCCCGATAGGAAACCTACATAGTCCAAGTGCCCGCTAGTTAACATAGATAGTCCAAGTACCCGCTAGGAAACATACATAGTCCAAGTGCCCGCTAGTTAACGTACATAGTCCAAGTGCCCGCTAGGTAACGTAGATAGTCCAAGTGCCCGCTAGGGAAAGTACATAGTTCAAGTGCCCGCTAGGTAACCTAGATAGTCCAGGTGCCCGCTAGTTAACCTACATATTCCAAGTGCCTGCTAGGTAACCTAGATAGTCCAAGTGCCCACTAGTTAACCTACATAGTCCAAGTTCTCCCTAGGTAACCTAGATAGTCCAAGGGCCCGCAAGGTAACCTATATTGTACCTAGTGTCCCCTAGTTAACCTACATTCTCCAAGTGCCCGCTAGGGAACCTACATAGTTCAAGTGCCCGCTCTGGAAAATACATTGTCCAAGTGCCCGATAGGGAATCTACATAGTCCAAGGGCCCGCTAGTTAACGTAGATAGTCCAAGTGCTGCTAGTTAATCTACATAGTCCAAGGGCCCGCTAGTTAACCTACATAGTCCAAGTACCCGCTAGTTAACCTAGATTGTCCTAGTGCCCGCTAGTTTACCTACATAGTCCAAGTTCTCCCTAGGTAACCTAGATAGTCCAAGGGCCCGCTAGGTAACCTACATTGTCCTAGTGTCCCCTAGTTAACCTACATTCTCCAAGTGCCTTCTAGGGAACCTACATAGTCCAAGTTCCCTTTAGTTAACCTAGATAGTCCAAGTGCCCGCTAGGTAACCTAGATAGTCCAACAGCCCGGTAGGTAACCTACATACTCCAAGTACCCGCTAGGTGATGTAGATAGTTCAAGTGCCAGCTAGGTAACCTAGATAGTCCAAGTGCCCGCTAGGTAACCTACAAAGTCTAAGTGCCCGCTAGGTAATCTGTATAGTCCAAATGCCCGCTAGGGAGCCTATATAGTCCAAATGCCCACTAGGTAACTTAGATAGTCCAAAGGCCCGCTAGGCAACCTACATAGTCCTAGTGCCCCCTAGTTAACATACATTCTACAAGTGCCCGATAGGGAACCTACATAGTCCAAGTGCCCGCTAGGTAACCTACATAGTCCAAATGCCCGCTAGTTAACCTACATAGTCCAAGTGCCCGATAGGGAACCTAGACAGTCCAAGTGCCCGCTAGGTTACCTGCATATTCCAAGTGCCCGTTCGTTAACAAACATAGTCCAAGTGCCCGCTAGGTAACCAATATAGTCCAAATGCCCGCTAGGGGCCCTAATAGTCCAAATGCCCGCTAGTTAACCTAGATAGTCCAAGTGATCGCTAGTTAACCTAGATAGTCCAAGTGCCCGCTAGTTAACCTAGATAGACCAAGTGCCCGCTAGGGAACCTATCTAGTCCAAGTACCCGCTAGGAAACGTACATAGTCCAAGTGCCCGCTAGGTAACGTACATAGTCCAAGTGCCCGCTAGGTAACGTACATAGTCCAAGTGCCCGCTAGGTAACCTAGATAGTCCAAGTGACCGCTAGTTAACCTACATAGTCCAAGTGCCTGCTAGGTAACCTAGATAGTCCAAGTGCCCACTAGTTAACCTATATAGTCCAGGTTCCCCCTAAGTAACCTAGAGAGTCCAAGGGTCCGCTAGGTAACCTACATTGTCCTAGTGCCCCCTAGTTAACCTACATTCTCCAAGTGCCCGATAGGGAACCTATATAATCAAGTGCCCGCTAGGGAACCTACATAGTGCAAGTGTCCGCTAGTTAACCTAAGTAGTCCAAGGGCCCGTTAGTTAACATACATAGTCCAAGTGCCCAGTAGTTAACTTACATAGTTCAAGTGTCCGTAGGGAACATTCATAGTCCAAGTGCCCGCTAGGGAACCTACATAGTCTAAGTGCCCGCTAGGGAACCTACGTAGTCCAATTGCCCGCTAGGGAATCTACATAGTCCAAGTGCCCGCTCTGGAACATACATAGTCCAAGTGCCCGCTAGGGAATCTACATAGTCCAAGGGCCCGTTGGTTAACCTACATAGTCCAAATGCCCGCTAGTTAACCTAGATCGTCCAAGGGCCCGCTAGTTAACCTACATCGTCCAAGGGCCCGCTAGTTAACCTAGATAGTCCAATGCCCGCTAGTTAACCTACATAATCCTAGTGCACGCTAGGTAACCTAGACAGTTCAAGTGACCACTAGTTACCTACATAGTCCAAATGCCCACTAGTTATCCTACATAGTCCAAGTGCTCACTAGTTAACCTAGATAGTCCAAGTGCCCGCTAGTTAACCTAGATAGACCAAGTGCCCGCTAGGGAACCTACCTAGTCCAGGTGCCCCATAGGGAACCTACATAGTCCAAGTGCCCGCTAGTTAACATAGATAGTCCAAGTACCCGCTAGGAAACGTACATAATCCAAGTGCCCGCTAGTTAATGTACATAGTCCAAGTGCCTGCTAGGTAACCTAGATAGTCCAAGTGCCCGATAGGAAACCTACATAGTCCAAGTGCCCGCTAGTTAACATAGATAGTCCAAGTACCCGCTAGGAAACATACATAGTCCAAGTGCCCGCTAGTTAACGTACATAGTCCAAGTGCCCGCTAGGTAACGTAGATAGTCCAAGTGCCCGCTAGGGAAAGTACATAGTTCAAGTGCCCGCTAGGTAACCTAGATAGTCCAAGTGCCCGCTAGTTAACCTACATATTCCAAGTGCCTGCTAGGTAACCTAGATAGTCCAAGTGCCCACTAGTTAACCTACATAGTCCAAGTTCTCCCTAGGTAACCTAGATAGTCCAAGGGCCCGCTAGGTAACCTATATTGTACCTAGTGTCCCCTAGTTAACCTACATTCTCCAAGTGCCCGCTAGGGAACCTACATAGTTCAAGTGCCCACTCTGGAACATACATAGTCCAAGTGCCCGATAGGGAATCTACATAGTCCAAGGGCCCGCTAGTTAATGTAGATAGTCCAAGTGCTGCTAGTTAATCTACATAGTCCAAGGGCCCGCTAGTTAACCTACATTGCCCAAGTACCCGCTAGTTAACCTAGATTGTCCTAGTGCCCGCTAGTTTACCTACATAGTCCAAGTTCTCCCTAGGTAACATAGATAGTCCAGGGCCCGCTAGGTAACCTACATTGTCCTAGTGTCCCCTAGTTAACCTACATACTCCAAGTACCCGCTAGGTGATGTAGATAGTTCAAGTGCCAGCTAGGTAACCTAGATAATCCAAGAGCCCGCTAGGTAACCTACAAAGTCTAAGTGCCCGCTAGGTAATCTATATAGTCCAAATGCCCGCTAGGGAGCCTATATAGTCCAAATGCCCGCTAGGTAACTTAGATAGTTCAAGGGCCCGCTAGGTAACCTACATAGTCCTAGTGCCCCCTAGTTAACATACATTCTACAAGTGCCCGATAGGGAACCTACATAGTCCAAGTGCCCGCTAGGTAACCTACATAGTCCAAATGCCCGCTAGTTAACCTACATAGTCCAAGTGCCCGATAGGGAACCTAGACAGTCCAAGTGCCCGCTAGGTTACCTGCATATTCCAAGTGCCCGTTCGTTAACCTACATAGTCCAAGTGCCCGCTAGGTAACCAATATAGTCCAAATGCCCGCTAGGGGCCCTAATAGTCCAAATGCCCGCTAGTTAACCTAGATAGTCCAAGTGATCGCTAGTTAACCTAGATAGTCCAAGTGCCCGCTAGTTAACCTAGATAGACCAAGTGCCCGCTAGGGAACCTATCTAGTCCAAGTACCCGCTAGGAAACGTACATAGTCCAAGTGCCCGCTAGGTAACGTACATAGTCCAAGTGCCCGCTAGGTAACGTACATAGTCCAAGTGCCCGCTAGGTAACGTACATAGTCCAAGTGCCCGCTAGGTAACCTAGATAGTCCAAGTGACTGCTAGTTAACCTACATAGTCCAAGTGCCTGCTACGTAACCTAGATAGTCCAAGTGCCCACTAGTTAACCTATATAGTCCAGGTTCCCCCTAAGTAACCTAGAGAGTCCAAGGGTCCGCTAGGTAACCTACATTGTCCTAGTGCCCACTAGTTAACCTACATTCTCCAAGTGTCCGATAGGGAACCTATATAATCAAGTGCCCGCTAGGGAACCTACATAGTGCAAGTGTCCGCTAGTTAACCTAAGTAGTCCAAGGGCCCGTTAGTTAACATACATAGTCCAAGTGCCCGGTAGTTAACTTACATAGTTCAAGTGTCCGTAGGGAACATTCATAGTCCAAGTGCCCGCTAGGGAACCTACATAGTCTAAGTGCCCGCTAGGGAACCTACGTAGTCCAATTGCCCGCTAGGGAATCTACATAGTCCAAGGGCCCCGCTAGTTAAAGTAGATAGTCCAAGTGCTGCTAGTTAATCTACATAGTCCAAGGGCCCGCTAGTTAACCTACATAGTCCAAATACCCGCTAGTTAACCTAGATCGTCCAAGTGTCCGCTAGTTAACCTACATAGTCCAAGTGCCCGCTAGGGAACCTACATAGTCCAAGTGCCTGCTAGGGAACCTACATAGTCCAAGTGTCCGCTCTGGAACATACATAGTCCAAGTGCCCGCTAGGGAATCTACATAGTCCAAGGGCCCGTTGGTTAACCTACATAGTCCAAATGCCCGCTAGTTAACCTAGATCGTCCAAGGGCCCGCTAGTTAACCTACATCGTCCAAGGGCCCGATAGTTAACCTAGATAGTCCAATGCCCGCTAGTTAACCTACATAATCCAAGTGCACGCTAGGTAACCTAGACAGTTCAAGTGACCACTAGGTTACCTACATTGTCCAAGTGCCCACTAGTTATCCTACATAGTCCAAGTGCTCACTAGTTAACCTAGATAGTCCAAGTGCCCGCTAGTTAACCTAGATAGACCAAGTGCCCGCTAGGGAACCTACCTAGTCCAGGTGACCCATAGGGAACCTACATAGTCTAAGTGCCCGCTAGTTAACATAGATAGTCCAAGTACCCGCTAGGAAACGTACATAACCCAAGTGCCCGCTAGTTAACGTACATAGTCCAAGTGCCTGCTAGGTAACCTAGATAGTCCAAGTGCCCGATAGGAAACCTACATAGTCCAAGTGCCCGCTAGTTAACATAGATAGTCCAAGTACCCGCTAGGAAACATACATAGTCCAAGTGCCCGCTAGTTAACGTACATAGTCCAAGTGCCCGCTAGGTAACGTAGATAGTCCAAGTGCCCGCTAGGGAAAGTACATAGTTCAAGTGCCCGCTAGGTAACCTAGATAGTCCAGGTGCCCGCTAGTTAACCTACATATTCCAAGTGCCTGCTAGGTAACCTAGATAGTCCAAGTGCCCACTAGTTAACCTACATAGTCCAAGTTCTCCCTAGGTAACCTAGATAGTCCAAGGGCCCGCAAGGTAACCTATATTGTACCTAGTGTCCCCTAGTTAACCTACATTCTCCAAGTGCCCGCTAGGGAACCTACATAGTTCAAGTGCCCGCTCTGGAAAATACATAGTCCAAGTGCCCGATAGGGAATCTACATAGTCCAAGGGCCCGCTAGTTAACTTAGATAGTCCAAGTGCTGCTAGTTAATCTACATAGTCCAAGGGCCCGCTAGTTAACCTACATAGTCCAAGTACCCGCTAGTTAACCTAGATTGTCCTAGTGCCCGCTAGTTTACCTACATAGTCCAAGTTCTCCCTAGGTAACCTAGATAGTCCAAGGGCCCGCTAGGTAACCTACATTGTCCTAGTGTCCCCTAGTTAACCTACATTCTCCAAGTGCCTTCTAGGGAACCTACATAGTCCAAGTTCCCTTTAGTTAACCTAGATAGTCCAAGTGCCCGCTAGGTAACCTAGATAGTCCAACAGCCCGGTAGGTAACCTACATACTCCAAGTACCCGCTAGGTGATGTAGATAGTTCAAGTGCCAGCTAGGTAACCTAGATAGTCCAAGTGCCCGCTAGGTAACCTACAAAGTCTAAGTGCCCGCTAGGTAATCTGTATAGTCCAAATGCCCGCTAGGGAGCCTATATAGTCCAAATGCCCGCTAGGTAACTTAGATAGTCCAAAGGCCCGCTAGGTAACCTACATAGTCCTAGTGCCCCCTAGTTAACATACATTCTACAAGTGCCCGATAGGGAACCTACATAGTCCAAGTGCCGGCTAGGTAACCTACATAGTCCAAATGCCCGCTAGTTAACCTACATAGTCCAAGTGCCCGATAGGGAACCTAGACAGTCCAAGTGCCCGCTAGGTTACCTGCATATTCCAAGTGCCCGTTCGTTAACAAACATAGTCCAAGTGCCCGCTAGGTAACCAATATAGTCCAAATGCCCGCTAGGGGCCCTAATAGTCCAAATGCCCGCTAGTTAACCTAGATAGTCCAAGTGATCGCTAGTTAACCTAGATAGTCCAAGTGCCCGCTAGTTAACCTAGATAGACCAAGTGCCCGCTAGGGAACCTATCTAGTCCAAGTACCCGCTAGGAAACGTACATAGTCCAAGTGCCCGCTAGGTAACGTACATAGTCCAAGTGCCCGCTAGGTAACGTACATAGTCCAAGTGCCCGCTAGGTAACCTAGATAGTCCAAGTGACCGCTAGTTAACCTACATAGTCCAAGTGCCTGCTAGGTAACCTAGATAGTCCAAGTGCCCACTAGTTAACCTATATAGTCCAGGTTCCCCCTAAGTAACCTAGAGAGTCCAAGGGTCCGCTAGGTAACCTACATTGTCCTAGTGCCCCCTAGTTAACCTACATTCTCCAAGTGCCCGATAGGGAACCTATATAATCAAGTGCCCGCTAGGGAACCTACATAGTGCAAGTGTCCGCTAGTTAACCTAAGTAGTCCAAGGGCCCGTTAGTTAACATACATAGTCCAAGTGCCCGGTAGTTAACTTACATAGTTCAAGTGTCCGTAGGGAACATTCATAGTCCAAGTGCCCGCTAGGGAACCTACATAGTCTAAGTGCCCGCTAGGGAACCTACGTAGTCCAATTGCCCGCTAGGGAATCTACATAGTCCAAGGGCCCCGCTAGTTAAAGTAGATAGTCCAAGTGCTGCTAGTTAATCTACATAGTCCAAGGGCCCGCTAGTTAACCTACATAGTCCAAATACCCGCTAGTTAACCTAGATCGTCCAAGTGTCCGCTAGTTAACCTACATAGTCCAAGTGCCCGCTAGGGAACCTACATAGTCCAAGTGCCTGCTAGGGAACCTACATAGTCCAAGTGCCCGCTCTGGAACATACATAGTCCAAGTGCCCGCTAGGGAATCTACATAGTCCAAGGGCCCGTTGGTTAACCTACATAGTCCAAATACCCGCTAGTTAACCTAGATCGTCCAAGGGCCCGCTAGTTAACCTACATCGTCCAAGGGCCCGCTAGTTAACCTAGATAGTCCAATGCCCGCTAGTTAACCTACATAATCCAAGTGCACGCTAGGTAACCTAGACAGTTCAAGTGACCACTAGGTTACCTACATAGTCCAAGTGCCCACTAGTTATCCTACATAGTCCAAGTGATTGCTAGTTAACCTAGATAGTCCAAGTGCCCGCTTGTTAACCTAGATAGACCAAGTGCCCGCTAGGGAACCTATCTAGTCCAAGTACCCGCTAGGAAACGTACATAGTCCAAGTGCCCGCTAGGTAACGTACATAGTCCAAGTGCCCGCTAGGTAACGTACATAGTCCAAGTGCCCGCTAGGTAACCTAGATAGTCCAAGTGACCGCTAGTTAACCTACATAGTCCAAGTGCCTGCTATGTAACCTAGATAGTCCAAGTGCCCACTAGTTAACCTATATAGTCCAGGTTCCCCCTAAGTAACCTAGAGAGTCCAAGGGTCCGCTAGGTAACCTACATTGTCCTAGTGCCCCCTAGTTAACCTACATTCTCCAAGTGCCCGATAGGGAACCTATATAATCAAGTGCCCGCTAGGGAACCTACATAGTGCAAGTGTCCGCTAGTTAACCTAAGTAGTCCAAGGGCCCGTTAGTTAACATACATAGTCCAAGTGCCCGGTAGTTAACTTACATAGTTCAAGTGTCCGTAGGGAACATTCATAGTCCAAGTGCCCGCTAGGGAACCTACATAGTCTAAGTGCCCGCTAGGGAACCTATGTAGTCCAATTGCCCGCTAGGGAATCTACATAGTCCAAGGGCCCCGCTAGTTAAAGTAGATAGTCCAAGTGCTGCTAGTTAATCTACATAGTCCAAGGGCCCGCTAGTTAACCTACATAGTCCAAATACCCGCTAGTTAACCTAGATCGTCCAAGTGTCCGCTAGTTAACCTACATAGTCCAAGTGCCCGCTAGGGAACCTACATAGTCCAAGTGCCTGCTAGGGAACCTACATAGTCCAAGTGCCCGCTCTGGAACATACATAGTCCAAGTGCCCGCTAGGGAATCTACATAGTCCAAGGGCCCGTTGGTTAACCTACATAGTCCAAATACCCGCTAGTTAACCTAGATCGTCCAAGGGCCCGCTAGTTAACCTACATCGTCCAAGGGCCCGCTAGTTAACCTAGATAGTCCAATGCCCGCTAGTTAACCTACATAATCCAAGTGCACGCTAGGTAACCTAGACAGTTCAAGTGACCACTAGGTTACCTACATAGTCCAAGTGCCCACTAGTTATCCTACATAGTCCAAGTGCTCACTAGTTAACCTAGATAGTCCAAGTGCCCGCTAGTTAACCTAGATAGACCAAGTGCCCGCTAGGGAACCTACCTAGTCCAGGTGCCCCATAGGGAACCTACATAGTCCAAGTGCCCGCTAGTTAACATAGATAGTCCAAGTACCCGCTAGGAAACGTACATAGTCCAAGTGCCTGCTAGGTAACCTAGATAGTCCAAGTGCCCACTAGTTAACCTACATAGTCAAAGTTCCCCATAGATAACCTAGATCGTCCAAGTACCCGCTAGTTAACCTAAATAGTCAATGGGCCCGCTAGTTAACCTACATAGTGCCATAGCCCGCTAGCTAACCTAGATAATCCAAAGGCCCGCTAGTTAACCTAGATCGTCCAAGTGCCCGCTAGTTAACCTACGTAGTCGAAGTGCCCGGTAGTTAACTTACATAGTTCAAGTGTCCGTAGGGAACATTCATAGTCCAAGTGCCCGCTAGGGAATCTACATAGTCCAAGTGCCCGCTAGGGAACCTACGTAGTCCAAGTGTCCGCTAGGGAATCTACATAGTCCAAGGGCGCGCTAGTTAACCTACATAGTCCAAATACCCGCTAGTTAACCTAGATCGTCCAAGTGTCCGCTAGTTAACCTACATAGTCCAAGTGCCCGCTAGGGAACCTACATAGTCCAAGTGCCCGCTCTGGAACATACATAGTCCAAGTGCCCACTAGGGAATCTACATAGTCCAAGGGCCCGCTAGTTAACGTAGATAGTCCATGTTCCGCTAGTTAATCTACATAGTCCTAGGGCCCGTTAGTTAACTTACATAGTCCAAATACCTGCTAGTTAACCTAGATCGTCCAAGGGCCCGCTAGTTAACCTACATCGTCCAAGGGCCCGCTAGTTAACCTAGATAGTCCAAGTGCCCGCTAGTTAACCTACATAGTCCAAGTGCCTGATAGGGAACCTACAGAGTCCAAGTGCCCGCGGAGGAACCTACATAGTCCAAGTGCCCATTAGGGAACCTATACAGTCCAAGTGCCCGCTAGGGAACCTACATAGTCAAAGTTCCCACTAGGGAACCTGCATTGTGCAAGTGCCCGCTAGTTAAGCTAGATAGTCGAAGTGCCGCTAGGTAACCTAAATAGTGCAAGTGTCCCCTAGTTAGCCTACATAGTCCAAGTGCCCGCTAGTTAACATAGATAGTCCAAGTGCCCGCTAGGGAACGTACATAGTCCAAGTGCCCGCTAGGTAACCTAGATGGTGCAAGTGCCCGGTAGTTAACCTACATAGTCCAAGTGCCCGCTAGGTAACCTAGATAGTCCAAGGGCCCGCTAGTTAACCTACATAGTCCAAGTGCCTGCTAGGTAAACTACATAGTCCCTGTGCCCACTTGGTAACCTAGACAGTCCAATTGCCTGCTAGTTAACCTAGTCAGTCCAAGTGCCCGATAGGGAACCTACATAGTCCAAGTGCCCGCTAGGTAACCTACATAGTCCAAATGCCCGCTAGTTAACCTACATAGTCCAAGTGCCCGATAGGGAACCTAGACAGTCCAAGTGCCCGCTAGGTTACCTGCATATTCCAAGTGCCCGTTCGTTAACAAACATAGTCCAAGTGCCCGCTAGGTAACCAATATAGTCCAAATGCCCGCTAGGGGCCCTAATAGTCCAAATGCCCGCTAGTTAACCTAGATAGTCCAAGTGATCGCTAGTTAACCTAGATAGTCCAAGTGCCCGCTAGTTAACCTAGATAGACCAAGTGCCCGCTAGGGAACCTATCTAGTCCAAGTACCCGCTAGGAAACGTACATAGTCCAAGTGCCCGCTAGGTAACGTACATAGTCCAAGTGCCCGCTAGGTAACGTACATAGTCCAAGTGCCCGCTAGGTAACCTAGATAGTCCAAGTGACCGCTAGTTAACCTACATAGTCCAAGTGCCTGCTAGGTAACCTAGATAGTCCAAGTGCCCACTAGTTAACCTATATAGTCCAGGTTCCCCCTAAGTAACCTAGAGAGTCCAAGGGTCCACTAGGTAACCTACATTGTCCTAGTGCCCCCTAGTTAACCTACATTCTCCAAGTGCCCGATAGGGAACCTATATAATCAAGTGCCCGCTAGGGAACCTACATAGTGCAAGTGTCCGCTAGTTAACCTAAGTAGTCCAAGGGCCCGTTAGTTAACATACATAGTCCAAGTGCCCGGTAGTTAACTTACATAGTTCAAGTGTCCGTAGGGAACATTCATAGTCCAAGTGCCCGCTAGGGAACCTACATAGTCTAAGTGCCCGCTAGGGAACCTACGTAGTCCAATTGCCCGCTAGGGAATCTACATAGTCCAAGGGCCCCGCTAGTTAAAGTAGATAGTCCAAGTGCTGCTAGTTAATCTACATAGTCCAAGGGCCCGCTAGTTAACCTACATAGTCCAAATACCCGCTAGTTAACCTAGATCGTCCAAGTGTCCGCTAGTTAACCTACATAGTCCAAGTGCCCGCTAGGGAACCTACATAGTCCAAGTGCCTGCTAGGGAACCTACATAGTCCAAGTGCCCGCTCTGGAACATACATAGTCCAAGTGCCCGCTAGGGAATCTACATAGTCCAAGGGCCCGTTGGTTAACCTACATAGTCCAAATACCCGCTAGTTAACCTAGATCGTCCAAGGGCCCGCTAGTTAACCTACATCGTCCAAGGGCCCGCTAGTTAACCTAGATAGTCCAATGCCCGCTAGTTAACCTACATAATCCAAGTGCACGCTAGGTAACCTAGACAGTTCAAGTGACCACTAGGTTACCTACATAGTCCAAGTGCCCACTAGGTATCCTACATAGTCCAAGTGCTCACTAGTTAACCTAGATAGTCCAAGTGCCCGCTAGTTAACCTAGATAGACCAAGTGCCCGCTAGGGAACCTACCTAGTCCAGGTGCCCCATAGGGAACCTACATAGTCCAAGTGCCCGCTAGTTAACATAGATAGTCCAAGTACCCGCTAGGAAACGTACATAGTCCAAGTGCCTGCTAGGTAACCTAGATAGTCCAAGTGCCCACTAGTTAACCTACATAGTCAAAGTTCCCCATAGATAACCTAGATCGTCCAAGTACCCGCTAGTTAACCTAAATAGTCAATGGGCCCGCTAGTTAACCTACATAGTGCAAGAGCCCGCTAGCTAACCTAGATAATCCAAAGGCCCGCTAGTTAACCTAGATCGTCCAAGTGCCCGCTAGTTAACCTACGTAGTCGAAGTGCCCGGTAGTTAACTTACATAGTTCAAGTGTCCGTAGGGAACATTCATAGTCCAAGTGCCCGCTAGGGAATCTACATAGTCCAAGTGCCCGCTAGGGAACCTACGTAGTCCAAGTGTCCGCTAGGGAATCTACATAGTCCAAGGGCGCGCTAGTTAACCTACATAGTCCAAATACCCGCTAGTTAACCTAGATCGTCCAAGTGTCCGCTAGTTAACCTACATAGTCCAAGTGCCCGCTAGGGAACCTACATAGTCCAAGTGCCCGCTCTGGAACATACATAGTCCAAGTGCCCACTAGGGAATCTACATAGTCCAAGGGCCCGCGGAGGAACCTACATAGTCCAAGTGCCCATTAGGGAACCTATACAGTCCAAGTGCCCGCTAGGGAAACTACATAGTCAAAGTTCCCGCTAGGGAACCTGCATTGTGCAAGTGCCCGCTAGTTAAGCTAGATAGTCGAAGTGCCGCTAGGTAACCTAAATAGTGCAAGTGTCCCCTAGTTAGCCTACATAGTCCAAGTGCCCGCTAGTTAACATAGATAGTCCAAGTGCCCGCTAGGGAACGTACATAGTCCAAGTGCCCGCTAGGTAACCTAGATGGTGCAAGTGCCCGGTAGTTAACCTACATAGTCCAAGTGCCCGCTAGGTAACCTAGATAGTCCAAGGGCCCGCTAGTTAACCTACATAGTCCAAGTGCCTGCTAGGTAAACTACATAGTCCCTGTGCCCACTTGGTAACCTAGACAGTCCAATTGCCTGCTAGTTAACCTAGGCAGTCCAAGTGCCCGATAGGGAACCTACATAGTCCAAGTGCCCGCTAGTTAACCTACATAGTCCAAGTGCCCGATAGGGAACCTAGACAGTCCAAGTGCCCGCTAGGTTACCTGCATATTCCAAGTGCCCGTTCGTTAACAAACATAGTCCAAGTGCCCGCTAGGTAACCAATATAGTCCAAATGCCCGCTAGGGGCCCTAATAGTCCAAATGCCCGCTAGTTAACCTAGATAGTCCAAGTGATCGCTAGTTAACCTAGATAGTCCAAGTGCCCGCTAGTTAACCTAGATAGACCAAGTGCCCGCTAGGGAACCTATCTAGTCCAAGTACCCGCTAGGAAACGTACATAGTCCAAGTGCCCGCTAGGTAACGTACATAGTCCAAGTGCCCGCTAGGTAACGTACATAGTCCAAGTGCCCGCTAGGTAACCTAGATAGTCCAAGTGACCGCTAGTTAACCTACATAGTCCAAGTGCCTGCTAGGTAACCTAGATAGTCCAAGTGCCCACTAGTTAACCTATATAGTCCAGGTTCCCCCTAAGTAACCTAGAGAGTCCAAGGGTCCGCTAGGTAACCTACATTGTCCTAGTGCCCCCTAGTTAACCTACATTCTCCAAGTGCCCGATAGGGAACCTATATAATCAAGTGCCCGCTAGGGAACCTACATAGTGCAAGTGTCCGCTAGTTAACCTAAGTAGTCCAAGGGCCCGTTAGTTAACATACATAGTCCAAGTGCCCGGTAGTTAACTTACATAGTTCAAGTGTCCGTAGGGAACATTCATAGTCCAAGTGCCCGCTAGGGAACCTACATAGTCTAAGTGCCCGCTAGGGAACCTACGTAGTCCAATTGCCCGCTAGGGAATCTACATAGTCCAAGGGCCGCGCTAGTTAAAGTAGATAGTCCAAGTGCTGCTAGTTAATCTACATAGTCCAAGGGCCCGCTAGTTAACCTACATAGTCCAAATACCCGCTAGTTAACCTAGATCGTCCAAGTGTCCGCTAGTTAACCTACATAGTCCAAGTGCCCGCTAGGGAACCTACATAGTCCAAGTGCCTGCTAGGGAACCTACATAGTCCAAGTTCCCGCTCTGGAACATACATAGTCCAAGTGCCCGCTAGGGAATCTACATAGTCCAAGGGCCCGTTGGTTAACCTACATAGTCCAAATACCCGCTAGTTAACCTAGATCGTCCAAGGGCCCGCTAGTTAACCTACATCGTCCAAGGGCCCGCTAGTTAACCTAGATAGTCCAATGCCCGCTAGTTAACCTACATAATCCAAGTGCACGCTAGGTAACCTAGACAGTTCAAGTGACCACTAGGTTACCTACATAGTCCAAGTGCCCACTAGTTATCCTACATAGTCCAAGTGATTGCTAGTTAACCTAGATAGTCCAAGTGCCCGCTAGTTAACCTAGATAGACCAAGTGCCCGCTAGGGAACCTATCTAGTCCAAGTACCCGCTAGGAAACGTACATAGTCCAAGTGCCCGCTAGGTAACGTACATAGTCCAAGTGCCCGCTAGGTAACGTACATAGTCCAAGTGCCCGCTAGGTAACCTAGATAGTCCAAGTGACCGCTAGTTAACCTACATAGTCCAAGTGCCTGCTAGGTAACCTAGATAGTCCAAGTGCCCACTAGTTAACCTATATAGTCCAGGTTCCCCCTAAGTAACCTAGAGAGTCCAAGGGTCCGCTAGGTAACCTACATTGTCCTAGTGCCCCCTAGTTAACCTACATTCTCCAAGTGCCCGATAGGGAACCTATATAATCAAGTGCCCGCTAGGGAACCTACATAGTGCAAGTGTCCGCTAGTTAACCTAAGTAGTCCAAGGGCCCGTTAGTTAACATACATAGTCCAAGTGCCCGGTAGTTAACTTACATAGTTCAAGTGTCCGTAGGGAACATTCATAGTCCAAGTGCCCGCTAGGGAACCTACATAGTCTAAGTGCCCGCTAGGGAACCTACGTAGTCCAATTGCCGGCTAGGGAATCTACATAGTCCAAGGGCCCCGCTAGTTAAAGTAGATAGTCCAAGTGCTGCTAGTTAATCTACATAGTCCAAGGGCCCGCTAGTTAACCTACATAGTCCAAATACCCGCTAGTTAACCTAGATCGTCCAAGTGTCCGCTAGTTAACCTACATAGTCCAAGTGCCCGCTAGGGAACCTACATAGTCCAAGTGCCTGCTAGGGAACCTACATAGTCCAAGTGCCCGCTCTGGAACATACATAGTCCAAGTGCCCGCTAGGGAATCTACATAGTCCAAGGGCCCGTTGGTTAACCTACATAGTCCAAATACCCGCTAGTTAACCTAGATCGTCCAAGGGCCCGCTAGTTAACCTACATCGTCCAAGGGCCCGCTAGTTAACCTAGATAGTCCAATGCCCGCTAGTTAACCTACATAATCCAAGTGCACGCTAGGTAACCTAGACAGTTCAAGTGACCACTAGGTTACCTACATAGTCCAAGTGCCCACTAGTTATCCTACATAGTCCAAGTGCTCACTAGTTAACCTAGATAGTCCAAGTGCCCGCTAGTTAACCTAGATAGACCAAGTGCCCGCTAGGGAACCTACCTAGTCCAGGTGCCCCATAGGGAACCTACATAGTCCAAGTGCCCGCTAGTTAACATAGATAGTCCAAGTACCCGCTAGGAAACGTACATAGTCCAAGTGCCTGCTAGGTAACCTAGATAGTCCAAGTGCCCACTAGTTAACCTACATAGTCAAAGTTCCCCATAGATAACCTAGATCGTCCAAGTACCCGCTAGTTAACCTAAATAGTCAATGGGCCCGCTAGTTAACCTACATAGTGCAAGAGCCCGCTAGCTAACCTAGATAATCCAAAGGCCCGCTAGTTAACCTAGATCGTCCAAGTGCCCGCTAGTTAACCTACGTAGTCGAAGTGCCCGGTAGTTAACTTACATAGTTCAAGTGTCCGTAGGGAACATTCATAGTCCAAGTGCCCGCTAGGGAATCTACATAGTCCAAGTGCCCGCTAGGGAACCTACGTAGTCCAAGTGTCCGCTAGGGAATCTACATAGTCCAAGGGCGCGCTAGTTAACCTACATAGTCCAAATACCCGCTAGTTAACCTAGATCGTCCAAGTGTCCGCTAGTTAACCTACATAGTCCAAGTGCCCGCTAGGGAACCTACATAGTCCAAGTGCCCGCTCTGGAACATACATAGTCCAAGTGCCCACTAGGGAATCTACATAGTCCAAGGGCCCGCTAGTTAACGTAGATAGTCCATGTTCCGCTAGTTAATCTACATAGTCCTAGGGCCCGTTAGTTAACTTACATAGTCCAAATACCTGCTAGTTAACCTAGATCGTCCAAGGGCCCGCTAGTTAACCTACATCGTCCAAGGGCCCGCTAGTTAACCTAGATAGTCCAAGTGCCCGCTAGTTAACCTACATAGTCCAAGTGCCTGATAGGGAACCTACAGAGTCCAAGTGCCCGCGGAGGAACCTACATAGTCCAAGTGCCCATTAGGGAACCTATACAGTCCAAGTGCCCGCTAGGGAAACTACATAGTCAAAGTTCCCGCTAGGGAACCTGCATTGTGCAAGTGCCCGCTAGTTAAGCTAGATAGTCGAAGTGCCGCTAGGTAACCTAAATAGTGCAAGTGTCCCCTAGTTAGCCTACATAGTCCAAGTGCCCGCTAGTTAACATAGATAGTCCAAGTGCCCGCTAGGGAACGTACATAGTCCAAGTGCCCGCTAGGTAACCTAGATGGTGCAAGTGCCCGGTAGTTAACCTACATAGTCCAAGTGCCCGCTAGGTAACCTAGATAGTCCAAGGGCCCGCTAGTTAACCTACATAGTCCAAGTGCCTGCTAGGTAAACTACATAGTCCCTGTGCCCACTTGGTAACCTAGACAGTCCAATTGCCTGCTAGTTAACCTAGGCAGTCCAAGTGCCCGATAGGGAACCTACATAGTCCAAGTGCCCGCTAGTTAACCTACATAGTCCAAGTGCCCGATAGGGAACCTAGACAGTCCAAGTGCCCGCTAGGTTACCTGCATATTCCAAGTGCCCGTTCGTTAACAAACATAGTCCAAGTGCCCGCTAGGTAACCAATATAGTCCAAATGCCCGCTAGGGGCCCTAATAGTCCAAATGCCCGCTAGTTAACCTAGATAGTCCAAGTGATCGCTAGTTAACCTAGATAGTCCAAGTGCCCGCTAGTTAACCTAGATAGACCAAGTGCCCGCTAGGGAACCTATCTAGTCCAAGTACCCGCTAGGAAACGTACATAGTCCAAGTGCCCGCTAGGTAACGTACATAGTCCAAGTGCCCGCTAGGTAACGTACATAGTCCAAGTGCCCGCTAGGTAACCTAGATAGTCCAAGTGACCGCTAGTTAACCTACATAGTCCAAGTGCCTGCTAGGTAACCTAGATAGTCCAAGTGCCCACTAGTTAACCTATATAGTCCAGGTTCCCCCTAAGTAACCTAGAGAGTCCAAGGGTCCGCTAGGTAACCTACATTGTCCTAGTGCCCCCTAGTTAACCTACATTCTCCAAGTGCCCGATAGGGAACCTATATAATCAAGTGCCCGCTAGGGAACCTACATAGTGCAAGTGTCCGCTAGTTAACCTAAGTAGTCCAAGGGCCCGTTAGTTAACATACATAGTCCAAGTGCCCGGTAGTTAACTTACATAGTTCAAGTGTCCGTAGGGAACATTCATAGTCCAAGTGCCCGCTAGGGAACCTACATAGTCTAAGTGCCCGCTAGGGAACCTACGTAGTCCAATTGCCCGCTAGGGAATCTACATAGTCCAAGGGCCCCGCTAGTTAAAGTAGATAGTCCAAGTGCTGCTAGTTAATCTACATAGTCCAAGGGCCCGCTAGTTAACCTACATAGTCCAAATACCCGCTAGTTAACCTAGATCGTCCAAGTGTCCGCTAGTTAACCTACATAGTCCAAGTGCCCGCTAGGGAACCTACATAGTCCAAGTGCCTGCTAGGGAACCTACATAGTCCAAGTGCCCGCTCTGGAACATACATAGTCCAAGTGCCCGCTAGGGAATCTACATAGTCCAAGGGCCCGTTGGTTAACCTACATAGTCCAAATACCCGCTAGTTAACCTAGATCGTCCAAGGGCCCGCTAGTTAACCTACATCATCCAAGGGCCCGCTAGTTAACCTAGATAGTCCAATGCCCGCTAGTTAACCTACATAATCCAAGTGCACGCTAGGTAACCTAGACAGTTCAAGTGACCACTAGGTTACCTACATAGTCCAAGTGCCCACTAGTTATCCTACATAGTCCAAGTGCTCACTAGTTAACCTAGATAGTCCAAGTGCCCGCTAGTTAACCTAGATAGACCAAGTGCCCGCTAGGGAACCTACCTAGTCCAGGTGCCCCATAGGGAACCTACATAGTCCAAGTGCCCGCTAGTTAACATAGATAGTCCAAGTACCCGCTAGGAAACGTACATAGTCCAAGTGCCTGCTAGGTAACCTAGAGAGTCCAAGTGCCCACTAGTTAACCTACATAGTCAAAGTTCCCCATAGATAACCTAGATCGTCCAAGTACCCGCTATTTAACCTAAATAGTCAATGGGCCCGCTAGTTAACCTACATAGTGCAAGAGCCCGCTAGCTAACCTAGATAATCCAAAGGCCCGCTAGTTAACCTAGATCGTCCAAGTGCCCGCTAGTTAACCTACGTAGTCGAAGTGCCCGGTAGTTAACTTACATAGTTCAAGTGTCCGTAGGGAACATTCATATTCCAAGTGCCCGCTAGGGAATCTACATAGTCCAAGTGCCCGCTAGGGAACCTACGTAGTCCAAGTGTCCGCTAGGGAATCTACATAGTCCAAGGGCGCGCTAGTTAACCTACATAGTCCAAATACCCGCTAGTTAACCTAGATCGTCCAAGTGTCCGCTAGTTAACCTACATAGTCCAAGTGCCCGCTAGGGAACCTACATAGTCCAAGTGCCCGCTCTGGAACATACATAGTCCAAGTGCCCACTAGGGAATCTACATAGTCCAAGGGCCCGCTAGTTAACGTAGATAGTCCATGTTCCGCTAGTTAATCTACATAGTCCTAGGGCCCGTTAGTTAACTTACATAGTCCAAATACCTGCTAGTTAACCTAGATCATCCAAGGGCCCGCTAGTTAACCTACATCGTCCAAGGGCCCGCTAGTTAACCTAGATAGTCCAAGTGCCCGCTAGTTAACCTACATAATCCAAGTGCCCGCTAGGTAACCTAGAGAGTTCAAGTGACCACTAGGTTACCTACATAGTCCAAGTGCCCGCTAGTTATCCTAGATAGTCCAAGTGGTCACTAGTTAACCTAGATAGTCCAAGTGCCTGCTAGTTAACCTAGATAGACCAAGTGCCCGCTAGGGAACCTACCTAGTCCAGTTGCCCCATAGGGAACCTACATAGTCTAGTGCCCGCTAGTTAACATAGATAGTCTAAGTACCCGCTAGGAAACGTACATAGTCGAAGTGCCCGCTAGTTAACGTACATAGTCCAAGTGCCTGCTAGGTAACCTAGATAGTCCAAGTGCCCACTAGTTAACCTACATAGTCAAAGTTCCCCATAGATAACCTAGATCGTCCAAGTACCCGCTAGTTAACCTAAATAGTCAATGGGCCCGCTAGTTAACCTACATAGTGCAAGAGCCCACTAGCTAACCTAGATAATCCAAAGGCCCGCTAGTTAACCTAGATCGTCCAAGTGCCCGCTAGTTAACCTACGTAGTCGAAGTGCCCGGTAGTTAACTTACATAGTTCAAGTGTCCGTAGGGAACATTCATAGTCCAAGTGCCCGCTAGGGAATCTACATAGTCCAAGTGCCCGCTAGGGAACCTACGTAGTCCAAGTGTCCGCTAGGGAATCTACATAGTCCAAGGGCGCGCTAGTTAACCTACATAGTCCAAATACCCGCTAGTTAACCTAGATCGTCCAAGTGTCCGCTAGTTAACCTACATAGTCCAAGTGCCCGCTAGGGAACCTACATAGTCCAAGTGCCCGCTCTGGAACATACATAGTCCAAGTGCCCACTAGGGAATCTACGTAGTCCAAGGGCCCGCTAGTTAACGTAGATAGTCCATGTTCCGCTAGTTAATCTACATAGTCCTAGGGCCCGTTAGTTAACTTACATAGTCCAAATACCTGCTAGTTAACCTAGATCGTCCAAGGGCCCGCTAGTTAACCTACATCGTCCAAGGGCCCGCTAGTTAACCTAGATAGTCCAAGTGCCCGCTAGTTAACCTACATAATCCAAGTGCCCGCTAGGTAACCTAGAGAGTTCAAGTGACCACTAGGTTACCTACATAGTCCAAGTGCCCGCTAGTTATCCTAGATAGTCCAAGTGCTCACTAGTTAACCTAGATAGTCCAAGTGCCTGCTAGTTAACCTAGATAGACCAAGTGCCCGCTAGGGAACCTACCTAGTCCAGTTGCCCCATAGGGAACCTACATAGTCTAGTGCCAGCTAGTTAACATAGATAGTCTAAGTACCCGCTAGGAAACGTACATAGTCGAAGTGCCCGCTAGTTAACGTACATAGTCCAAGTGCCTGCTAGGTAACCTAGATAGTCCAAGTGCCCACTAGTTAACCTACATAGTGAAAGTTCCCCATAGATAACCTAGATCGTCCAAGTACCCGCTAGTTAACCTAAATAGTCAATGGGCCCGCTAGTTAACCTACATAGTGCAAGAGCCCGCTAGCTAACCTAGATAATCCAAGTGTCCTCTAGTTAACCTATATTGTCCAAGTGCCCGCTAGTTAACCTAGATCGTCCAAGGGACCGCTAGTTAACCTAAGTAGTCCAAGGGCCCGTTAGTTAACATACATAGTCCAAGTGCCCGGTAGTTAACTTACATAATTCAAGTGTCCGTAGGGAACATTCATAGTCCAAGTGCCCGCTAGGGAATCTACATAGTCCAAGTGCCCGCTAGGGAACCTACGTAGTCCAAGTGTCCGCTAGGGAATCTACATAGTCCAAGGGCCCGCTAGTTAACCTACATAGTCCAAATACCCGCTAGTTAACCTAGATCGTCCAAGTGTCCGCTAGTTAACCTACATAGTCCAAGTGCCCCCTAGGGAACCTACATAGTCCAAGTGCCCGCTCTGGAACATACATAGTCCAAGTGCCCACTAGGGAATCTACATAGTCCAAGGGCCCGTTAGTTAACGTAGATAGTCCATGTTCCGCTAGTTAATCTACATAGTCCAAAGGCCCGTTAGTTAACCTACATAGTCCAAATACCCGCTAGTTAACCTAGATCGTCCAAGGGCCCTCTAGTTAACCTACATCGTCCAAGGGCCCGCTAGTTAACCTAGATAGTCCAAGTGCACGCTAGTTAACCTACATAATCCAAGTGCCCGCTAGGTAACCTAGACAGTTCAAGTGACCACTAGGTTACCTACATAGTCCAAGTGCCCGCTAGTTATCCTAGATAGTCCAAGTGGTCACTAGTTAACCTAGATAGTCCAAGTGCCTGCTAGTTAACCTAGATAGACCAAGTGCCCGCTAGGGAACCTACCTAGTCCAGGTGCCCCATAGGGAACCTACATAGTCTAGTGCCCGCTAGTTAACATAGATAGTCTAAGTACCCGCTAGGAAACGTACATAGTCGAAGTGCCCGCTAGTTAACGTACATAGTCCAAATGCCCGCTACGTAAGGTAGATAGTCCAAGTGCCCGCTAGGGAACGTACATAGTCCAAGTGCCCGCTATATAACCTAGATAGTCCAAGTGCCCGCTAGTTAACCTACATAGTCCAAGTGCCTGTTAGTTAACTTTGATAGTCCAAGTGCCCACTAGTTAACCTACATAGTCAAAGTTCCCCCTAGGTAACCTAGATCGTCCAAGTGCCCGCTAGTTAACCTAAATAGTCAATGGGCCCGCTAGTTAACCTACATAGTGCAAGAGCCCGCTAGCTAACCTAGATAATTCATGTGCCCGCTAGTTAACCTATATCGTCCAAGTTCCCGCTAGTTAACCTAGATCGTCGAAGTGCCCGCTAGTTAACCTACATTGTCAATGGGCCCGCTAGTTAACCTACATAGTGCAAGAGCCCGCTAGTTAACCTAGGTAGTCCAAGTGTCCGCTAGTTAACCTACATAGTCCACGTGCCAGTTAGCTAACCTAGATAGTCCAAGGGCCTGCTAGTTGACCTACATAGTCCAAGTGCCCGCTAGGGAACCTTCATAGTTCAAGTGCCAGCTTGGTAACCTAGACTGTCCAAGTGCCCGCTAGGTTACCTACATAGTCCAAGTGCCAGTTCGTTAACCTAGATAGTCCAAGTGCCCGCTAGGAAACCTACATAGTCCAAGGGCCCGCTAGGTAACCTAGATAGTCCAAGTGCCCGCTAGGTAACTTACATTGTCCAAGTTCCCACTAGGTAACGTAGATACTCAAAGTGCCCGTTACCTAACCTAGAGTGTCCAAGTGCCCGCTAAGCAACTTACATAGTCCAAGTGCCCATTCGTTAATCTATATAGTCCAAGTGCCCGCTAGGTAACTTAGATAGTCCAAGGGCCCTCTAGTAAACCTACATAGTCCAAGGGTTCACTTGTTAACTTTGATAGTCCAAGTGCCTGCTAGTTAACCTAGATCGTCCAAGTTCCCCCTAGTTAACCTAGATTGTCCAAGCGCCCCCTAGTTAGCCTACATAGTCCATGTTCCAGCTAGTTAACCTAGATCGTCTAAGTGCCTGCTAGTTAACCTAGATAATCCAAGTGCCTGCTAGTTAGCCTCCATAGTCCAAGTGCCCGTTATGTAACCTAGATAGTCCAAGTGCACTTTAGGGAACCTAGATAGTCCAAGGGCCCGCTAGTAAACCTACAAAGTCCATGGGCCCGCTAGTTAACCTTCAGTGTGCAAGTGTCCGCTACTTAACCTACATATTCCAAGTGCCCGCCAGTTAACCTACACAATCTAAGTGCCCGTTGGCTAACCTAGATAGTCCAAGGGACCGCTAGTTCACCTACATAGTCCAAGTGCCCCTCTAGTTAACCTAGATAGTCCAAGTGCCTGCTAGGTAACCAACATAGTGCAAGTGTCCGCTAGTTAACCTACATATTCCAATCGCCCGCTAGTTAACATATATAGTCCAAGTGCCTGCTAGGTAAGGTACATAGTCCAAGTGCCCGCTAGGTAACCTACATACTGCAAATTCCCGCTAGTTAACCTAGATAGTTCAAGTACCCGCTAGGTAACCTAGATCGTCCAAGGGCCCCCTAGTTAGCCTACATAGTCCAAGTGCCCGCTAGTTATCCTACATTATCTAAGTGCCCGTTGGCTAACCTAGATAGTCCAAGGGCCCGCTAGTTGACCTACATAGTCCAACTGCCAGCTAGATAACCTGGATAGTACAAGTGCCCTCTAGGGAACCTAGATAGTCAAAGTGCCTGCTAGGTAACCTAGATAGTCCAAGAGCCCGCTAGGTAACCTACATAGTTCAAGTGCCCTTTAGTTAACCTATATAGTCAAAGTGCCTGCCATGTAACCTAGATAGTCCAAGTGCCTGCTAGGCAACCTACATAGTCCAAGTGCCCGTTAGTTAACCTAGATAGTCAAAGTGCCTGCTAGGTAACCTAGATAGTCCAAGTGCCCGCTAGCTAACCTACATAGTCCAAGTGCCCGCTAGGTTACCTAAATAGTCCAAAAGCCCGCTAGGGAATCTACATAGTCCAAATGCCCGCTAGTTAACCTAGATAGTCCAAGTGCCTGCTAGTATACTTACATAATCCATCGGCCCGCTAGTTAACCTACATAGTGCAAGGGCCCGCTAGTTAACCTACATCGTCTAAGGGCCCGCTAGTTAACCTAGATAGTCCAAGTGCCCGCTAGTTAACCTACATAGTCTAAGTGCCCGCTAGGTAACCTAGAGAGTTCAAGTGACCAATAGGTTACCTACATAGTCCAAGTGCCCGTTCGTTAACCTACATAGTCCAAGTACCCGCTAGGTAACCAATATAGTCCAAATGCCCGCTAGGGGCCCTAATAGTTCAAATGCCCGCTAGTTAACCTAATTAGTTCAAGTGCTCGCTAGTTAACCTAGATAGTCCAAGTGCCCGCTAGTTAAACTAGATAGATAAAGTGCCCGCTAGGGAACCTATCTGGTCCAAGAACCGACTAGGAAACGTACATAGTCCAAGTGCCCGCTAGGTAACCAATATAGTCCAAATGCCCGCTAGGGGCCCTAATAGTCCAAATGCCCGCTAGTTAACCTAGATAGTCCAAATGTTCGCTAGTTAACCTAGATAGTCCAAGTGCCCGCTAGTTAACCTAGATAGATAAAGTGCCCGCTAGGGAACCTATCTAGTCCAAGAACCGGCTAGGAAACGTACATAGTCCAAGTGCCCGCTAGGTAACATACATAGTCCAAGTGCCCGCTAGGTAACGTAGATATTCCAAGTGCCCGCTAGGGAAAGTACATAGTCCAAGAGCCCACTAGGAAACCTAGATAGTCCAAGGGCCCGCTAGGTAACCTACATTGTTCTAGTGCCCCCTAGTTAACCTACATTCTCCAAGTGCCCGATAGGGAACCTACATAGTCCAAGTGCCCGATAGGTAACCTACATAATCCAAATGCCCGCTAGTTAACTTACATAGTCCAAGTGCCCGATAGGGAACCTACATAATCCAATTGCCCGCTAGGGAACCTACATACTCCAAGTGCCCGCTAGGTAACCTACATAGTCCAAATGCCCGCTAGTTAACCTACATAGTCCAAGTGCCCGATAGGTAACCAACATAATCCAAATGCCCGCTAGTTAACTTACATAGTCCAAGTGCCCGCTAGGGAACCTACATAGTCCAAGTGCCCGCTAGGTAACCTACATAGTCCAAATGCCCACTAGTTAACCTACATAGTCCAAGTGCAATATAGGGAACCTACATAATCCAAGTGCCCGCTTGGGAACCTACATAGTCCATGTGCTCGTTAGATAACCTACATAGTCCATGGGTCCGCTGGTTAACCTACATATTCCAAGTGCCCGCTAGTTAACCCACATAATCTAAGTGCCCGTTAGCTAACCTAGATAGTCCAAGGGCCCGCTAGTTGACCTACTTAGTCCAAGTGCCCGCTAGGTAACCTAGACAGTCCAAGTGCCCGCTAGTTAACCTACATAGTCCAAGTGCCCGATAGGGAACCTAGATAGTCCAAGGGTCCTTTAGTTAACTTACATAGTCCAAGTGCCCGTTAGTTAACCTAGATAGTCAAAGTGCCTGCTAGGTAACCTAGATATCCCAAGTGCCCACTAGGTAACCTACATAGCACAAGTTCCCGCTAGGTAACCTAAATAGTCCAAATGCCCGCTAGGGAATCTACATAGTCCAAGTGCCCGCTAGTTAACCTAGATAGTCCAAGTGCCTGCTAGTAAACCTACATAATCCATGGGCCCGCTAGTTAACCTACATAGTGCAACGGCCCGCTAGTTAACCTAGATCGCGCAAGTGTCCGCTAGTTAACCTATATAGTCCTAGTGCCCTCTAGTGATCCTTCATAATCCAAGTGCCCGCTAGGTAACATAGATAGTCCAAGTGCCCGCTAGTAAACCTAGATAGTCCTAGTGCCCGTTAGTTAACCTAGATATTCCAAGTGCCCACTAGGGGACGTACATAGTCCAAGTGCCCGCTAGGTAACCTAGATAGTCCAAGTGCCCGCAGGGATCCTTCATAATCCAAGTGCCTGCTAGGCAACCTAGATAGTCCAAGTTCCCGCTAGGTAACCTAGATAGTCCAAGTACCCTTTAACTAACCTAGATAGTCCATGTTCCCCCTAAGCAACCTACATAGTCCAAGTGCCCGTTAGTTAACCTAGAATTCCAAGAGCCCGCTATTTAACCTAGACTGTCCAAGTGCCCGCTAGGTTACCTGCATAGTCCAAGTGCCCGTTCGTTAACATAGATAGTCCAAGTGCCCGCTAGGGAACCTATATAGTCCAAGTGCTGTCTAGGTAACCTAGAAAGTCCAAGGGCCCGCTAGTTAACCTACATAGACCAAGGGCTCGCTTGTTAACTTTGATAGTCCAAGTGCCCCTTAGTTAACCTAGATCGTTCAAGTGCCCGCTAGTTAACCTAGATCGTCCAAGTACTGGCTAGTTAACCTACATAGTCAAGGGCCCACTAGTTAACCTAGATTGTCCAAGTGTCCTCTATTTAACCTACATAGTCCAAGTGCCCGCTAGGTAACCTACATAGTGTAAGTGTGTGCTAGGTAAACTACATAGTCCAAGTGCCTGCTAGGTAACCTAGACAATCCAAGGGCCTGCTAGTTAACCTACATAGTCCAAGTGCCCGCTAGGTAACCTACATAGTGCAAGTGTCCGCTAGTTAACCTACATAGTCCAAGCGCCCGCTAGTTAACCTAGATTGTCCAAGTGCACGCTAGTTAACCTACATAGTCCAAGGGCCCGCTAGTTAACCTAGATAGTCCAAGTGCCCGCTAGTTAACCCACATAGTCCAAGTGCCCGCTAGGTAACCTAGACAGTTCAAGTGACCACTAGGTTACTTACATAGTCCAAGTGCCTGTTCGTTAACCTACATAGTCCAAGTGCCCGCTATTTAACCTAGATCGTCCAAGTGCACGCTAGTTAACCTAGATAGTCCACGTGCCCGCTAGTTAACCTAGATAGACCAATTGCCCGCTAGGGAACCTACCTCGTCTAAGTGCCCGCTAGGGAACCTATATAGTCCAAGTGCTATCTAGGTAACCTAGATAGTCCAAGGGCCCGCTAGATAACCTACATCGTCCAAGGCCCGCAAGTTAACCTAGATAGTCCAAGTGCCCGCTAGTTAACCTACATAATCCAAGTGCCCGCTAAGTAACCTAGACAGTTCAAGTGACCACTAGGTTACTTACATAGTCCAAGTGCCTGTTCGTTAACCTACATAGTCCAAGTGCCCGCTAGTTAACCTTGATCGTCCAAGTGCACGCTAGTTAACCTACATAGTCCAAGGGCCCGCTAGTTAACCTACATAGTCCAAGGGCCCGCTAGTTAACCTACATCGTCCAAGGGTCTGCAAGTTAACCTAGATAGTCCTAGTGCCCGTTAGTTAACCTACATAGTCCAAGTGCCCGCTAGGTAACCTAGACAGTTCAAGTGACCACTAGGTTACTTACATAGTCCAAGTGCCTGTTCGTTAACCTACATAGTCCAAGTGCCCGCTAGGTAACCTATATAGTCCAAATGCCCGCTAGGGACCCTAATAGTCCAAGTGCCCGCTAGTTATGCTAGATAGTCCAAGTGCTCGCTAGTTAACCTTGATAGTCCACGTGCCCACTAGATAACCTAGATAGACCAAGTGCCTGCTAGGGAACCTACCTAGTCCAAGTGCCCGCTAGGGAACCTATATAGTCCAAGTGCTATCTAGGTAACCTAGATAGTCCAAGGGCCCGCTAGATAACCTACATCATCCAAGGGCCTGCAAGTTAACCTAGATAGTCCAAGTGCCTGCTAGTTAACCTACATAGTCCAAGTGCCCGCTAGGTAACCTAGACAGTTCAAGTGACCACTAGGTTACTTACATAGTCCAAGTGCCTGTTCGTTAACCTACATAGTCTAAGTGCCCGCTAGTTAACCTAGATCGTCCAAGTGCAGGCTAGTTAGCCTACATAGTCCAAGGGCCCGCTAGTTAACCTACATAGTTCAAAGGCCCGCTAGTTAACCTACATCGTCCAAGGGCCTGCAAGTTAACCTAGATAGTCCGAGTGCCCGCTAGGTAACCTAGACAGTTCAAGCGACCACTAGGTTACTTACATAGTCCAAGTGCCTGTTCGTTAACCTACATAGTCCAAGTGCCCGCTAGGTAACCTATATAGTCCAAATGCCCGCTAGGGACCCTAATAGTCCAAGTGCCCGCTAGTTATCCTAGATAATCCAAGTGCTCGCTAGTTATCCTAGATACTCCAAGTGTCCGCTAGTTAACCTAGATAGACCAAGTGCCCGCTAGGGAACCTACCTAGTCCAAGTGCCCGATAGGGAACTTACATAGTCCAAGGCCTGCTAGGGAACCTACATAGTCCAAGTGCCTGTTAGTTAACCTAGATAGTACAAGTGCCCGCTAGGGAACCTAGATCGTCCAAGTGCACGCTAGTTAACCTACATAGTCCAAGGGCCCGCTAGTTAACCTACATAGTCCAAGGGCCCGCTAGTTAACCTACATCATCCAAGGGTCTGCAACTTAACCTAGATAGTCCAAGTGCCCGTTAGTTAACCTACATAGTCCAAGTGCCCGCTAGTAACCTAGACAGTTCAAGTGACCACTAGGTTACTTACATAGTCCAAGTGCCTGTTCGTTAACCTACATAGACCAAGTGCCCGCTAGGTAACCTATATAGTCCAAATGCCCGCTAGGGACCCTAATAGTCCAAGTGCCCGCTAGTTATCCTAGATAGTCCAAGTGCTCGCTAGTTAACCTTGATAGTCCACGTGCCCGCTAGTTAACCTAGATAGACCAAGTGCCCGCTAGGGAACCTACCTAATCCAAGTGCCCTCTAGGGAACCTATATTGTCCAAGTGCTATCTAGGTAACCTAGATAGTCCAAGGGCCCGCTAGATAACCTACATCATCCAAGGGCCTGCAAGTTAACCTAGATAGTCCAAGTGCACGCTAGTTAGCCTACATAGTCCAAGGGCCCGCTAGTTAACCTACATAGTCCAAGGGCCCGCTAGTTAACCTACATCGTCCAAGGATCTGCAAGTTAACCTAGATAGTCCTAGTGCCCGTTAGTTAACCTACATAGTCCAAGTGCCCGCTAGGTAACCTAGACAGTTCAAGTGACCACTAGGTTACTTACATAGTCCAAGTGCCTGTTCGTTAACCTACATAGTCCAAGTGCCCGCTAGGTAACCTATATAGTCCAAATGCCCGCTAGGGACCCTAATAGTCCAAGTGCCCGCTAGTTATGCTAGATAGTCCAAGTGCTCGCTAGTTAACCTTGATAGTCCACGTGCCCGCTAGTTAAACTAGATAGATAAAGTGCCCGCTAGGGAACCTATCTGGTCCAAGAACCGACTAGGAAACGTACATAGTCCAAGTGCCCGCTAGGTAACCAATATAGTCCAAATGCCCGCTAGGGGCCCTAATAGTCCAAATGCCCGCTAGTTAACCTAGATAGATAAAGTGCCCGCTAGGGAACCTATCTAGTCCAAGAACCGGCTAGGAAACGTACATAGTCCAAGTGCCCGCTAGGTAACATACATAGTCCAAGTGCCCGCTAGGTAACGTAGATATTCCAAGTGCCCGCTAGGGAAAGTACATAGTCCAAGAGCCCACTAGGAAACCTAGATAGTCCAAGGGCCCGCTAGGTAACCTACATTGTTCTAGTGCCCCCTAGTTAACCTACATTCTCCAAGTGCCCGATAGGGAACCTACATAGTCCAAGTGCCCGATAGGTAACCTACATAATCCAAATGCCCGCTAGTTAACTTACATAGTCCAAGTGCCCGATAGGGAACCTACATAATCCAATTGCCCGCTAGGGAACCTACATACTCCAAGTGCCCGCTAGGTAACCTACATAGTCCAAATGCCCGCTAGTTAACCTACATAGTCCAAGTGCCCGATAGGGAACCTATATAATCCAAGTGCCCGCTAGGGAACCTACATAGTCCAAGTGCCCGCTAGGTAACCTACATAGTCCAAATGCCCACTAGTTAACCTACATAGTCCAAGTGCAATATAGGGAACCTACATAATCCAAGTGCCCGCTTGGGAACCTACATAGTCCAAGTGCTCGTTAGATAACCTACATAGTCCATGGGTCCGCTGGTTAACCTACATATTCCAAGTGCCCGCTAGTTAACCCACATAATCTAAGTGCCCGTTAGCTAACCTAGATAGTCCAAGGGCCCGCTAGTTGACCTACTTAGTCCAAGTGCCCGCTAGGTAACCTAGACAGTCCAAGTGCCCGCTAGTTAACCTACATAGTCCAAGTGCCCGATAGGGAACCTAGATAGTCCAAGGGACCTTTAGTTAACTTACATAGTCCAAGTGCCCGTTAGTTAACCTAGATAGTCAAAGTGCCTGCTAGGTAACCTAGATATCCCAAGTGCCCACTAGGTAACCTACATAGCACAAGTTCCCGCTAGGTAACCTAAATAGTCCAAATGCCCGCTAGGGAATCTACATAGTCCAAGTGCCCGCTAGTTAACCTAGATAGTCCAAGTGCCTGCTAGTAAACCTACATAATCCATGGGCCCGCTAGTTAACCTACATAGTGCAACGGCCCGCTAGTTAACCTAGATCGCGCAAGTGTCCGCTAGTTAACCTACATAGTCCTAGTGCCCTCTAGGGATCCTTCATAATCCAAGTGCCCGCTAGGTAACCTAGATAGTCCAAGTGCCCGCTAGTAAACCTAGATAGTCCTAGTGCCCGTTAGTTAACCTAGATATTCCAAGTGCCCACTAGGGGACGTACATAGTCCAAGTGCCCGCTAGGTAACCTAGATAGTCCAAGTGCCCGCAGGGATCCTTCATAATCCAAGTGCCTGCTAGGCAACCTAGATAGTCCAAGTTCCCGCTAGGTAACCTAGATAGTCCAAGTGCCCGTTAACTAACCTAGATAGTCCATGTTCCCCCTAAGCAACCTACATAGTCCAAGTGCCCGTTAGTTAACCTAGAATTCCAAGAGCCCGCTATTTAACCTAGACTGTCCAAGTGCCCGCTAGGTTACCTGCATAGTCCAAGTGCCCGTTCGTTAACATAGATAGTCCAAGTGCCCGCTAGGGAACCTATATAGTCCAAGTGCTGTCTAGGTAACCTAGAAAGTCCAAGGGCCCGCTAGTTAACCTACATAGACCAAGGGCTCGCTTGTTAACTTTGATAGTCCAAGTGCCCCTTAGTTAACCTAGATCGTTCAAGTGCCCGCTAGTTAACTTAGATCGTCCAAGTACTGGCTAGTTAACCTATATAGTCAAGGGCCCACTAGTTAACCTAGATTGTCCAAGTGTCCTCTATTTAACCTACATAGTCCAAGTGCCCGCTAGGTAACCTACATAGTGTAAGTGTGTGCTAGGTAAACTACATAGTCCAAGTGCCTGCTAGGTAACCTAGACAATCCAAGGGCCTGCTAGTTAACCTACATAGTCCAAGTGCCCGCTAGGTAACCTACATAGTGCAAGTGTCCGCTAGTTAACCTACATAGTCCAAGCGCCCGCTAGTTAACCTAGATTGTCCAAGTGCACGCTAGTTAACCTACATAGTCCAAGGGCCCGCTAGTTAACCTAGATAGTCCAAGTGCCCGCTAGTTAACCCACATAGTCCAAGTGCCCGCTAGGTAACCTAGACAGTTCAAGTGACCACTAGGTTACTTATATAGTCCAAGTGCCTGTTCGTTAACCTACATAGTCCAAGTGCCCGCTATTTAACATAGATCGTCCAAGTGCACGCTAGTTAACCTAGATAGTCCACGTGCCCGCTAGTTAACCTAGATAGACCAATTGCCCGCTAGGGAACCTACCTCGTCTAAGTGCCCGCTAGGGAACCTATATAGTCCAAGTGCTATCTAGGTAACCTAGATAGTCCAAGGGCCCGCTAGATAACCTACATCGTCCAAGGGCCCGCAAGTTAACCTAGATAGTCCAAGTGCCCGCTAGTTAACCTACATAATCCAAGTGCCCGCTAAGTAACCTAGACAGTTCAAGTGACCACTAGGTTACTTACATAGTCCAAGTGCCTGTTCGTTAACCTACATAGTCCAAGTGCCCGCTAGTTAACCTAGATCGTCCAAGTGCACGCTAGTTAACCTACATAGTCCAAGGGCCCGCTAGTTAACCTACATAGTCCAAGGGCCCGCTAGTTAACCTACATCGTCCAAGGGTCTGCAAGTTAACCTAGATAGTCCTAGTGCCCGTTAGTTAACCTACATAGTCCAAGTGCCCGCTAGGTAACCTAGACAGTTCAAGTGACCACTAGGTTACTTACATAGTCCAAGTGCCTGTTCGTTAACCTACATAGTCCAAGTGCCCGCTAGGTAACCTATATAGTCCAAATGCCCGCTAGGGACCCTAATAGTCCAAGTGCCCGCTAGTTATGCTAGATAGTCCAAGTGCTCGCTAGTTAACCTTGATAGTCCACGTGCCCGCTAGATAACCTAGATAGACCAAGTGCCTGCTAGGGAACCTACCTAGTCCAAGTGCCCGCTAGGGAACCTATATAGTCCAAGTGCTATCTAGGTAACCTAGATAGTCCAAGGGCCCGCTAGATAACCTACATCATCCAAGGGCCTGCAAGTTAACCTAGATAGTCCAAGTGCCTGCTAGTTAACCTACATAGTCCAAGTGCCCGCTAGGTAACCTAGACAGTTCAAGTGACCACTAGGTTACTTACATAGTCCAAGTGCCTGTTCGTTAACCTACATAGTCCAAGTGCCCGCTAGTTAACCTAGATCGTCCAAGTGCACGCTAGTTAGCCTACATAGTCCAAGGGCCCGCTAGTTAACCTACATAGTTCAAAGGCCCGCTAGTTAACCTACATCGTCCAAGGGCCTGCAAGTTAACCTAGATAGTCCGAGTGACCGCTAGGTAACCTAGACAGTTCAAGCGACCACTAGGTTACTTACATAGTCCAAGTGCCTGTTCGTTAACCTACATAGTCCAAGTGCCCGGTAGGTAACCTATATAGTCCAAATGCCCACTAGGGACCCTAATAGTCCAAGTGCCCGCTAGTTATCCTAGATAATCCAAGTGCTCGCTAGTTAACCTAGATACTCCAAGTGTCCGCTAGTTGACCTAGATAGACCAAGTGCCCGCTAGGGAACCTACCTAGTCCAAGTGCCCGATAGGGAACTTACATAGTCCAAGGCCTGCTAGGGAACCTACATAGTCCAAGTGCCTGTTAGTTAACCTAGATAGTACAAGTGCCCGCTAGGGAACCTAGATCGTCCAAGTGCACGCTAGTTAACCTACATAGTCCAAGGGCCCGCTAGTTAACCTACATAGTCCAAGGGCCCGCTAGTTAACCTACATCATCCAAGGGTCTGCAAGTTAACCTAGATAGTCCAAGTGCCCGTTAGTTAACCTACATAGTCCAAGTGCCCGCTAGGTAACCTAGACAGTTCAAGTGACCACTAGGTTACTTACATAGTCCAAGTGCCTGTTCGTTAACCTACATAGACCAAGTGCCCGCTAGGTAACCTATATAGTCCAAATGCCCGCTAGGGACCCTAATAGTCCAAGTGCCCGCTAGTTATCCTAGATAGTCCAAGTGCTAGCTAGTTAACCTTGATAGTCCACGTGCCCGCTAGTTAACCTAGATAGACCAAGTGCCCGCTAGGGAACCTACCTAATCCAAGTGCCCTCTAGGGAACCTATATAGTCCAAGTGCTATCTAGGTAACCTAGATAGTCCAAGGGCCCGCTAGATAACCTACATCATCCAAGGGCCTGCAAGTTAACCTAGATAGTCCAAGTGCACGCTAGTTAGCCTACATAGTCCAAGGGCCCGCTAGTTAACCTACATAGTCCAAGGGCCCGCTAGTTAACCTACATCGTCCAAGGATCTGCAAGTTAACCTAGATAATCCTAGTGCCCGTTAGTTAACCTACATAGTCAAAGTGCCCGCTAGGTAACCTAGACAGTTCAAGTGACCACTAGGTTACTTACATAGTCCAAGTGCCTGTTCGTTAACCTACATAGTCCAAGTGCCCGCTAGGTAACCTATATAGTCCAAATGCCCGCTAGGGACCCTAATAGTCCAAGTGCCCGCTAGTTATGCTAGATAGTCCAAGTGCTCGCTAGTTAACCTTGATAGTCCACGTGCCCGCTAGATAACCTAGATAGACCAAGTGCCTGCTAGGGAACCTACCTAGTCCAAGTGCCCGCTAGGGAACCTATATAGTCCAAGTGCTATCTAGGTAACCTAGATAGTCCAAGGGCCCGCTAGATAACCTACATCATCCAAGGGCCTGCAAGTTAACCTAGATAGTCCAAGTGCCTGCTAGTTAACCTACATAGTCCAAGTGCCCGCTAGGTAACCTAGACAGTTCAAGTGACCACTAGGTTACTTACATAGTCCAAGTGCCTGTTCGTTAACCTACATAGTCCAAGTGCCCGCTAGTTAACCTAGATCGTCCAAGTGCACGCTAGTTAGCCTACATAGTCTAAGGGCCCGCTAGTTAACCTACATAGTTCAAGGGCCCGCTAGTTAACCTACATCGTCCAAGGGCCTGCAAGTTAACCTAGATAGTCCGTGTGCCCGCTAGGTAACCTAGACAGTTCAAGCGACCACTAGGTTACTTACATAGTCCAAGTGCCTGTTAGTTAACCTACATAGTCCAAGTGCCCGCTAGGTAACCTATATAGTCCAAATGCCCGCTAGGGACCCTAATAGTCCAAGTGCCCACTAGTTATCCTAGATAATCCAAGTGCTCGCTAGTTAACCTAGATACTCCAAGTGTCCGCTAGTTAACCTAGATAGACCAAGTGCCCGCTAGGGAACCTACCTAGTCCAAGTGCCCGATAGGGAACTTACATAGTCCAAGGCCTGCTAGGGAACCTACATAGTCCGAGTGCCTGTTAGTTAACCTAGATAGTACAAGTGCCCGCTAGGGAACCTAGATCGTCCAAGTGCACGCTAGTTAACCTACATAGTCCAAGGGCCCGCTAGTTAACCTACATCATCCAAGGGTCTGCAAGTTAACCTAGATAGTCCAAGTGCCCGTTAGTTAACCTACATAGTCCAAGTGCCCGCTAGGTAACCTAGACAGTTCAAGTGACCACTAGGTTACTTACATAGTCCAAGTGCCTGTTCGTTAACCTACATAGACCAAGTGCCCGCTAGGTAACCTATATAGTCCAAATGCCCGCTAGGGACCCTAATAGTCCAAGTGCCCGCTAGTTATCCTAGATAGTCCAAGTGCTCGCTAGTTAACCTTGATAGTCCACGTGCCCGCTAGTTAACCTAGATAGACCAAGTGCCCGCTAGGGAACCTACCTAATCCAAGTGCCCTCTAGGGAACCTATATAGTCCAAGTGCTATCTAGGTAACCTAGATAGTCCAAGGGCCCGCTGGATAACCTACATCGTCCAAGGGCCCGCAAGTTAACCTAGATTGTCCAAGTGCCCGCTAGTTAACCTACATAGTCCAAGTGCCCGCTAGGTAACCTAGACAGTTCAAGTGACCACTAGGTTACTTACATAGTCCAAGTGCCTGTTCGTTAACCTACATAGTCCAAGTGCCCGCTAGTTAACCTAGATCGTCCAAGTGCACGCTAGTTAACCTACATAGTCCAAGGGCCCGCTAGTTAACCTACATAGTTCAAGGGCCCGCTAGTTAACCTACATCGTCCAAGGGCCTGCAAGTTAACCTAGATAGTCCGAGTGCCCGCTAGGTAACCTAGACAGTTCAAGCGACCACTAGGTTACTTACATAGTCCAAGTGCCTGTTCGTTAACCTACATAGTCCAAGTGCCCGCTAGGTAACCTATATAGTCCAAATGCCCGCTAGGGACCCTAATAGTCCAAGTGCCCGCTAGTTATCCTAGATAATCCAAGTGCTCGCTAGTTAACCTAGATAGTCCAAGTGTCCGCTAGTTAGCCTAGATAGACCAAGTGCCGGCTAGGGAACCTACCTAGTCCAAGTGCCCGATAGGGAACTTACATAGTCCAAGGCCTGCTAGGGAACCTACATAGTCCAAGTGCCTGTTAGTTAACCTAGATAGTACAAGTGCCCGCTAGTTAACCTAGATAGTCCAAGTGCCTGCTAGTATACCTACATAATCCATGGGCCCGCTAGTTAACCTACATAGTGCAAGGGCCCGCTAGTTAACCTACATCGTCTAAGGGCCCGCTAGTTAACCTAGATAGTCCAAGTGCCCGCTAGTTAACCTACATAGTCTAAGTGCCCGCTAGGTAACCTAGAGAGTTCAAGTGACCAATAGGTTACCTACATAGTCCAAGTGCCCGTTCGTTAACCTACATAGTCCAAGTACCCGCTAGGTACCCAATATAGTCCAAATGCCCGCTAGGGGCCCTAATAGTCCAAATGCCCGCTAGTTAACCTAGATAGTCCAAGTGCTCGCTAGTTAACCTAGATAATCCAAGTGCCCGCTAGTTAACCTAGATAGATAAAGTGCCCGCTAGGGAACCTATCTAGTCCAAGAACCGGCTAGGAAACGTACATAGTCCAAGTGCCCGCTAGGTAACATACATAGTCCAAGTGCCCGCTAGGTAACGTAGATATTCCAAGTGCCCGCTAGGGAAAGTACATAGTCCAAGTGCCCGCTAGGAAACCTAGATAGTCCAAGGGCCCGCTAGGTAACCTACATTGTTCTAGTGCCCCCTAGTTAACCTACATTCTCCAAGTGCCCGATAGGGAACCTACATAGTCCAAGTGCCCGCTAGGTAACCTACATAGTCCAAATGCCCGCTAGTTAACCTACATAGTACAAGTGCCCGATAAGGAACCTACATAATCCAATTGCCCGCTAGGGAACCTACATACTCCAAGTGCCCGCTAGGTAACCTACATAGTCCAATTGCCCGCTAGTTAACCTACATAGTCCAAGTGCCCGATCGGGAGCCTATATAATCCAAGTGCCCGCTAGGGAACCTACATAGTCCAAGTGCCCGCTAGGTAACCTACATAGTCCAAATGCCCACTAGTTAACCTACATAGTCCAAGTGCAATATAGGGAACCTACATAATCCAAGTGCCCGCTAGGGAACCTACATAGTCCAAGTGCTCGTTAGGTAACCTACATAGTCCATTGGCCCGCTGGTTAACCTACATATTCGAAGTGCCCGCTAGTAAACTCACATAATCTAAGTGCCCGTTAGCTAACCTAGATAGTCCAAGGGCCCGCTAGTTGACCTACATAGTCCAAGTGCCCGCTAGGTAACCTAGACAGTCCAAGTGCCCGCTAGTTAACCTACATAGTCCAAGTGCCCGATAGGGAACCTAGATAGTCCAAGTGTCCTCTAGTTAACTTACATAGTCCAAGTGTCCGTTAGTTTACCTAGATAGTCAAAGTGCCTGCTAGGTAACCTAGATATTCCAAGTGCCCACTAGGTAACCTACATAGTACAAGTTCCCGCTAGGTAACCTAAATAGTCCAAATGCCCCCTAGGGAATCTACATAGTCCAAGTGCCCGCTAGTTAACCTAGATAGTCCAAGTGCCTGCTAGTAAACCTACATAATCCATGGGCCCGCTAGTTAACCTACATAGTGCAACGGCCCGCTAGTTAACCTAGATCGCGCAAGTGTCCGCTAGTTAACCTACATAGTCCTAGTGCCCGCTAGGGATCCTTCATAATCCAAGTGCCCGCTAGGTAACCTAGATAGTCCAAGTGCCCGCTAGTAAACCTAGATAGTCCTAGTGCCCGTTAGTTAACCTAGATATTCCAAGTGCCCACTAGGGGACGTACATAGTCCAAGTGCCCGCTAGGTAACCTAGATAGTCCAAGTGCTCGCAGGGATCCTTCATAATCCAAGTGCCTGCTAGGCAACCTAGATAGTCCAAGTTCCCGCTAGGTAACCTAGATAGTCCAAGTGCCCGTTAACTAACCTAGATAGTCCATGTTCCCCCTAGGCAACCTACATAGTCCAAGTGCCCGTTAGTTAACCTAGAATTCCAAGAGCCCGCTATTTAACCTAGACTGTCCAAGTGCCAGCTAGGTTACCTGCATAGTCCAAGTGCCCGTTCGTTAACATAGATAGTCCAAGTGCCCGCTAGGGAACCTATATAGTCCAAGTGCTGTCTAGGTAACCTAGAAAGTCCAAGGGCCCGCTAGTTAACCTACATAGACCAAGGGCTCGCTTGTTAACTTTGATAGTCCAAGTGCCCCTTAGTTAACCTAGATCGTTCAAGTGCCCGCTAGTTAACCTAGATCGTCCAAGTACTGGCTAGTTAACCTATATAGTCAAGGGCCCACTAGTTAACCTAGATTGTCCAAGTGTCCTCTATTTAACCTACATAGTCCAAGTGCCCGCTAGGTAACCTACATAGTGTAAGTGTGTGCTAGGTAAACTACATAGTCCAAGTGCCTGCTAGGCAACCTAGACAATCCAAGGGCCTGCTAGTTAACCTACATAGTCCAAGTGCCCGCTAGGTAACCTACATAGTGCAAGTGTCCGCTAGTTAACCTACATAGTCCAAGCGCCCGCTAGTTAACCTAGATTGTCCAAGTGCACGCTAGTTAACCTACATAGTCCAAGGGCCCGCTAGTTAACCTAGATAGTCCAAGTGCCCGCTAGTTAACCCACATAGTCCAAGTGCCCGCTAGGTAACCTAGACAGTTCAAGTGACCACTAGGTTACTTACATAGTCCAAGTGCCTGTTCGTTAACCTACATAGTCCAAGTGCCCGCTATTTAACCTAGATCGTCCAAGTGCACGCTAGTTAACCTAGATAGTCCACGTGCCCGCTAGTTAACCTAGATAGACCAATTGCCCGCTAGGGAACCTACCTCGTCTAAGTGCCCGCTAGGCAACCTATATAGTCCAAGTGCTATCTAGGTAACCTAGATAGTCCAAGGGCCCGCTAGATAACCTACATCGTCCAAGGGCCCGCAAGTTAACCTAGATAGTCCAAGTGCCCGCTAGTTAACCTACATAATCCAAGTGCCCGCTAAGTAACCTAGACAGTTCAAGTGACCACTAGGTTACTTACATAGTCCAAGTGCCTGTTCGTTAACCTACATAGTCCAAGTGCCCGCTAGTTAACCTAGATCGTCCAAGTGCACGCTAGTTAACCTACATAGTCCAAGGGCCCGCTAGTTAACCTACATAGTCCAAGGGCCCGCTAGTTAACCTACATCGTCCAAGGGTCTGCAAGTTAACCTAGATAGTCCTAGTGCCCGTTAGTTAACCTACATAGTCCAAGTGCCCGCTAGGTAACCTAGACAGTTCAAGTGACCACTAGGTTACTTACATAGTCCAAGTGCCTGTTCGTTAACCTACATAGTCCAAGTGCCCGCTAGGTAACCTATATAGTCCAAATGCCCGCTAGGGACCCTAATAGTCCAAGTGCCCGCTAGTTATGCTAGATAGTCCAAGTGCTCGCTAGTTAACCTTGATAGTCCACGTGCCCGCTAGATAACCTAGATAGACCAAGTGCCTGCTAGGGAACCTACCTAGTCCAAGTGCCCGCTAGGGAACCTATATAGTCCAAGTGCTATCTAGGTAACCTAGATAGTCCAAGGGCCCGCTAGATAACCTACATCATCCAAGGGCCTGCAAGTTAACCTAGATAGTCCAAGTGCCTGCTAGTTAACCTACATAGTCCAAGTGCCCGCTAGGTAACCTAGACAGTTCAAGTGACCACTAGGTTACTTACATAGTCCAAGTGCCTGTTCGTTAACCTACATAGTCCAAGTGCCCGCTAGTTAACCTAGATCGTCCAAGTGCACGCTAGTTAGCCTACATAGTCCAAGGGCCCGCTAGTTAACCTACATAGTTCAAAGGCCCGCTAGTTAACCTACATCGTCCAAGGGCCTGCAAGTTAACCTAGATAGTCCGAGTGACCGCTAGGTAACCTAGACAGTTCAAGCGACCACTAGGTTACTTACATAGTCCAAGTGCCTGTTCGTTAACCTACATAGTCCAAGTGCCCGGTAGGTAACCTATATAGTCCAAATGCCCACTAGGGACCCTAATAGTCCAAGTGCCCGCTAGTTATCCTAGATAATCCAAGTGCTCGCTAGTTAACCTAGATACTCCAAGTGTCCGCTAGTTGACCTAGATAGACCAAGTGCCCGCTAGGGAACCTACCTAGTCCAAGTGCCCGATAGGGAACTTACATAGTCCAAGGCCTGCTAGGGAACCTACATAGTCCAAGTGCCTGTTAGTTAACCTAGATAGTACAAGTGCCCGCTAGGGAACCTAGATCGTCCAAGTGCACGCTAGTTAACCTACATAGTCCAAGGGCCCGCTAGTTAACCTACATAGTCCAAGGGCCCGCTAGTTAACCTACATCATCCAAGGGTCTGCAAGTTAACCTAGATAGTCCAAGTGCCCGTTAGTTAACCTACATAGTCCAAGTGCCCGCTAGTAACCTAGACAGTTCAAGTGACCACTAGGTTACTTACATAGTCCAAGTGCCTGTTCGTTAACCTACATAGACCAAGTGCCCGCTAGGTAACCTATATAGTCCAAATGCCCGCTAGGGACCCTAATAGTCCAAGTGCCCGCTAGTTATCCTAGATAGTCCAAGTGCTAGCTAGTTAACCTTGATAGTCCACGTGCCCGCTAGTTAACCTAGATAGACCAAGTGCCCGCTAGGGAACCTACCTAATCCAAGTGCCCTCTAGGGAACCTATATAGTCCAAGTGCTATCTAGGTAACCTAGATAGTCCAAGGGCCCGCTAGATAACCTACATCATCCAAGGGCCTGCAAGTTAACCTAGATAGTCCAAGTGCACGCTAGTTAGCCTACATAGTCCAAGGGCCCGCTAGTTAACCTACATAGTCCAAGGGCCCGCTAGTTAACCTACATCGTCCAAGGATCTGCAAGTTAACCTAGATAGTCCTAGTGCCCGTTAGTTAACCTACATAGTCCAAGTGCCCGCTAGGTAACCTAGACAGTTCAAGTGACCACTAGGTTACTTACATAGTCCAAGTGCCTGTTCGTTAACCTACATAGTCCAAGTGCCCGCTAGGTAACCTATATATTCCAAATGCCCGCTAGGGACCCTAATAGTCCAAGTGCCCGCTAGTTATGCTAGATAGTCCAAGTGCTCGCTAGTTAACCTTGATAGTCCACGTGCCCGCTAGATAACCTAGATAGACCAAGTGCCTGCTAGGGAACCTACCTAGTCCAAGTGCCCGCTAGGGAACCTATATAGTCCAAGTGCTATCTAGGTAACCTAGATAGTCCAAGGGCCCGCTAGATAACCTACATCATCCAAGGGCCTGCAAGTTAACCTAGATAGTCCAAGTGCCTGCTAGTTAACCTACATAGTCCAAGTGCCCGCTAGGTAACCTAGACAGTTCAAGTGACCACTAGGTTACTTACATAGTCCAAGTGCCTGTTAGTTAACCTAGATAGTACAAGTGCCCGCTAGGGAACCTAGATCGTCCAAGTGCACGCTAGTTAACCTACATAGTCCAAGGGCCCGCTAGTTAACCTACATAGTCCAAGGGCCCGCTAGTTAACCTACATCATCCAAGGGTCTGCAAGTTAACCTAGATAGTCCAAGTGCCCGTTAGTTAACCTACATAGTCCAAGTGCCCGCTAGGTAACCTAGACAGTTCAAGTGACCACTAGGTTACTTACATAGTCCAAGTGCCTGTTCGTTAACCTACATAGCCCAAGTGCCCGCTAGGTAACCTATATAGTCCAAATGCCCGCTAGGGACCCTAATAGTCCAAGTGCCCGCTAGTTATCCTAGATAGTCCAAGTGCTCGCTAGTTAACCTTGATAGTCCACGTGCCCGCTAGTTAACCTAGATAGACCAAGTGCCCGCTAGGGAACCTACCTAATCCAAGTGCCCTCTAGGGAACCTATATAGTCCAAGTGCTATCTAGGTAACCTAGATAGTCCAAGGGCCCGCTGGATAACCTACATCGTCCAAGGGCCCGCAAGTTAACCTAGATTGTCCAAGTGCCCGCTAGTTAACCTACATAGTCCAAGTGCCCGCTAGGTAACCTAGACAGTTCAAGTGACCACTAGGTTACTTACATAGTCCAAGTGCCTGTTCGTTAACCTACATAGTCCAAGTGCCCGCTAGTTAACCTAGATCGTCCAAGTGCACGCTAGTTAACCTACATAGTCCAAGGGCCCGCTAGTTAACCTACATAGTTCAAGGGCCCGCTAGTTAACCTACATCGTCCAAGGGCCTGCAAGTTAACCTAGATAGTCCGAGTGCCCGCTAGGTAACCTAGACAGTTCAAGCGACCACTAGGTTACTTACATAGTCCAAGTGCCTGTTCGTTAACCTACATAGTCCAAGTGCCCGCTAGGTAACCTATATAGTCCAAATGCCCGCTAGGGACCCTAATAGTCCAAGTGCCCGCTAGTTATCCTAGATAATCCAAGTGCTCGCTAGTTAACCTAGATAGTCCAAGTGTCCGCTAGTTAGCCTAGATAGACCAAGTGCCGGCTAGGGAACCTACCTAGTCCAAGTGCCCGATAGGGAACTTACATAGTCCAAGGCCTGCTAGGGAACCTACATAGTCCAAGTGCCTGTTAGTTAACCTAGATAGTACAAGTGCCCGCTAGCTAACCTAGATAGTCCAAGTGCCTGCTAGTATACCTACATAATCCATGGGCCCGCTAGTTAACCTACATAGTGCAAGGGCCCGCTAGTTAACCTACATCGTCTAAGGGCCCGCTAGTTAACCTAGATAGTCCAAGTGCCCGCTAGTTAACCTACATAGTCTAAGTGCCCGCTAGGTAACCTAGAGAGTTCAAGTGACCAATAGGTTACCTACATAGTCCAAGTGCCCGTTCGTTAACCTACATAGTCCAAGTACCCGCTAGGTACCCAATATAGTCCAAATGCCCGCTAGGGGCCCTAATAGTCCAAATGCCCGCTAGTTAACCTAGATAGTCCAAGTGCTCGCTAGTTAACCTAGATAATCCAAGTGCCCGCTAGTTAACCTAGATAGATAAAGTGCCCGCTAGGGAACCTATCTAGTCCAAGAACCGGCTAGGAAACGTACATAGTCCAAGTGCCCGCTAGGTAACATACATAGTCCAAGTGCCCGCTAGGTAACGTAGATATTCCAAGTGCCCGCTAGGGAAAGTACATAGTCCAAGTGCCCGCTAGGAAACCTAGATAGTCCAAGGGCCCGCTAGGTAACCTACATTGTTCTAGTGCCCCCTAGTTAACCTACATTCTCCAAGTGCCCGATAGGGAACCTACATAGTCCAAGTGCCCGCTAGGTAACCTACATAGTCCAAATGCCCGCTAGTTAACCTACATAGTACAAGTGCCCGATAAGGAACCTACATAATCCAATTGCCCGCTAGGGAACCTACATACTCCAAGTGCCCGCTAGGTAACCTACATAGTCCAATTGCCCGCTAGTTAACCTACATAGTCCAAGTGCCCGATCGGGAGCCTATATAATCCAAGTGCCCGCTAGGGAACCTACATAGTCCAAGTGCCCGCTAGGTAACCTACATAGTCCAAATGCCCACTAGTTAACCTACATAGTCCAAGTGCAATATAGGGAACCTACATAATCCAAGTGCCCGCTAGGGAACCTACGTAGTCCAAGTGCTCGTTAGGTAACCTACATAGTCCATTGGCCCGCTGGTTAACCTACATATTCGAAGTGCCCGCTAGTAAACTCACATAATCTAAGTGCCCGTTAGCTAACCTAGATAGTCCAAGGGCCCGCTAGTTGACCTACATAGTCCAAGTGCCCGATAGGGAACCTAGATAGTCCAAGTGTCCTCTAGTTAACTTACATAGTCCAAGTGTCCGTTAGTTAACCTAGATAGTCAAAGTGCCTGCTAGGTAACCTAGATATTCCAAGTGCCCACTAGGTAACCTACATAGTACAAGTTCCCGCTAGGTAACCTAAATAGTCCAAATGCCCCCTAGGGAATCTACATAGTCCAAGTGCCCGCTAGTTAACCTAGATAGTCCAAGTGCCTGCTAGTAAACCTACATAATCCATGGGCCCGCTAGTTAACCTACATAGTGCAACGGCCCGCTAGTTAACCTAGATCGCGCAAGTGTCCGCTAGTTAACCTACATAGTCCTAGTGCCCGCTAGGGATCCTTCATAATCCAAGTGCCCGCTAGGTAACCTAGATAGTCCAAGTGCCCGCTAGTAAACCTAGATAGTCCTAGTGCCCGTTAGTTAACCTAGATATTCCAAGTGCCCACTAGGGGACGTACATAGTCCAAGTGCCCGCTAGGTAACCTAGATAGTCCAAGTGCTCGCAGGGATCCTTCATAATCCAAGTGCCTGCTAGGCAACCTAGATAGTCCAAGTTCCCGCTAGGTAACCTAGATAGTCCAAGTGCCCGTTAACTAACCTAGATAGTCCATGTTCCCCCTAGGCAACCTACATAGTCCAAGTGCCCGTTAGTTAACCTAGAATTCCAAGAGCCCGCTATTTAACCTAGACTGTCCAAGTGCCCGCTAGGTTACCTGCATAGTCCAAGTGCCCGTTCGTTAACATAGATAGTCCAAGTGCCCGCTAGGGAACCTATATAGTCCAAGTGCTATCTAGGTAACCTAGAAAGTCCAAGGGCCCGCTAGTTAACCTACATAGACCAAGGGCTCGCTTGTTAACTTTGATAGTCCAAGTGCCCGCTAGGTAACCTATATAGTCCAAATGCCCGCTAGGGACCCTAATAGTCCAAGTGCCCGCTAGTTATGCTAGATAGTCCAAGTGCTCGCTAGTTAACCTTGATAGTCCACGTGCCCGCTAGATAACCTAGATAGACCAAGTGCCTGCTAGGGAACCTACCTAGTCCAAGTGCCCGCTAGGGAACCTATATAGTCCAAGTGCTATCTAGGTAACCTAGATAGTCCAAGGGCCCGCTAGATAACCTACATCATCCAAGGGCCTGCAAGTTAACCTAGATAGTCCAAGTGCCTGCTAGTTAACCTACATAGTCCAAGTGCCCGCTAGGTAACCTAGACAGTTCAAGTGACCACTAGGTTACTTACATAGTCCAAGTGCCTGTTCGTTAACCTACATAGTCCAAGTGCCCGCTAGTTAACCTAGATCGTCCAAGTGCACGCTAGTTAGCCTACATAGTCTAAGGGCCCGCTAGTTAACCTACATAGTTCAAGGGCCCGCTAGTTAACCTACATCGTCCAAGGGCCTGCAAGTTAACCTAGATAGTCCGTGTGCCCGCTAGGTAACCTAGACAGTTCAAGCGACCACTAGGTTACTTACATAGTCCAAGTGCCTGTTAGTTAACCTACATAGTCCAAGTGCCCGCTAGGTAACCTATATAGTCCAAATGCCCGCTAGGGACCCTAATAGTCCAAGTGCCCGCTAGTTATCCTAGATAATCCAAGTGCTCGCTAGTTAACCTAGATACTCCAAGTGTCCGCTAGTTAACCTAGATAGACCAAGTGCCCGCTAGGGAACCTACCTAGTCCAAGTGCCCGATAGGGAACTTACATAGTCCAAGGCCTGCTAGGGAACCTACATAGTCCAAGTGCCTGTTAGTTAACCTAGATAGTACAAGTGCCCGCTAGGGAACCTAGATCGTCCAAGTGCACGCTAGTTAACCTACATAGTCCAAGGGCCCGCTAGTTAACCTACATAGTCCAAGGGCCCGCTAGTTAACCTACATCATCCAAGGGTCTGCAAGTTAACCTAGATAGTCCAAGTGCCCGTTAGTTAACCTACATAGTCCAAGTGCCCGCTAGGTAACCTAGACAGTTCAAGTGACCACTAGGTTACTTACATAGTCCAAGTGCCTGTTCGTTAACCTACATAGACCAAGTGCCCGCTAGGTAACCTATATAGTCCAAATGCCCGCTAGGGACCCTAATAGTCCAAGTGCCCGCTAGTTATCCTAGATAGTCCAAGTGCTCGCTAGTTAACCTTGATAGTCCACGTGCCCGCTAGTTAACCTAGATAGACCAAGTGCCCGCTAGGGAACCTACCTAATCCAAGTGCCCTCTAGGGAACCTATATAGTCCAAGTGCTATCTAGGTAACCTAGATAGTCCAAGGGCCCGCTGGATAACCTACATCGTCCAAGGGCCCGCAAGTTAACCTAGATTGTCCAAGTGCCCGCTAGTTAACCTACATAGTCCAAGTGCCCGCTAGGTAACCTAGACAGTTCAAGTGACCACTAGGTTACTTACATAGTCCAAGTGCCTGTTCGTTAACCTACATAGTCCAAGTGCCCGCTAGTTAACCTAGATTGTCCAAGTGCACGCTAGTTAACCTACATAGTCCAAGGGCCCGCTAGTTAACCTACATAGTTCAAGGGCCCGCTAGTTAACCTACATCGTCCAAGGGCCTGCAAGTTAACCTAGATAGTCCGAGTGCCCGCTAGGTAACCTAGACAGTTCAAGCGACCACTAGGTTACTTACATAGTCCAAGTGCCTGTTCGTTAACCTACATAGTCCAAGTGCCCGCTAGGTAACCTATATAGT